>NC_056729.1:1198620978-1198945978 GCF_019279795.1 Protopterus annectens
AATCTAAATGGCAATGCTCAGATCTGCTCTGAGCTAAAACAGAATGGCAGTAAATATACTGATCCCAAGGATATTGCCAATATCCTGTCAGATCGATTCAGTGCCAACTTCACCCCCCTCTCACCCCCTAAATGGCCCATCTCAACACCGGAAGATTGCCAAATTCCGGTAATTACGGCCACTCAGGTAAAAAACGCACTCTCCAAAGCTAAGAATACAGCATCCATGGGACCAGATGACATCCCGGGCTGTGTACTACATGAACTACAATATGAACCGGCACCTCACCTAAATGTCATGTTTAATCATAGCCTCACCTCAGGTTTCGTGCTCACTGAGTGGGGCAGAGCTACAGTTATCCCAATCCACAAGGGGGGGATCCACCTTGGATCCCAGAAACTACCATCCCATCAGTCTGACAAGCCTTATCTGCAAGGCCATGGAGCGTATTATCATGGAACTTATAAACAATGACATTGGCAACCTTCAAACACTGGACCCCACCCAGTTTGGGTTCGTGAAGGGACGATCTTGTCTTCTGAACCTGATTGACTTCTTTGAGTCAGTCTCCAGAGCCATGGACAAGGGTAAGGTGGTCCACACAGCCTATCTAGACGTTGCCAAGGCCTTTGACACCATCCCCCACTCTGGAATCATGGACAAACTTACTAAGCTGGGCATTAATCCCTACGTCACCCAATGGGTTGCTAACTGGCTTACTGATAGAACCCGCACTGTAAAAGTAGCCGACTCCAACTCCAGCTCCAGCTCCAGACAAGTGGAGTACCTCAGGGTTCAGTCCTGGGACCACTCTTGTTTGGCATCTACTTCTCTGAAGTACAGGCCAACACTAAGGGACTCTGGATAACAAAGTTCGCAGATGACTGCAAACTGGGAGCCATTATTGAATCCCCAAATGATGTGGATACTCTACAAAAGGGCCTTACAGAAACAGATGCTTGGTGCCAGAGCCATGGGCTGAAGCTCAGTGCCAAGAAATGTATAGTTATCCCCTTTGGGAAAAAACATGTACCCGTGAATTACCATATAGGTGGCAGTACACTAAACACTGAAAGTGTGATAAGAGACTTGGTGACACAGGTGGACAGTGGTCTCACCTTCGATAACCACATTGCCACAACAGTCAGGAAATCCTTCTATGTGGCACACCTCATCACTAAGGGCTTTTCATCCAGAAAAAAGGAGGTCATTGTCCCACTGTGCTCATCCCTCATTAGACCCATTAATAGAATACAATGCCCGGTTTGGTATGTACCTCTCAAGACATCTGCAACAACTGGAAAGGCCGCAGAAATACCTCACTAAAAGAATCACAGGCCTAAAGCAGATGCCCTACGCTGACCGCCTTAAAAAACTCCAGCTATACTCTGTCGCATATCGTCTACTCAGAGGCGATCTCTGTTTAACATACAAGGCCATGTCAAACCCAGAGCTGTTGGACATGCTACACTTAAAGAAATCCCAATCCCGCAGAGCCACATGATCCAGGGATTTAAACCTTGTCATCACAATAAACAAAACATGCTGGAGGGATAGGTTCCTGACCCAGAGACTCCCCAGACTCTGGAATAGATTGCCCATACATGTCAAGCAGAGTGCTTCTTTGGCCGTCTTCAAAAGGAACCTTGACAATTGGATGGGAGAAAGGAAATTCACCCCGGGGATCACGTCATTTGCCCTGCTAGACAGGAGTCCAGGGAAGTAAATAGTGTGGGAAGAAATAGCCAGAGAATTGTTATGGCTAGGCTTGTATAGGCCCTAGGGCTGATAGCCTAGTACAAACCTATGAACCCCTACCACTTGTGTTTGATCAGAATATTACAGAGAACGGGAGAATATTTGAGCAAGAGTACAATATTTTCATATAAGCAGCTTATGCAGATAGAGATGCATGCACAAGGACATTCATTTTGCTAAACCTAGCTGGGGCAGAGGCCATAGAGAGAGAGAGAGTTCATTTGTGCATGCACCAGCAGTATATGAAGGAGAAGGTGCAGACTGCCATATTGTTGTACAAGCTGAATCAAAGGAAGACCCTGAGTGTTTAAAGCACAAATTCAGAGAAATGTGTAACCCCCAGACGAATATTACATTAGAGAGGCATTTGTTGTACACAAGAGATCAGAAGCCAGGGGAGACATTTGCAGCTTATATAACTGACTTGAGAAACAGAGCTAAAACGTGTCAGTTTGGTGATCTAAAAGATTAGTTAATAAAGGACAGGCTTGTATGTGGTATTACCAGGGCTGATGTGAGAAAAATTCTACTTTGTGACAGTGATTTAACATTGAGCAAAGCCATAGAGATTTGTCAAATCCATGAGGTGACAGAAAAACACATGAGTATGCTTGCGAGTTACAAGTGCATGGTTTTGGTTGGTTCCAGACTGCATGTAGACAGTATGCAGCACGTGGAAAACAAGAACAGGCCTAAGCACGTGGCAGCTACAGGATTTCCAAAGAAGCCACAAGGTTTTCCATAAAGTTCTAAGAAAGGTGTAAGCTCCAGCACCAGCTCAGTGCAACACAAGCATGAATTAGTAAGACCCAAATCTAGCGTTAACTGTCGCAATTGTGGTGGGAATCATGAGTCTAAAAGAGAGAAGTGCTTAGCATATGGTCAGCAATTCATTTCCAAAGGTTTTGCAGATCAAGTAAGCCTCACACAGTTGTAAAGAAAGGTCGCAAAAAAGCAAATTGATCAAGTACAGCCAAAACAGTCAGCTTTCTGTGTAGATGGTGTATCACTGCTTGGTGAAAGAGTTGATGCAGTGAACTTATTAACAAGAAGTGAAGTGTTTTGTACTGTCTGGATTAATGGAAAATCCACAGAGCTCAAGGTAGATACTGGCTCAAAGTGTAATGTTCTATCAAAAGACACATTTGCAAGAGTGAGAACTAACAAACAACTCAATGTAACCAGTAGTGCGAGACTTGTTGCTTATGGAGGTGAAGAAATTCAAACCGAACGTTCAGAGATACTTTCATGTTGTTTGGCTGAGAACTGTTACAACTTGTTATTCTATGTACTCTGAAAACCAGTGCAGTGTTTGTTGGGTCTCAAAGATAGATTCAGAATGAATCTACTTTTTTTGCCAAAGAAGTTGATCACATAAGAGCAGTTCTGAGTTCCAGTTTTTCAGAAGCCATTTTCTCAGAGAATGCAGATGTTTTCAATGACAAGTTAGGCAAACTTCCAGTTGTGTATTCCATGAAGTTAGATCCAGAGATCACTCCAGTAGTCAGACTAGCAAGAAGAGTCCAAGATAAAGTTAAAGCTCAGTTGGATAAAATGGTGCAGCAAGGTGTGATTTGTCCAGTCACAGAACCAACGGAATGGGTGTCGTCCATGGTAACCGCTCACAAATAAAGGCTCAGACAATATCAGAATATGCATTGACCGAAGAGATCTGAACAAAGCATTGAAAAGACGGTCTCATCCAATGCGCACAGTTGAAGTTGCAGCTCTAATAAAATTCTCCAGGTGCAATTAACACTAGGTACTACTGCAATCCAAATTGTAGCTTGCTACAGATCCCCCACCATGCCGCAAGATTCTCACTACACCTTTCTAAACATACTGGAAAATATTAATATACAACCAAACACCCTAATACTGGGTGATTTCAACTACCCTGCCATTAACTGGGAAAACTACTCGTGCACCAACACCTTTGCCCAACGGTTCTTGGAATTCATAAATTCCAATGCCCTGGATCAACTAATCCGTAGTCCCCCCAGGGGCTCCAGTATCCTAGACCTGGTCATTACCAACATGAGAAATCGATGCTCCACACCAGTGTTCACCCCCTCATTGGTTAGGTCAGAACATAAGCTAATCACCCTTAACATCCACATCCCACCCCACCCCCCCAGTAAGGAAACCTCCATAAAAAACTTCTCCAAAGCCAACCTCATGCTACTCAAGTCAGAAGTTACAAACTTCATGACATCCACGCAGACGGGAACTGAAAGTTTGACTGTTGAGTCCTACACTAAGGCACTGTATGAGCACATCCACTCATGCATGAATCGTGCCATCCCAAATAGAACCAAGATGCACTCCTCCAAAAAAAGGAAGCCAATCTGGTGGTCCTCTGCCATAAACAAACTTTACAACAAAAGGAAGAAACTGTTGCAGAAAAGAAGAAAATCCCAGGATGCAAAAAAAACTCCCTTACCAGCCTCAGTAAGAAGCTGAGATCCTTCATAAAATCCTCCAAATCTAGTTACGAAAGTAAAATTGCCAAAGATTCCAAAGACAACCACAAGGCATTCTATAACTATGTCAAGAATCTAAATGGCAATGCTCAGATTTGCTCTGAGCTACAACAGAATGGCATTAAATATACTGATCCCTAGGATATTGCCAATATCCTGGCATATCGATTCAGTGCCAACTTCACCCCCTAAATGGCCCATCTTAATACCAGAAGATTGCCAAATTCCGGTAATGGCCACACAGGTAAGAAACGCACTTTCCAAAGCTAAGAATACAGCATCCATGGGACCAGATGACATCCTAGACTGTGTACTACATGAACTACAAAATGAACTGGCAGTTCACCTAAGTGTCATGTTTAATCATAGCCTCACCTCAGGCTTCGTACCCACTGAGTGACGCACAGCTACAGTTATCCCACTCCACAAGGGTGGATCCACCTTGAATCCCGGGAACTACAGCCCAGTCAGTCTGACTACCCTGATCTAGCAAGGTCATGGAACGTATAGTCATGGAACTTATAAACAAAGACATTGGCAACCGTAAAACACTGGACCCCACCCAGTTTGGGTTCAGATCTTGTCTTCTGAACCTGATTGACTTCTTCGAATCAGTCTCCAGAGCCGTGGATGAGGGTAAGGCAGTCCACACAGCCTATCTGGACCTCGCCAAGGCCTTTGATACCATCCCCCACTATAGATAAACTTACTAAGCTGGGCATTAATCCCTACGTCACTCGATGTGTTGCCAACTGGCTTACTGACAGAACCCACACTTTAAAAGTAGCTGACTCCAAATCCAGCTCCAGACAAGTGACAAGTGGAGTACCTCAGAGTTCAGTCCTGGGACCTCTCTTGTTTAGCATCTACTTCTCTGAAGTACAGGCCAACACTAAGGGACTCTGGCTAACAAAGTTCGCAGATGACTGCAAACTGGGAGCCATTATTGAATCCCAAAATGAGCTGGATACTCTACAAAAGGGCCTTACAGAAACAGATGCTTGGTGCCAGAGCCATTGGCTCAAGCTCAATGCCAGGAAATGCATAGTTATCCCCTTTGGGAAAAAACATGTACCTGTGAATTACCACATAGGTGAAGGTGCACTAAACACCGAAAGTGTCATAAGAGACTTGGGGACACAGGTGGACAGTGGTCTCACCTTCAATAACCACATCACCACAACAGTCAGGAAATCCTATGTGGCACACCTCATCACTAAGGGCTTTTCATCCAGAAAAAAGGAGGTCATTGTCCCACTGGACTCATCCCTGATTAGACCCATTATAGAATGCAATGCCCCATTTGGTATGTACCTTTCAAGACATCTGCAACAACTGGAAAGGCCGTAGAAATACCTCACTAAAAGGATCACAGGCCTAAAGCAGATGCCCTATGCTGACCGCCTTAAAGAACTCCAGCTATACTCTGTTGCATATCGTCTGCTCCGAGGCAATCTCTGCTTAACATACAAGGCCATGTCAAACCCAGAGCTGTTGGACATGCTACACAAAGAAATCTCAATCCCTCAGTGCCACACGCTCCAGGGATCTAAACCTTGTCATCACAATAAATAAAACATGCTGGAGGGATAGGTTCCCGACCCAGAGACTCCCCAGACTCTGGAATAGACTGTCCATACATGTCAGAGTGTGCCTCTTTGGCCCTCTTCAAAAGGAACCTTAATGACTGGATGTGAGAAAGGAAATTCACCCTGGGGATCACGTCAGTCACCCTGCTAGACACAGGGGTCCAGGGAAGTAAATAGTGTGGGAAGAAATAGCCCGGTAATTGTTATGGCTAGGCTTGTATAGGCCCTAGGGCCGATAGCCTAGTACCAGCCTATGAACCTATAATACTGAATGCCACTGTATTTTCTGTTTTGGATGCAAAGAATTCATTTTTGCA
The DNA here is from genome assembly GCF_019279795.1 of Protopterus annectens. Classification (NCBI taxonomy): domain Eukaryota; kingdom Metazoa; phylum Chordata; order Ceratodontiformes; family Protopteridae; genus Protopterus; species Protopterus annectens. The sequence goes on from NC_056729.1 coordinate 1,198,627,126, forward strand.
AGTGATTCTAGATCTCAAATCCTCATTTCTAACTACTTTTGGTACTCCGTTTGGCAGATACAGATTCCTAAGGATGCCGTTTGGAATAAATTCTGGAAGTGAAGTATTTCAGCGTGCAATGGAACTAATTTTTTCAGGTTATCCATGTGCCATAATAGTAGACCATCTGTTGGTCGGAGGCAGTGATGAAGCAGAGCATGACAGAAACCTAAAGAAAGTTCTTAAGCTTAATCCTCTGAATTACAAATTCAGACTTCCAGAAGTTACGTACGTAGGTCATTTGTTTACTAATACAGGCTTGAGACCAGATGCGTCCAAACAATCAGCTATTCTAGAGATGTCAACGCTAGATAATGTACAAAGTTTGCAGCATTTTCTGGGCATGGTCAACTATCAGGCAAATTTGTACCAGTCCAGTGAGTTGACGGCATCTTTGAGAGCTAAGACAAAAATATTGCATGGTCATTGTTAGAACATCATCAAAAGGCATTTGAAGACATTAAGAAGAAAATTGCCACCCCCACCTATGCTAAGATACTATGATGTGAACAAACCAGTTATTCTTTCCTGTGATGCTTCAAAATCTGGTTTATGTGTAGTTATACTTCGAGGGCAGACCAGTAGCCTGTGCATCTAGAACACTAATGCAAACTGAGATGCAGTATGTATGCTCAAATTGAGAAAGAACTGTTGGCAGTAGTATTTGCATGCTCCAAGTTTCATGATTATATTTATGGTCGAGCTATTCAAATTGAAACTGATCATCAACCTTTATTTAATATTCTAAAGAACCCTATGCATTCAGCTCCAGTGACATTGCAAAGAATAATGATCAAATTACAAAAGTACAATTTCCAATTGGTCTACACTAAATGTGAATTGCTTTATCTACCTGATACCTTATCCTGATCTCCTAGAAATACAACAGAATGGCTTGATGCAGAGAGTTTTGACTTTGATGTGATGCCAGCGTGTAATTTTTCTACCACTAGACTTGATGAGTTAAGATATATTTAGAATGATCCAATTTCACAGAAGCTCAGTCATTATATTAATGTTGGCTGGCCATCAAAGCAAACTAGTGCATCACCTGAAGTGCAAGCGTAATTCCTTAGAGATGAATTACTGATGGAAGATGGTATTATTTTCAAAGGTCCTAAAATTGTTGTACGTTTCCCCAATGGTTACTTAGCTTTATAGAAGACTTTGGATCTGAAATTCGAACTCGAAAATCTCAGGAGTCTGGCGACTGCCACTTGCGAACTGCTTCTGCTTCGGGCACCACGCGGCAAGAAAGACTAAAATGGCGTTGGCTGCTTCTTTTATACCCCTGACGACCTGACGTCAGGGAAGGAGCGACGACAGTCGACGCAGGACCCAAGACTTTGGAATTCAGGCCGACTGAGGGCAACCTGCCAGCAGGATTACCCAAATGTAATGACTGCAACAGTGAATACACTCGAACATCTACATTTATGGTAATTGTACACAACTGTACTTTTCTGTTTCCTTACAACAAGAATACATCCAGATTTTACATTGTCGTCACCCAGGAACTACATCTATTAAGAAAAGAGCATGTAAATTTGTATTTTGGCCTTCATTATCGAAAGACATTGATAGAGTTCTTTCTACCTGTTCAGTATGCACTACTACTAGATTGCATTTGCAAAGAGAACCTCTTCAGCTAAGTCCAATTCCTGAGCCAGTGGATATAAAAAGTTTACACACCCCTGTTAAAATGCCAGTTTTTTGTGATATAAAAAATGAGACCACAGTAAATCATTTCAAAACTTTTCCCACCTTTAATGTGACCTATAACCTGTACAATTCAATTGAAAAACAAACAAATCTGTTAGGGGGAAAAATATAAAAAATAAAAAAACGTACAATACACTGGTTGCATAAGTGTGCATACTCTTAAACTAATGCTTTGTTGTGTGTGCATGCCCTTAAACTAATACTTCATTGAAGCGAAGCACCTTTTGATTTAATTACAGCGTTCATTTTTCTTGGGTAGGAATCTATCAGCATGGCACATCTTGATTTAGGAATATTTGCCCACTCTTCCTTGCAGAAGCACTCCAAATCTGTCAGATTGCGAGGGCATCTCTTGTGCACAGCCCTCTTCAGGTCACCCCACAGTTTTTCTATTGTTTTTAGGTCTGGGCTCTGGCTGGGCTATTCCAAAACTTTAATTCTCTTCTGATGAAGCCATTCTTTTGTTGATTTGGATATATGCTTGGCGTCATTGTCGTTTTGAAAAGTGAAATTCCTCTTCAGCTTTCTAGTAGATGGTTTTGAACCAAAAGTGACTGGTATTTGGGACTGTTCATAATTCCTTCCACCTTGACTAAAGCCCCAGTTCCAGCTGAAGAAAAGCAACCCCAAAACATGATACTGCCACCACCATGCTTCACCGTGGGGATGGTGTTCTTTTGGTGATGCTAAGTGTTGTTTTTGTGCCAAACGTACCTTTTGGAATTGTGGCAAAAAAGTTCACCCTTGATCTCATCAGACCATAACACATTTTCCCACAAGGATCTGGGAGACTTGTATTGTTTTGCAAATTTTAGCCGGGCCTGGATGTTTTTCTGTGTAAGAAAAGGCTTCTGTCTTGCAACCCTACCCCATAGTCCAGATATGTGGAGAAATACAGGAGATTGTTTTCACATGCAGTACACGACCAGTACTTTCCAGAAATTCCTGCAGCTCCTTCAGTGTTGCTGTAGGTCTCTTGGCAGCCTCCCTGACTATTTTCCGTCTCGTCTTTTCATCAATTTTGGAGGGACATCCAGTTCTTTGCAAAGTTATTGCTGTCCCATATTTTCTCCACTTTTTGATGTCTGTCTTCACTGTGTTATATGGTATATCCAATGCTGTGGACATTTTTTTTGTACCCTTCTCCTGACTGATACCTTTCAACAATGAGATCCCTTTGATGCTTTGTAAGCTATCTGCGAACCATGGCTTTTGCTGTAGCAGGCGACTGCATAAATGTCAGGAAGTTCCTACTAGGACAGCTGAACTTTATTTGGGGATAATCAGAGTCTCTCTAATTGATGGCAGGTGTGTACCCAAGAAAACTGAATGCTGTAATTAAATCAAAAGGTGTTTCAACAAAGTATTAGTTTAAGGGTGTGCACACCTATGCAACCAGCTTATTGTATGCTTTTTATTTTTTATATTTTATATTTATTCCCCTAACAGATTTGTTTTTCAATTGAATTGTACAGGTTATATGTCACATTAAAGGTGGGAAAAGTTGTGAAATTATTTATTGTGGTCTCATTCTTTTATATCACAAAAACCTGGCATTTTAACAGGGGTGTGTACACTTTTTATGTCCACTGTACCTCTCAACCTCTAAGTGCAAGAAATCTGGAAAGTGCCAGATGTAATTGGGGGACAAAGGCCCAAAAATAGGGACAAATGTTGAGTACTATAAATTTAGAAAGTTGCTAGAATAGCATGTTTTGAATTGCTGTATATTTTCTGAAGGGTATGAAGTCTGAAACTCAAATTGTCGTTATTTAGTATCATTTAGTGACTTCAATCTTCAGTGATTTGCCAGAGAACCACAGAGGAACAAACCAAAAACAGGAGGCAAAAATATGGGCATTCTGTGAAAATCTGCACAGTTGACAGTTCCCAAATAGTTTGATTACTGTTCCAGTTTTAAATAATATTGTTCATTAAATCCTCATCAATGTGTGAATTCCAAGTTAGATGAAGGTTTTATTTTCATTAAGTTTGACAAAAGTGTTTCATAAAAACTATTTTTTTCTGGGTAGGTCAGTTAGTTACTAAGATATGATCTATATTTGGAAGTATTTGATCCAGCATTTTCTTTCATATTTACTTTGTGTAATAGCATTTGCTAAATTTTCCATGGACAAAGAAAGTAAAGGAGGTAATGGTCACCCTTGTTTGTTGCTCTTCTTAATCCAAATATTTGCGATTAGTATGTTACCAGTTTATCATAAGCCTTGGAGTCCATATAGATGTTTTTATTAAATAAATTTATCCAGAAAACCAAAATTCTTTAATACACTAAATAGTTGATTACAAGTTTTAATGAGTCATATGCTTTTTCTGTATTTAAATTTATTATTGTAACGAACTTCCTTCTGTTTATATTTGTGTCTAATGTCTGTTTATTGTAGATCCTGATTGATCTTCCTTTTCAGTGTTAGAAAAAGCATTTTAATTCTATTTTATATAATAACCCTAAACAGTTTGCAGTCAAGATTTGACAGCAAATTTTATTTTGTAAGTTGCATAAATACAAGGATTTCTGTCTTGCTTTGACATAGGTGTAGTCAAAGTATAACTTCAAGATGGAGAAATTATCTAATTTTGCATTTGCTTTATGACTTGTATAATATTTTGTGGTGTTAGGTTACATGTTTTGGTACAATTCCATTTATTCTCAGGCATTTATCTTTTTTAAAATCCGGTTTGTTATTTCTAAAAAGTTAACAGGCTTCAATATAAAATGTTTATTTATTCTTTTAGTTTCTTACTGATATTTTGTTTGATAAAAGACTTATTTTACTTTCATCTGATAACAAAGTTCAATCACTAATAACTTCATAACAGTTTCTAAACTTGAATTATTGAGAATAAACAGTTTCTAAAAATATGCTGTAATCCATATCTGCAACTATTTTGTTATTTATTAGATCTTGAATGTTGTGTTGTTACTTTTAAATAATTTTGATTGTTAACTAGTCTTTGTCAATCTTTGGGTATGAACGAATAGGAGGAATATTTAATATTTTCAAGCCAGATCCATGACATAGCAGAGTAAAGCCCTGACTATGCTGCAAGGACCCCAAGTTGAATTAGTTGCTCATAAGCGTGTAAGAGCTACCTTCCTTAATGATGTTTTTGAGGTATACTGTGTGCTTTTTTTTACTAACTGTGTGAATGTAATTACACTTGTATTTTTTTTTACCTTCAACACTATGTAACTTAGATTGTATTCGCATTGCTTTTGGAGCTTTTCTCCCCGGGCCTCCACTTTAAATGGGCACGTTCTGGCCCAGTGGACTTCCCCGGTAATCAAACTGGAAATAAATAAATAAATAAATACGTGAGCCGCCATTGCTGGCTTGTCCATTCTTGGGTGGGGGTGATTCTGACCTGCTACATGGGTGACAGCTAGCAGAAGGATTAAAGTCCAGGCCTTGTGAACAATGTTGCCATGTGCTTTTGCACTGTAAGCTTGGGGGCTTAAGGAGAGCAACTGTAGCTCAGCTCATAGGATCTACTAGGGGCGGGCAGAGTGTGGACTGCCCCACAGGACCAGCAAGGTGGCTTACTCCCTGCCACCAAACTTATGCTACATGATGGATTGGCTGATTGGGATTCCTGGAAACAAATGGTCTGTAGTGCTCTTGCCTAGCCCAGTGAGGTTTGGCTCCTGAATCCACAGAATGAATGGGCCAATTGGGTGAAGATAGGGAGGAGACACTGGACAGATCTTGAGGGGACATTAAATAAAAACAACCTGGGAGAGACATTGTGGGCAGGTCTTGAGGGGGTATGAAAAAAGGGTAACCCATTTCAAAGTCCCTAGTCCCTCTCTAGCCCAGTAGCAGTCACTACAGATAGCTTTGCTTGCAGAGAATTGTCAAGGGCAGACTGGCCATAATGTGTGGTTAGATACACAGGTCAGCAAACATATGGGTATTCTGGAGATTAGGGCAGTTCTTCTCACATGTACAAGTTTTTCATGACACCCAGCCAAGGGTGTAGTAGCCATCTAATCATTCATCCTTGCAGTGGTTTGGATTACCAAATAGCAAAGGGAAATTCACTTATGTACCTTGTGTTGAAAAGTATTAAGGGTTTTGTAAAATGGGCTATGTCAACCTCCCGCTTTCTGATAGCATGTCACATTCCAAAGGAAGGCAGCTCACTAACAGACAGGTTCAGCCATTGTCTGTTAATGCCAAATAAGTGATCCATTAACCCTGTAATGGTGTAGGACTCATCCCATTGTGGTGGGGGTAAGCTGTGCGCATTCGCTTACCTAACCATTGCAAAGTGCAACAGCTTCTTTTCCCTTGTCCTTCCATTGGGAGAATACTTGAGTAAACTAACAAATCAGTGTTGACATCGCAGTGTTAGTGGCACAATAGGTAGCGCACACACCTTTAGTGCAGAAGGCTGTAGATTCTATTCCCACACCAGCTAGAATGATTGCTGACACTAGTCTAGCATAAGGGGAGTGCTGTATTCCTGAGTGTGTCATCTGTTGGATGAGATGTTAAACCAAGGCGCCCCATCTGCTTGAGTTGATGGTAGCTCAGATGGATGTAAAAGATCCCAAGGCACCTATCAAAAAGTGTAAGGGAATTTCCCAGATCTCCTGGCCAGATTTCCCTTAATAGTATAAATACCACTTTGGGTCTCCCCTGAAAAGAGGTTACTAAGCTAGTGGAACTAACTCAGTCAACAAAGGATAAATAAATAATAGATTAAGGGAACTATTAGAAAGCTCAAAGTTGACTATAAACGTAATAGCCACTAAATTCAAAATAACTCTAAGTCTTTCTTTATCTGTGTTGGAAGGAAATAACTAATATCCTAGTTAACAAATTTAATGCAAATTTTACTCCATTCACAGTTATAGCTATTCCACAGGTTCCACAGTCCCAGCCACCCCCTTTTAAAAACTGTGGAAACAGTTCTCTCAGCCCTCTAAAAAACTTAAATGACTTCATCCGTGGGCTCTGGTAACATTAGCAGGTTGCCTAATTATCAGTGCCAAATATGACCTTTTTGAACCCCTGCTTAACCTTGTTAATCTAAGCCCTCTCCACACATTACATTCCTGAATCCTGGAAAACAGCCATTGTAATTCCATTACACAAGGGTAGCCCAACCATGGATCCTGGTAACTTTTGACCCATTAGTCTCACTAGCCTCATATGTAAAGCTGTGGAGTATATTATGTGGCACCTCATTAATCTAGACATAGAAACTTTCTTAATCCTCATAAGTTCAGCTTTGTCAAAGGAAGATCCTGCGTATTTAAATTCATTAATTGCTTTGAAAAAATAACCAAAGTCGTGGACAGTGGTTATGCAATGCATATAGCACATGTAAATCCTTATGTTGTGCGGTGGATAGCTAACTGGTAATCTAACAGAGCCCATGCAATTACAGTTGCGTGTGTCACTTTTGAAAGAAACAAAATACCTGTAATGTACCACAGGATTCAGTTGTAGGACCTCTCTTATTTGGTATCTGTTTCCTAGACCTTCAGGACAGCATTTCTCACCTATGGCTAAGTTTGCAGATACTATTATTTGATCTTAAGCTGACTCATTATTACTCCAGCGTGGGTTAGACCATATAAATTGGTGAATAGCCATAGCTTGCTCACCTAGCGCCCAGTGCCATTATTTTAATTCGTGTCCTTAGCTCTCTAATTCATCATCATAATCAGCCCCCTTTTTCCCATTTTTTCTACTTGGGGTCAGGGTATCATGCTGTCGCCAACTGTCTCCGTCAAGTGCCACACTCCTGCCTTTTTCAGCACTCATGCTTGACTCTCGCAGATCTTCTTTCACACAATCCATCCATCTCTTTGCTGGAATTCCTCACTTCCTCTTACCTCCTTCCTGTCTGTCCCAAATCTTCCTCACCAGATTGTCTTCTTTTCTATACATGTGCCCAAACCACCCTAATCTGTTCTCTTTGATCTTTTCTGCAACTGGAGCTACTTTGGCTTCTGCTCTTGTGTCCTCATTTCTTCGTCTGTCCTACAGTGTGCATCCTATTACCTTTTTCAGGCACTTTATTTCCATCACCTTTAGCTGCTTCAACTGTTCTTCTACTGTCCAGGTTTCTGTACATACAGTAGTACTGGTCACACCACTGTCTTGTACACCTTACTTTTCAGCTTCTTTGACATTCTTCTGTCATAGACTACACCTGATACTCTGTCCCAGTTGGCTGCAGCCCCTCTGATTCTAGCTTTGACCTCTTCATTCAGGCTACCCTTCTCCTCAGCCACCTCTCCCAGATACTTGAAGTGGTTTACCTGTTCCACTGTCTTCCCTTCTATCTCTATTCTCAGCTTCTTCTGATTTCCCAAATTTGCTGCCGTTACCACCATCCTGTCTGTGCTTAGTTTCATCCCATGCGCCTTTAGATTTGCATTCCGTTCTCCTATCCTTTGCTGAAGTCCTACCACAGAGTCTGCCTGTACTGCCACATCGTCTGCATACAGCAGCTTTGTTGATCTGTCCCCTCCAGCCTGTTTGCAAATGTAGTCCATCATCAGTATGAACAGCAGTGGACTCAGAGCTGAAACCTGGTGTATGCCCACTCCCACTGGAAACATCTCTGAGGCCGAACACTGTTTGTACTTGAGTCACTGGGTCCTTGTACATAGCCTGCACTAATTCTACCAATGTTTCTGGGACTTCAAACCACCACAGTACTCCCCAGATCAGCTTTCTTGTCATATGCTTTTTCCAAGTCTAAGAATGCTCAGTTGGACTCTCTCCACATCTCTAGCTTCTTCCCAAGTATCTGTCTCAGTGGAAACGTTGGGTCAATTGTGCTGCATCCTGATCTGAATCCGAACTGCTCATCTTCCATCTTACATTCTACTAAGCGTATCTGTTTATCAATCACCCTCTCCAGAACTTTCATGCAATGTGGTAGGAGTTTGATGCCTCTGTACTGCCCAGAGTTGTGGACGTCCCCTTTATTCTTGTACACTGGCATAAGTATGCTTATTGTCCAGTCATCTGGGATACGCTTTTCTCTCCACACTGCTGTTAGCACTCTCAGGAGCCACTTCTCCCCTATCTCACACAGCATCTCTGTCATATCTGCTGTGATCTAATCTGAACCTGCTGCTTTCCTTGACTTCATCTTTCTTAGTGCTGTTCTTACTTCTTCTAGGTGGGCTCCTCTTCTTCTCTCATCATAGGCTGTTTCTCGGTCAGTACAGCATCTGTGGGGTTTTCTTCATTCAGAAGCTGCTGGAAGTACTCCTTCCATTTGCCTTTGATGTCCTGTAGACCTGTGAGCAGGTTGTTGCTGGCATCCCTTGTGAAGGGTGTCTGACTATCTTCTTTATCTTTCTGTCTTTACTTTGCAACCTGATATAGTTTTTTTGTGCCCCTTACTGAGTCACTTTCCAGAAGTTGTTAGAGTGCCTTAAATGCCCTAGTCTTTTCTATTGCAGCTTCTTTCTTAGCCAACCAGTAATCCTTCGTAGCCTGGTGAGTTTTTTCTGTCTCCCACTTCTTCCTGCCCTCCACCTTTCTTTTGATGAAAAGCTGTCTAATTGAAGAGCAAAAAAAAAGGATATTGGCCAGGAAACTGATTAGTTCATTGGCTTCCCTACAGTCTAAAACATGCCCCCCCCCCCCCCAGCTGTTTCAGTGAACAGCACAAACAAAGACTCTATTACTGTAGAGAGGCAATTGGCTTCCTGCATTAAATCAGCCAGTCACATAAAACCAAATTCACACACACCCACCCCAGCTCTCAACTAGAAGAAAAAAGTCTTCCCTGGTGTAAGGACAGTGGTCTCAAATTAAATGTAAAAAATGTAGCCTAGTTCATTTTGGTAAACAAAACAGCTCACTTACCATATAGATGATGCACCCCTCCAGGCCGACACTATTGTAATGGATCTAGGCACCTCTTGTTGGTAATTCCTTATCATTTGACCATCCTTTTATCTGGTCTGTCTAATTTCCAAGGGCATATCTACTAGATCCACAAGTCTTAATTCCCCTTTGTTCATTTCTTATCAGACCCATTATTGAATGTAATGCTCCTTTTGGCATATATTTATCTGAACATAACACACAACCCAGTGGCATGAGACTTGGGAACAAAGGCTGATACCAGTCTAGACTTCGATCACCCCATGTAAAAAGTGGTAAGGAAAGCTGCCTACATTGAGCATCTTGTAAATAAGGGCATCACATCCAAGACTAAGGAGGTTATAACTGCTGTACTCTACCCTTATCAGACCACTAATCGAGTACAATGCTTCCGTCTGTATGTATGTCACCAGACACTTACAGCAACTAGAGAGACCACAGAGGTTTCTAACTAAGAGAATCCAGGGCCTCTAAAGTGTGACTTACTTGAAAAGACTGAAAGCCCTGTCAGTGTACTGTGCATCATACAGGTAGCTGAGAGGTGAACTGTGCCTGGCCTACAGAGTAGTCTCTGACTCTGCCCTAATGGAAATGCTGCACATCCTCAAATCAAGTGGGACAAGGGTCACTCGTGCCAAGGATCTCGACCTAGCCTGTGATTTCAACAGAACATGTTGGAGAGAGAGATATGTCTCCCAGAGATTGCCACTCCTCTGGAATAAGCTTCTACTTCTCATGAAGCAGAGCTCCTGAATGACCCTATTTAAGTGGAGCTTCGACAATTTGGATGGGTGACGGTAAATTCGCCCTGTGAGTGGCATCTGTGTCCCTCATGGACAGGTGTAGTTGGAGCTGATCTTAGAAATGCTCTGCTAACAATGACACTCTAACTGTGGTCAATTAGGTACATGGGCTTTTATATGGCTAGCTTTGTAAAGGCCCTAGGGCCATTAGCCTAGTAACCACCTATGAACCTCTGAACAACCTGAGAGATCATAACTGAAAAGATCAGTAGCCTCAAAAATCTTGGGTATCCAGAGAGTGACAGCCCTTTATCTGCACTTGGTCTCTTGTAGATTTCTCCGTGGAGTTCCCTTTCTAGCCTTGCCTTTTGAACCATGAAAGAACCAACCCTGTTTGACTTCCTATTCTTTTGCAGAACTAATGGTACCTCGCATATTCAGTTAAAATTACTAAACATTTATCAGCAGATAAATAAGCCACCTTCAAGGTAAACCCAGATAATTGGATGGGCAGCATCAAATTCTTCACCAGTCTATTTTGTCTTGTCCTCCTTGAGGCTAGAGGGAACTTTTGAATAGGGTTTTTAGGCTAGGCTTGTAATGGTTTGCACACTGATTGCCTAGTACTTGTCTATGAATCTAAGGGATGCTGCCATCTTGAAGTTTTCTTTTTTGTATACTTTGTTATTGTTATAATTTTTGATCTCCTGTATCCTTTCAAGTTTTATATAACTGTTTTGTGGAGCTTTTCTTCTCTGGTCTCTGCTGAAAAATGGTCTCTACCCAGTCGGGCTAACCCGGTTAACAAATGTCAAATAAATAAATAAATTGTCACCCTGGACTTCTTTTCACTTCCTCCATTTTCTTTTATAAATTATTTGGTCCCAAATGCTGGACAACCTTCTGCAACCTATGTGGCAATTTGTTCCCCATAGAAAGAGAGCTTTTTCTACCCCATCTGTTCCACAGAATGATAGTCAGTCACGAGGCCATCATCCACGTATCTATTAGGGATTTTCCTTATTATATCCTACCCGCATTTCCCTACTCTGTACTTGTCCATTGCATCCAAAGAGAATTATGCAATGAGTTTACAGTGTAATTATCAATTCTCCCATTCTAGCAATTGGAGAGACCCCAAAAGTTCCTCACCAAAAGGATAAAGGGACTCCAAAATCTGTCATATGCTGCCAGACTGAAGAAACTCCAGCTCTATTCAGTCGCATACCATCTGCTCAGAGGTGACCTGTGCCTGACATACAAGGCCATGTCCAACCCGGAATTAATGGACATGCCCCACCTCAAAAAATCCAAATCTACCAGATCCACTAGAGCAAGCGACTTATTAGCACGGATATAAATAGAACATGCTGGAGGGATAGATTTGTCACCCAGAGACTCCCTATGTTGTGGAATAAAATCCCGGTCCATGTGAGGCAGAGCACCTCGCTGGCTCTGTTCAAGATAAATCTTGACCGGTGGATGGGAGATCGTAGGTTTACCCCGGGAATCATCTCTGTGTCACTGCTGGACAGAGGCACAACAAACTTATGGGCACAGATTTTTTAACATAAGGGGTGGCGTAAGCCACGAAACTCTGGGCTAGGCTTATAAATGCCTTAGGGCAGATAGCCTAGTATAAACCTATGAACCTATTGTGAACCAACTAAAACTCTTCCCTGTTACTGACATCACAGCCATGTGATCCTGGTCTTCTCCACCATGGTTCAAGCTGCGGTGATGTGTACATGTAAGAGCTCCATCCCAGTCCCTCCCCACTGGATTGGTGATCTGACAGAACCCACTCACTGCTAGCCCCCCTCCCCAACATGGCTCCTCCAGTACCCAGGCAATTAATCAATCAAATTTAGTCACCTGGGTCACTGTCAAGATTTCATTCCTCTACTACATAGATGTGGGTGTACTTTCCCACATTTTCTCTGATGGTGAAGTTTATCCAGACAGCCAAAGTCTTTCTGAAAAACCCCACTTTGGCCTTGACAGGTTTGATTACCGTTGCTGTAGCCATTTTTAATTTCTCCAAGTCTTTTGGGTTTCTAATACCATAACGGGAATGGACCCCATTCCTAAGTCCAAGTACGATTAAAGATCATGAAATTAGTATTGTTTCACTCTTTGATGTTAGCCAAAAGTGCTCTTCGCAGCACCCGCAGTTTGCCCAGTAATGACTACTCCTGCAGTCCGTATGGTGTTACATGAATTGGTAACATATCTAAATACGATTGTAAATTCATTTTTATAAGGCCAGTTGCTCCACCTACTATTGGAGCTGTCTGGGTATCTTTCTTCCACATGGCTGTCGTTTCTGCCTGCAGATCAAGGTACTTTATGACTTTGTGTCTCTCTGTATGCAAGACACTGTAGTCACTAGGTGTGGTGATTTCAATGATCAGTACTACTTTTGTCTTCTTTTCTTGGACCACTGTATCTGGTTTTCTAGCATCTATCTTTTGAACTGTTGGTATTGGATGATCCTGTGTGATATAAACTTCATCATTTTCTATGATTCCTTGTGGCTCACGTTTCCAGTGTTTTTTAGCCACTTCGATACCATAATGTTTGCACCATCTCCAGTGTAACAGTCTCGCCACATTATTATTCCTTTCAGTATACAGTCCCTCTGCCATTAGTGCGTCGCAACCAGTAACAAAGTGTGTGACTGTTTCCAGTTCGGTTTTACAAAACCTACATATGCCTGTTTCTCCCATATGTTCAATGGATTTTGTAAACCAGTGAGTACGTAGCCCACTGCCTTGGGCTGCCAGTATTAACATTTCATTTCTTGATGTGAATTCACCACTCCTTAACCATTCCTGCATTCATTCTTAATCAACATGAGGCTCTTCCAGAAGTTTTCTATACTTGCAACTATATTTATGTTTTTCCACATTTCTTGCCTTCTCATGTGATCCTTCACCTTATATTCTTTATTTTGTTTTTTATAGGTTCATAGGTAGGTACTAGGCTATCTGCCCAAAGGCATTTATAAGCCTAGCCGGAATGTGTTGGCTTTTGCCGCCCCCTTAGATTAGTTCTCTGTGCCTCTGCCCAGCAGAGCCACTGAAGCGATCCCCGGGGTAAACTTCCTGTTTCCCATCTACTCGTCAAGGTTTCTCTTGAAGAGTGTTAGTGAAGAGCTCTGCCTAATGTAGATTGGAATCTTGTTCCAGAGCATAGGAAGTCTCTGGGACAGGAATCTATACCTCCAGCACGTCCTATTTATTGTTTAGGTGAGGTTTAGATCCCTAGAGCGTGTGGTTCGAGGGGATATGGTTTTCTTTAGGTGGAGCGTGTCCATCGATTCTGGGATGGACATGGCCTTGTATGTCAGGCAGAGATCACCTCTGAGTAAGCAGTATGCAACCGAGTACAGCTGGAGTTTCTTCAGTCGAGCTGCATAGGGCATCTGTTTGAGGCCAGTGATCCTCTTGGTGAGGTACTTCTGTGATCTTTCCAACTGTTGCAGGTGTCTTGTAAGGTACATCCCAAATGGGGCATTGTACTCTATGATAGGTCTGATGAGTGATGTGTAGAGAGGCACAATGACCTCTTTTGATCTAGATGCAAACCCTTTTGTGATTAGATGGGCCACATAGAAGGATTTTCTAACCACTTTGGCAATGTGATTATCAAAGTAGAGATTACTGTCTGGTTGGGTCCCCAGATCCCTTATTTCATCTTCTGTATTTAGGGGGCTACCACCTATGTGGTAATTTGTGGGTACTTTGTTTTTTCCAAAGGGGATGACTATGCACTTTTTGGCATTTAGCTTGAGGCCATGGTTTTGACACCAGGTATCTGTCTCAGCGAGACCCTTTTGGAGGATGTCTGTGTCAGCCAGAGAGTCACTTATAGCCCCTGGTTTGCAGTCATCTGCTAACTTGGTCAGCCATAGTCCTCCTGTGCTTGCCTGTACCTCTGAGAAGTCGAACAGGAGGGGTCCTAGGACTGAGCCCTGGGGAATGCCACTTGTAACCGGTTTAGAGTCAAACCTAGCTCCCACAACTCTTACCATGTGGGTTCTGTCCGTGAGCCAGTTGGCAACCCATCTTGTGACATAGGGATTTATGTTCAGGCTGGTGAGCTTGTCTATAATACCTTAATGGGGAAGGACTTTACGAGGTCTAGGTAGGCTGTGTGGACCATCTTTCCCTCGTCTATAGCCTTGGTAACTGTCTCAAAGAAGTTCACCAGGTTTAGGAGTCATGATCTGCCCTTAACAAAGCTGAACTGGGTAGGGTCCAGTGTTTGGAAGTTCCCAATGTCTCTGTTAATGAGATCAATGATGATGCACTCCATAGCCTTGCAGACCAAGCTAGTCAGGCTTATAGGGCGATAGTTCCTGGGGTCTGTTGTGGCTCCACCTTTTTAACTGTTGCTGTGCGCCACTCTATGGGCGTGTAGCCTGTGGAGAGGCTGAGTTTGAACAGTGTGTTTAGGTGAGGGGTTAGTTCATCTTTCAGCTCATGTAGGACACAGCCTGGGACACCGTCTGGTCCCATTGATGCTGTGTTTTTGGCTTTAGAGAGGGCTGTTTTAACCTGAGTGTCTGTGATTTCAGGGGCACTACATTCTTCTGGTTTGGGCTCTTTTGGTGGTGAGAGGGGGGGTGAAGTTTGCACTGAACTTGTCTGCCAGGATGTTGGTGATATCTGTCGGTTCAGTTTATTTTGTGCCATTCTGCCCCAACTCCGAGCAGATCTGGGAATTGCTACTTAGTTCTTGACACAGCTAAAGAATGCCTTGTGGTTATCTTTGGAGTCCTTGGCAGTTTTTCTTTTGGAGCTAGCCTTAGATGATTTTATAAGGGATCGTAGTTTCTTGCTGATACTGATCAGGGATGTCTTTCCCTCTTGGGATTTTACTCTTTTCTGTACTAGTTTCTTCCTTCTATTGTATAGCTTGTTTATGGCAGGGTCCACCAGACTGGTTTCATTTTCTTGGAGGAGCGAGTCTTGGTTTTGCTTGGGATGGCACGATCCATGCATTCTTGTAGGTGCCCGTAGAGTGCATTAGTAAAGGATTTTGCAGCTTGGGCAGTGTTATCCTTTAGCACATTCAGTTGCTGCCTGGTTTTTATCTACTTCTGGTTTGACTTCCATTCCTGCTTGACATCGATATGCTTCTACTAAATTAAGCAGCGACGTCATCTTAGATTTATTCTCCTCATGTTTCAAAACTTTCACTACATTTGGATCTTGTGTGGTCAGTAGATATGTGTGGAGTCCCATGGTTGCAGATCTATACATGTAATCAATTTCAAGGAGGCCCATCCCGCCCTTGAAACAGGGAATATATAATCTTGGTATACACTGAGTTTTATAAATCATTTGGTGAGCATGAAGCATCCTTCTTGTTTTGATATCCAGTCTGTCCACCACTTCTATCCACCACTTTTTGGGGCCAGTCAGTCACTCCAAAACTATAAGTTAGGACAGGAAGAGCAAATTGATTTATAGCTTAGATCTTGTTCCTAGATGCTGATGCTGTTTTCAGGATTAATTTAAGTCTTCTAAAGTACTCCTTACTGAGTTTTATTCGCATTTGTTCATGTTTTTATTGCTGATCCTTCATCAGTTCCCAAGTATTTATACACTCTGTCTTGCTCACGTTCTTTTATATCATATTCTTGTCCCAAACTGATATTTTCTTGGGGCTGCAGTTTTCCTTTTTTAAAGGTTGCTTTTGCACATTTATCAAGACCAAATGACATTCCAGTATCATCTGAAAAAGTTTTGACAACCTGCAGCTGTGCTTTCAGTTCCTCATCTGATGAGCTATACAATTTTAAGTCATCGACAAAGAGAAGATGAGAAGTCATTAAGCTTTGTTGTTTTCTAGGAGCCAGATTGTAGCCATGGCCTAAGCTGTTAAGTAACCAGCTTAATGGATTAATGGCAAGGCAGTATAGCAACGGTGACAAAGAATCACCCTGGAATTATCCCCCTTTGAATTTTGATCCCTGGGATAATAATCTGTCCTTTATCATGGCTTAATTGCAAAGTGGTCTGCCACTGTTTAATGGTTACTGTAATGTAGCCAATCAGTGTAGGGTGTGTCTCACTTTGGCCTTGACAGGTTTGATTACCATTGCTGTAGCCCTTTGTGACTCTTCTGATGTCCTTCCATATCACTGTTGCAATGTTCTTTACAATAGGAAATTCCCTGCCTAGGGCAGCCTGACGTCCGGGCAGTATACCAAAGCCTTTAAGTTGTAATGAGTATGCTGTACATCACATGTATGCTCCTCACACATGGACTAAGGCACAAAGGTGGCATCCGGAAATACCATCCTCAGAACCTCTTTGCTGCTAGTCTAAATGCCACCTTCGATCATTCATCTGCTGGTTACCAAGCCACTTTCAGATAAGTGTCTCATTGGGGTGTTTTGTTTTTTATCACTGTTTTGACTTGTTCTGTTTGTTGGTTTCATGTCATCTAGAAAGGGGAAATGCCAATGTGGGAGGCAGATTTCTCTGTAAAGATCATCATTAGAAGTGTTTATTTTGCTTAGGTGCTTACCGCGATCATACGTCTTGTGCAGTTTGCCAAGCTTTCATTCCTATGACGTTGTATACTCGGCTTTCTTCCTTAGCTATTTATTTAGAAAACCCATAACTTAAACTGTTGGTTAAAGACAGTATGGGAAGATCTTCCTGGCCTGAGGGTCAGCCATCTACGAAGAAGACGACCAAGAAAGCTGACTCAGATTCCTGAACTCTCCCACCTCTGCCAGATGTCTCTCTTGAAGCTAGTGAAAGGGCCCATCCTGGTTTCTTGTCAGATTCCTCTGCCATAACCAGTTTAGAGGCCGGCATGGATCCCAGCTTCATGCACGTCCATGGAGGACTTGCAGACGCCCACTTTGGATGTTCAAGGGTAACTATGGCTGATAATTACCAAAGGGCCTCAGGGCTTTCCTTAGATTTTAGTAAGGGAAGAGATGCCAACTGCAGAAGTTGAATGTTATTGGGGTCAGAGGCTCTTAAGGTTTTTAAGGCTGACATCCTTCTTAAAATGAAGCAAAAAACTAAGTATATTTCTCCTGCTCCTAAAGATCCTCAGAGTGAATGGCAAAACTTCTCTCAAGGTCTGTTTAATGCCCTTTTGGCTCTAAAGCCTCCACAGGGGGTTTCTGTTCTTGCTTCTCTTTGGTCTGGTCTTCTACTCCTGTTAAGAGGCTTAGGGAGCAAGATTCCTCTGATGATGGTGATGCAGATTCTGATGAAGAATTCCTGACTTATTCCTTCTCCCTTAGATTATGGTTCTGAGGAAGAATAGTCATCAGTTCTTACTCTCCTTTTGAGATTTCTTTTAGTGGCACTATTTCCCAAATGATGGAATTTTTAAAGGGCATTGTGCTCAGGTGTCTGATGTTCAGTAAAGGTACTATGAACTTCTAAGAAAGGAGTCTCCTAGACCCTCTGCTGTTTCTTCTGTTCTTACTGCCTTCTGGATGCTTTTTCTGCTAATTCTCAGGCTCCTGATTCCCATTCTCCTGTCCCCAAGAAACCTGATAGGTTCTATAAATTGCCTGATGATTGCAAATTTCTTTATAAGTGCCCCTCTGCTGAACCTTGTGGTGTCATTTGCCTCTGATAAGCCATCGAAACTGTTCCTTTCTACAAAGTTGCTTTCCTCTTACAAGGACAGAACTATGGAGAGGCTGGGTAAGAAAGCGTATACTTCTGATACCATGGCCTTTAGAGCTGTGAACTATCATACACATATGACCCAATATATGTCTTGACTGTTCCCTCTCAGGCTATCTCAGATCTTCCTGATTCTGTGGGGAAGGCCTGTGCTCTTTCATTACTAGGGACGTCTTCTCAGGTTGCTCACCATTCCATTAAATGCAGCTCTGATGCAGCTGATGCCTCATCTAGGACTGCTGCTATTGATTCTGTTTTAAGGAGCTATTCCTGGCTCTGACTTTAGCCTTTGACTCAACCTTTGTCTACAGTATAGAATCTAAACTGATGGATGCTCCTCTAGATAATGAGCATTTTCTGGTACTGCTGTTGCTGAATTGTTTCAGTCCCTGCAAGGAAAGGTTAAGGATTTACAGGATTTGAAACATATTTTTGTTTCACCTGTTCCTAGATTTCAAAAGAATTACCCTAACAAGCCTGTCTTTGTTTGTAGGCAGTCTCATTCTCCCCCCTTAAGGCAAGAAGGGTAATAGAAAGGCTCCTCCTGCTAAGGCTACCCAAACTCCTTTTACGCAGAAGTCTCCTTTTCCTGACAAACCATGTGCTTGTCTGACTGTCCTTGCCCTGCTCCTCTCAGTCACATTCTTCTTTCTCGATCCCTTCCTGTTTCGTTAAAGGTCACCCAAGATTTCTGGATTCTTTACATAATTTGTCAGGGATATTGCATGTTTTGGACCCCCCCCCCATCTGAGCATTCATCAGCCTCTTCAGGAACAGCTGCCCTTTTTTCCAGAGTACTTCAGGGCCTACTGGCTCAAGGAACAATTGAAGTTCCAATTCCACAGAGGGGGAAGGTGTTTTGCTCTTGGTTCCCAAGAAAGAAGGCACCTGGAGACCCATTCTGGACCTTTCTCAGCTAAACACCTTTTTGAAGATCCCTTCCTTTCGGATAAGCTTGTCTAGTTTCTCCCGAATCTCAAAGATGCTTTTCTACATATTCCCATTAATCCCCTTTTCAGGAATTTTTCACATTTTCCTGTTGCTTTCTGGCATTTTCAGTTCTCTGCTTTGCCTTTTGGGCTGTCTACTGCCCCAAGGGTCTTCAACAAATGACTCTTTTTTGTGATTGATTAATGCAGACTGAGAGTAATACAGATCTTTCCTTACCTGGATGACCTGCTCATTGAGTCCTCTTCTCCAGTGGTTTACTTCAGCATCTATACTTTGCTATATGTCTCTTGCAAAGCCTGGGGTTCACTGTAAATTTCCAAATGTCATTCCTGACTCCTCCTCAGGATCATGTTTTTTCTAGGGTGCTGGCTGCAGACTGTTCCAGTACTGGCATCCCTGCCTCCTCCCAAGGCTTTAACTCTTGATTACCTTATTTCAGTCCCTTATTCATGTGGCTTCAGTTATAGCCAGAGAGTTTCTAAGGGCTCTGGGTTACATGGCTTCTGTAATGGATCCCTACTTTGGGCCACTCTGGGCCAGCAATCAAGGGGACTTGATCCTCACCACTTGCTCTGGTGAGAGATGGTCAATAAGAGCAAAGATGTGTTCACGCATTATTTTCAGATGCAACTGCCTGCACCAAACACAATTTCCCATAAGAACACACACTGAGTATGGTGCAGACCTGGGGCTGGACTGTCTTTCTCTCTCCAGGCCCACACAAAATTCCACACTGACCACTTTGGAGCTCTTTGTCCCTGCTCCCAGCAGCTGACACACACACTTGGATATTTGAGTTTCTCACACACACACACACACACACACACACACACACACACACACACACACACTCTCTCTCTCTCACACACACACGCACCTGGTGAAATCTGGCACAGATTTACTAGCTGTGCCCCTTTCGGCCCAGAATCTGAGGTAATAATGCTGCTACCAGTCAGCTACCCTAAGGCTTTTACAAAGGATATCCAATTATAATGTGTAAAATTAATATTAATACAAATGGTAGGGTGTGACCAAAGCAGCAAGGCTTTCAGGAGTGGCCACAGTGACTCTAAAACAAGCATAAATACTCTCAAGATGTTAAAAGTATTCTCTAAAGGACCAGCCACAATGAAAGGTATTAAAATATTTAATGATAAATAATAGAACAGAAAACGGGAGAATACTGAATGCAGTAAACAAACCGAGTTTCCACCACAGACATATAAAAAATAGTACAGTTGGGTAATTTCTCACAGATGCGAAAACAATACTAAACTATTCTCATTAAATGTCCCTGACTGACTAAAGAATTGCTGTTCCCTGACTACTTACTAATGCAAGGCAAGCTGATTTGTGCCGTGTGTCTTACCACAGCAAAAACCAGATGATGTCTGTCTTTGTCTGTGTGGATATGCGAGATATATAACCTGTCGGAAGTCTTTCCTGTCTGGTTCCAAAGTGCTTTTTTGAGAGTTCCAAAGAAACTAGATGCTGGTTAGAGGATGACATCACCTCTGGTCACCTAACTTTGGTGCAATACATACACAACAGGAACCAAAAAAATGGAGCCAGCAAACAGTGACTTGAATAAAAAATCTGTATTAAATAAACATAATCACGGCAATTGCAGCAGTTACAAACCGGTTTCGGCTGGCAAAGCACAGCCTTCTTCAGTGTACAGAAAATCATGACATACAAAAGCTGTATATATACAATAAGCAGACATCCTATTGGTTGATTCCTAAAGATGTTCATTAAGTCCCGGGGGGAATAACCCTCCCAGTCTAATGATCCATTTCTTTTGTTTTATATTTAATATGGAATGCCATCCAGTTTTGTTTGCCCTATTCCCAAATATTGTGTCAGTAATGATAAAATTAAACTTGCATGTTGGATGAACTAGTGTATGTTTGTAAAGGGCATTGTGCATCCTTTTTTGTTTGATGTTACTGATGTGTTCAGAGATACGTATTCTGAGGGGTCTGGACGTTTGTCCCACATAAAATGAACCACAATTACAAGAGGCCAAATAGATGATCCAATCACTGGAACAATTGGAAAAAAACTTTAGATTGCAAAAACCTCAATTCTTTTTTCAATCATTATAAACATAGGGATAACAGTACACATGATCTGTTACAAACAACACTCTCTGGTGAACTGTTACATGGTTGTTTTCCATGTGGACATTGTAACAATTGTAAATATATAAATAAGTCCAAACAATTCTCCAGTCGTAACTGCCCCCAGGTCTTTGATCTAAAGTTTTTTCCAATTGTTCCAGTGATTGGATCATCTATTTGGCCTCTTGTAATTGTGGTTCATTTTATGTGGGACAAACGTCCAGACCCCTCAGAATACGTATCTCTGAACACATCAGTAACATCAAACAAAAAAGGATGCACAATGCCCTTTACAAACATACACTAGTTCATCCAACATGCAAGTTTAATTTTATCATTATTGACACAATATTTGGGAATAGGGCAAACAAAACTGGATGGCATTCCATATTAAATATAAAAGAAAAGAAATGGATCATTAGACTGGGAGGGTTATTCCCCCCGGGACTTGATGAACATCTTTAGGAATCAACCAATAGGATGTCTGCTTTTTGTATATATACAGCTTTTGTATGTCATGATTTTCTGTACACTGAAGAAGGCTGTGCTTTGCCAGCCGAAACCGGTTTGTAACTGCTGCAATTGCTGTGATTTTGTTTATTTAATACAGATTTTTTATTCAAGTCACTGTTTGCTGGCTCCATTTTTTTGGTTCCTGTTGAGTTTGTTTCCCTGAGCCGTGCAATTGCTACCGTGCAGGAGGTTTGTTTCTCATGTTGCAATACATACACAGCACTTTGCTAAGATCTGTGGCAGCATCTGAAAGCTGTAACACAACTTCAAACTTTCCACCCTTCCAGGTTTCTCTGATAACCATATACATTTGATCAGTTACAACAATACAACCTAATATACATGCATACATTCCGTCTGTCCAGCAGGACCTACTGTTGATTTATTTTTAGCAAAAGTAACTTTACAAATATATTTTTAACTCAAACTTCTGTACAAATCAGTGTGATAGTCAAGTAATGTAAAATTCTTTACAAAACTCCAGTTAGCTATGCTGGCATATGTACACATGTACTGCTCTATTTTCCCTGGCACAGATGTTACTACCTCATAACATCCTAGCTTCTACCATTCCTATGCTTCCTCTGACCAAGCTCCATATGGAAATCTCCAGTGATTTTTAAAGTCATTTTGGCTTTGACATTCTCATCCTTTAGATTTTCTAGTCCCTCTTCTTCCATGTCTCAAGCTGGAACTTCAGTGTTGGTTTCATCAGTTGTCCCTCAACCCAGGGCTTCCCATTCAACTTCCAGTCCCCTCTCAGGAACTCTTCACAGATGCCTTTCTTCAGCCGTCTGAAAGTGCAGGACCTAGTTGAAAGAACAAACAATGTCAAAGAAATGACAGCCCTTCTCTTGGCTTTTCTGGCATTTTTCACAGTAGGCCTCCCAGGAAACCTGTCCCTTCTTCCTGTGACCTTCATTTTGTTTTAGAAAAATTGACTTAGGCTCCTTTTGAGCCTGCTGCTTCAGCTTACTTACAGCATTGCTCTTGGAAGACTCTTCTTCTTTTGGCCCTTACCTCTGCCAGACAGATGTCTTGAGCTACAAGCCCTTATGGCTGTTTCTCTTTTTTTAGTTTTTCATATGGACAAGGGTGCCCCTTCATGCTAATCCTAATTTTTATGCCCAAGGTAGTTAGTAAGTTGTCTCTTAATCAGTATGTTCATTTGCCCACTTTTTTCCACTCTCCACAATCTGCTACTAAGAAAGTTCTGCACACCTGGGATTTGCATAGACAACACTGACATTATTTGGATAAAACTAAAGTTTTTCATAAATCTGAGCAGCTTTTTGTTTCTTTTCATCCTATGTCTTTAAGTTTGTCTGTTTCCAAGCAAACCATTTATTCTTGGATATCTAAAGCCATTTCTTTTTGTTGTTCCTTCCATGGAAAGGGCCTTCCTTCTTCTTTTACAGCTCATTCTTTTAGAGCTGTGGCTTCTTCTGGTGCCTTTTTCAAGAGTTTGGATACTAATTCTATTCCTGAGGCAGCTACCTGGTCTTCTGTGCATACCTTTACCGAGCACCACAAGTTGGATGTGATTTCTAGGGCCAGAGCTGTTTTTGCCAGAGCCATTCTTCATGGCTTTCTTAAGAGCTCTGCTTGCCCTTCCTCCTCTCAGTCTTTTTCCTTGGCTTATTGTACTCTCCCAATTGTAAAGAGTACTGCAAAACTACTGTGGAAGGACATAGCATAGTTGTGCAAAATCTTACCATAACAGTAGATGTCCTTCTCTTCACTGTTGCAGTATTTGTTCCCCTCCCTCTTCCCCCTGGTCCTTTTTCCTTCTGGATGTACTTGTTTCCTAATGCTATCCTTAGGCTGTCATTCCTACCGGGGCTTTTTTCAGTTCTGGGGGTAGTACATCCAGACATAACCTTTATGCCTTACACCGTGCATGGGGAGCATATGTGTGACATACGGCATACCCATTACAACCTAAAGGCTTTGGTATACTGACCGGATGCCAGGCTGCCCTAGGCAGGGAATTCCCTATTGTAAAGAATACTGCAGTAGTGAAGAGAAGAACATCTACTGTTATGGTAAGATTTTACACAACTGTATTTGCATTTGGCAAGCCCCCATCCAGATTTCGACTTAACTGTGTCTAACCAAATGGTTTGTCAGTTTGCATTGATGGCAGTATTCCTGCTTTTTCATCTGTAGTATTCCAAATTGTTACATCTTTCTAGAAACCTGATACTAAGAAAACGCACAAAATGCAGGTTGACCAAATTTTCTGTGTGAGCTTAATTTATTTTATTTTATTTAACATTTGTTTACCGGGAAAGTCCAACTTGGAACAAAACAGATTTTCAGCGGAGGCCCGGGGAGGAATGCTCCAGATGCATGTCTTTGAAAGTTAAAGTTCATTTAAAGTCATTTCAAGTTCTTGATTGCTTTGCAGCTGCTGTACCTTAAATCTTAGAATACCTTTCACAAATGTCTGAATCTGGACTTGGATGCTCGTATATTAAGATCCTTATAACCACCATGTGCACCTTCTGTCAAAGCTGATGTTCCTTTGTCTGTTAATTTCTTAAAGGTCTGCAAAGCCTTATGAAGGATAACTTTCTTTTAAGAATGTGTATAAAGGATCCTTGGTGGCAGGAGTAGAATTGTCTCCACACAGCATGAAGTTCTCTATTTCATTTCTTGCCCTGGGTACCTTCTGTGCACAGTCTGCATGTCATCCATTTGTTAGTGTGAGGTTTTCACTGGGTACTATAGGTTCTTTAAGACACTGCAGTGGACAGATTGGCAATTCTAAGTAGTCCCTAGTTGTGTATGGGATTTAGAAGAAAGACCTGTCAATCTATTTCCATTCCCTACTTGCCTGGTAAACCCCATGTATGGGTGGTGGCTGTTCATGGTTTTGCTGCAGGACTCAGATGTGACTTGTAAGCATGAATGAGTAAAGGATCCCATTTCCTCCGTAGGATCTGTTTTGTGTTGGAGAAATTCACCCTTCTTCCTTTGGAACCAGTATCTCCTGCAGCTCTTAACCTGGATTTCATCTTTTCTTGTGTCCGTTTCAATTGCCAGAAGAATTTCTGAGTTGCTGCCCTGTCTGTGCATCTTTTCAACTCAAACCATATTATAAAATTCGCTAATGATACCACAGTCATGGGTCTCAGTGGTGGAGATGAACATAACTACAGGGATGAGGTGAATGCTTTGATTTCCGTGTCTAACAGGAACAAATCTGGACCTGAATGTTAATAAGACCAAAGAAATGATTATGGACTTCAGGAAAAAGGCAATTGTTCACCAACCACTCACTATCAAACGGGGGAGGTAGTAGAGAAAGTCGAAACAATGAAGTTCCTGGGTTTTCACATCTCAGGTGACCTCTCCTGGGCTGTTAATACCAACCATATAGTCAAGGTTCAACAGAGGCTTCACCTCCTGAGAAAGCACAAACAGGCCAGGCTCCAGCTGTCTGCACTTTTTACAGGGGAGCTATTGAGAGCATCCTCACTAGCAACTTTATAGCATGGTTCGGCAACTGCACAGTTGCTGAGAAGAAGAAACTACAGAGTGGTGAGGGTGGCTGAGAAAATCTTGGACACAAACCTCCCTTCTGTTCAGGAGCAAGAAAGAGAACATACAAAATACTAGCTGATTCGACCCATCTGGCCCACGACTGGTTCTCACAACTTGCGTCTGGAAGGAGGTACAGCAGCTTCTGCTGTAGGACTACCAGATTCAGGAACAGTTTGTATCCTACAGTTGTGAGACTTAACTCCGACATCAGCAATAATACCTGATAAATTGAAGCCTCTCTCTTTCATTTAATCCTGGTGCTCTGAGCAATTACCGCCAGTATTACTGTTATGCAATGTGATGGCTGTACTGAGTGACTTCTAAAGTTAACAAGTGCAGTACAGTAACTAAAGAGCTGCTATTCACTAGTCTCTGTTTATTCTCTGTCTTAATGTTGAAGGGGTTTGATGGTGGGTATTTATTTATTACTTATCATTGGATAATGGGTATTGAGTATGTTTATGTAATGTGAATTACCTCTTGCATGTCATATGTGTTATTTTCTTTGTTATTCTTTGATAGTGCTGTATCTCTGTTATTTGCACTGCATTTCTCTCATGAGCTGATATTTGTAATTTCATTTAGGGTCCATTTGTGTGGTCCTAAATGTTGATAAAGTTTTTCTGACTCTCTGAATCTTTTCTTGCCTAGTTTTTTGTAAGAATATAGTAGCCACATGTATTACAGTCATTCTTTCATGTCTAAAGTTGAAGCTGAAACTAATCTCAATCTACCTATACATTCACAAGTATTCTTTTACAACTCGTAACAGAGGAGAATAATTTTTGTTTAATATGGATGTACACAGACATCCCATATTCTTTATGGATTGAATCAGGTCTATTAAAAATACTAAGCTGAACAGTAAAGCTTCCAGAATGACCTTAGTTATGTGGTTGACTGTGTTAAGTTCTGCTTTGAGTTTGAGAAATGCAGTGAGGTTTTGCCCTTCTGAACCTATGATATATTCTGCAAGGGCAATGGGTACCTACTCAAGCCTTTTTCTGCAATGTAACCTTGGGTTATATTTGTGCAGCAGCTCCAAGAACTTCTCTGAATACTAATGCAAGACATTATAAGCTAGATGTCCTATCCAGTTCTAGGTCTTTCTTAGAGCCACAGTAATCAAAGTTTATATTCCCATGGAAAAGGTAGCTCTGAAAAATTATCTTTGGTCTCTGTCTTATAGGTTCATAGGTAGGTACTAGGCTATTGGCCCTAGGGCCTATACAAGCCTAGCTAAAAAGGTACCCTGGTTTTCGCCACCCAAGAAAGTTATTTTCATGCGCCCCTGTCAAGCAGAACCACAGAAGTGATCCCTGGGGTGAACTTCCCATCCAATCATCAAGATTTTTCTTGAAGAGTGCTAATGAGGAGCTCCGTTTGACATAGATAGGTAGTTTGTTCAAGAGAATGGGAAGTCTCTAGGACAAGAATCTATTCCTCCAGCATGTTCTGTTTATTGTGGTGACAAGATTTAGGTCCCTAGAGCTTGTAGCTCGGAGGGATTGGGATTTCTTTAAGTGGAGCATGTCCAACAGCTCTGGGTTTGACATAGCTTTGTATGTTAGGCAGAGATCGCCCCTGAGTAGGCGATATGTGACGGAGTAAAGCTGAAGTTTTTTGAGACGATTTGCTTAAGGCATCTGAGGCCAGTAATCCTCTTTGTGAGGTATTTTTGTGGCCTTTCCAGTTGTTGTAGATGTCTTGTGAGGTACATACCAAAAAGGGCGCTGTACTCTATAATGGGTCTAATGAGTGATGAGTAGAGGGGAACAATGGCCTCTTTTTACCTGGATGAGAAACCTTTTGTGATGAGGTGTGCCACCTAGAAGGATTTCCTGACCACTGTGGCGATGTGATTATCAAAGGAGAGACTACTGTCCACCTGTGTCCCAAAGTCTCTTATCACACTTTCAGTGTTAAGTAGACTACCACCTATGTGGTAGTTCATGGGTACAAAGTTTTTACTAAAGGGGATGACAATGCACTTTTTGGCATTGAGCTTGAGACCATGGCTTTGACATCAGGCATCTGTCTCAGTGAGGCCCTTTTGTAGGATGTCCACATCATTAGGAGTTTCGATTATGGCTCTTAGTTTGCAGTCATCTGTGAATTTAGTTAGCCAAAGACCTTCTGTGTTAGCCTGTACTTCAGAGAAGTTGATACCAAACAGGAGAGGACCGAGGACTGAACCCTGTGGTACTCCACTTGTCACTGGTCTGAAGTCTGATTTGGAGTCTGCTACTTGTCACTGGTCTGAAGTCTGATTTGGAATCTGCTACTTTCACAGTGTGGGTTCTGTCAGTAAGCCAGTTGGCAACCCATCTTGTGACATAGAGATTTATACCTAGTTTAATGAGTTTATCTATAATTCCAGAGTGGGGGATGGTGTTGAACGCCTTGGCGAGATCTAGATAGGCTGTGTGAACCACCTTACCCTCATCTATGGCTTTGGTGACTACTTCAAAGAAGTCTATCAGGTTTAGGAGACATGATCTGCCTTTTACAAACCGAAACTGTGTGGCGTCCAGAGTTTAGAGATCTCCAATATCTTTGTTTATGAGTTCCATGTTGATACGTTCCATGGCCTTGCAGACCAGGCTCGTTAGGCTAATGGGGCAGTAGTTCCCGGGGTCTGTTGTGCCCCCCCGCCTTTGTGGAGTGGGATAACTGTTGTGGTGTGCCATTCAATGGGCACAAAGCCTGAGGTGAGGCTATGATTGAGCATGGTACTTAGGTGGGGTGCCAGTTCATTCTGTAGTTCATGTAGAAGGCAGCCTGGGACATTTTCAGGTCCCATGGATGCTGTGTCCTTGGCTTTGGAGAATGAGGTTTTTACCTGTGTAGCTGTGATTACAGGAACTTTTCTTTCTTCCAGTATAAAGATGGGCACTTTAGGGGGTGGGGGGTGGGGGGTAAAGTTAGCACTGAACCTATCTGCCAGGATGTTGGCAATATCAGTTGGTTCTATATATTTAGTGTCATTGTGCTGTAACTCAGACCAGATTTGAGTGTTGCCAATGAGATTCTTGACGTAGCGATAGAATGCTTTGTGGATGTCTTTAGAATCAGTGGCAATTTTGTTTTCATAACTAGCTTTGGAGGATTTTATGAGGGATCTCAACTTCTTACTGTGGCTGACCAGGGAGCTCCTCCAATCGTGGGATTTTACTCTTTTTTTTGCAACAGTTTCTTTCTTCTGTTGTAGAGTTTGTTTATGGCAGAAGACCACCAGATTGGCTTCCTTTTTTTGGAGGATAGCATCTTGGTTCTGTTAGGGATAGCACGATCCATGCACTCGTGTAAGTGCTTATAAAGTGCATTTGTGTTGGATAGACAGTCGTACCTCTATTGTCCATCTGCATGGGTGTCGTGATGTTTGCCACTACTGTGTTAAGAAGCGTGAAGTTGGCTTTGGAGACATTTTTTACGATTGTTTTCCTAATGGGGAGGTGGGTGCGGGATGTGGATGTCTAGGGTGATTAGCTTGTGGTCGGATCTGACCAACGAGGAGCTGACCTCTGGTATGGAACACCGGTCACCCATGTTGGTGATGACCGGGTCTAGGATATTGCTGCCCCTGTTGGGGGTGTGGATATGTTGATCCAAGGCGTTGGAATTGATGATTTCCAGAAAACGTTGAGCAAAAGAGTTGGTACATGAGTAGTTTTCCCAGTTAATGGTAGGGTAGTTGAAATCACCCATTATTAGAGTGTTGGGTTGTACCTTAATATTTTCCAGTGTATCAAGAAGAGGAGTGGGAATCCTGGGACATGGTGGTGGGTCTTTAGCAAGCTACAATCTGGATTGCGGTTTTGCCCAGAGTTTGTTAAACTTGGATAATTTCGGATGCATTATGCTGAGCAACTAGCTATAGGTGTGGATATCCTTAATGAATATGGACACACCTCCACCTTTAGTGTTTCGGTCCGGGTTTGGTGGCCGAAAGGTGTGGTATGAATTATAGTCTGGTAATGCAGGGGTGCTCTCTGGAGCTTTGAACCAGGTCTCTGTCACTGCACAGATGTCAATGTTCTCCATTTTAAGGAGTGCTTCGAGTGAGTGCATTTTGAGGTTGAGACTTCTAGCATTGAATAGCATTGCCCTCAGATTTTGCTTGCTTGTACCGGTTATGGTGGTGAATTTGTCATTTGAACATTGCCTAAAAAAGGCGCTGTAGGGGTGGCAAGAGCCTTTGCTAGTATCTGGAATCCCAAGGGTGACAGGTGCAGGCCATCTCTGGCAAAGCAGCGTGGTCTGTCAATCATGTCATCCCAGGCAGACAGATACTGGATTCCCTTAGAATGACACCAGAAGCTTAGCCAATTGTTAAAGTCAATCATTTTGTCCTTGTACTGTGGTATCATTCTGGGTGATGGCAGGATGCTACTCAGGGCTAGGGTCATACCTGCCTGGGCTACAAGATCGGAGAGCTCCTCCATGTCTCTTCATGTAGTCCAGGGAGGTAGGTCTCAGGTCATATACACCAACATGGACAATGACAGAGTCCATATTTGTACTTGTGGAGTGACCTGAGTGCATGGGTTATGTGGCGGATCCTGGCACCTGACAGGCAGCTGACAGTAACATCACATATTTAGTATTATGTTAGAGAATGAGGTTTTAAATGTTTGTTTTTATAGGTTTAGTGAAGTAATATTTCTTAAATATGGCATTTGTTTCTTTTGAGTGTTAATTGATTTTATCATGTGTTTCAGAGGAATGGTATTTAAATGAATGTTGTTTTGTTTATCTGATGAAGTTGGGTTAATAAATCTGATAAAAGCACTAATAATCAAGTGGCTGTGTGTGCTTTGTTACATTTTTTGTTTATTTATTAGTTTGTGTTGTATTTAATATAATGACAGATCTGAATGAGCATGTCCAGCCTCATTAACATACCCAGCTTCCTTCCCCATTCTCTTTGCTGACTTTGCTTAGAGATGTATGTCTAGTTTTGTTCATTTTGCATGGTATAATAGAGAGCTGAAGAGGAGGACCTTGGTTAAATCATTATGAGTAAAAGTGAAGACTTAATTGCAGATGTCAGGGTAAGAACTTAATTTCTGCAGAGGAGGCCTCCTCATTAGTATAGTGTTGAATATCCTAACTGTCACGATAAAACAAGTTTTGATTCCCTAACAGTGAGTGGCTGTACATTTAGTCTGGCAGTTGGTGCAGAGGGTTAAGGTTGTGAGCTGCTGTGCCTGTGGTGCAGGGTTTGATTCCCTTAGCCGTCATTTGCCTACAGTGAGACTCTGAACAAGTCACTTAACCAGACAGTGCTTGGTGGCAATTCGGTATTTGGGCTAGGCTTCTTCAGTGGTCGTCTGGACTACAAGCCTAGTAACTACCTGTGAAGTTGTCCTAAAGCTTGAAGTTATTAATCCTGTTAATAAGGAGGATGGACCTGCTCACCCATAACTGTCATAAGTGGAAAAGTTTAATTTCTGTCACTATATGTGTATACAAAACTGCACAAATTCAAATAGCTCCATGACATAAAATGATGAAGCACTGACTCCATCCTAGATGATGATTATGATGATAGTGGCCTAAACACTGGAGGAGTCAGGTGCGGGAATGTGAGGCAATGGGCAAACACCTACTTCTCATCCTTGGGAAAAACAAGTAGTGTGGCCCACTACAGCGCGCATGTCAGAAGGTATTCTGCCTGATGGTGTTTATTGGTATGAGAAGCACTGTAGCCAGAAGTAGCACAGGCATGGAAGCATGTATGCATCAAAGGGCTGACATTGCAAGGCACACATCAACCGTTGACATAAACTGGAGATAGAGCTGAAAGCTAGAAGAACTCTGGTGTCTGTTTTGAATGATGGCCTCCTATAATTGGCTGTCTCACCCATGGGGAACAAATGAGCCCGTCAAGTGATGGGAGTGCTGGTCAGCAGGGTGATGTAGAAGAAAAACATTTTTTTAAATCCCGTATTTTAGTTAGACCTGTTGTAATCAGTCAGTAAAGATTCAAGCATGTGTGCTCCTAGTGCTTCCATCATTTGTAGGAAAGTTTTTTCTACATAGGTTGGTACTAGGCTATCGGTCCTAGGGCCTATACAAGCCTAGCCAAAACAATTCCCTGGCTATTTCTTCCCACAGTATTTACTTCCCTGGACCCCTGTCTAGCAGGGCGACTGACATGATCCCCGGGGTGAATTTCCTATCTCCTATCCAATTGTCAAGGTTCCTTTTGCAGAGGGCTAAAAAGTGTTGTGCTTGACATGTATGGGCAGTCTATTCCAGAGTAAGGGGAGTCTCTGGGTCAGAAACCTATCCTTCCAACTTGTTTTGTTCATTGTGATGAAAAGGTTTAGATCCCTGGAGCGTGTGGCTCTGAGGGATTGGGATTTCTTTAAGTGAAGCATGTCCAACAGCTCTGGGTTTGACATGGCCTTGTATGTTAAGCAGAGATCGCCTCTGAGTCGACAATATGCAACAGAGTATAGCTGGAGTTTTTTTAGATGGTCAGCGTAGGGCATCTGCTTTAGGCCTGTGATTCTTTTAGTGAGGTATTTCTGCGGCCTTTCCAGTTGTTGCAGATGTCTTGAGAGGTACATACCAAATGGGGTGCTGTATTCTATAATGGGTCTAATGAGGGATGAGTACAGTGGGACAATGACCTCCTTTTTTCCAGATGAAAAGCCCTTAGTAATGAGATGTGCCACATAGAAGGATTTCCTGACTGTTGTGGCGATGTGGTTATCGAAGGTGAGACCACTGTCCTCCTGTGTCCCTATGTTTTTTATCACAATTTTGGTGTTTAGTGTGCTGCCACCTATGTGGTAATTCACGGGTACATGCTTTTTCCCAAAGGGGAAAACTGTACATTTCTTGGCATTGTGCTTGAGCCCATGGCTCTGGCACCAAGCATCTGTTTCTGTAAGGCGCTTTTGTAGAATATCCACATCATTTTGGGATTCAGTAATGGCTCCCAGTTTGCAGTCATCCGTGAACTTTGTTAGCCAGGGTCCCTTAGTGTTGCCATGTACTTCAGAGAAGTAGATGCCAAATAAGAGCGGTCCCAGGATTGAACCCTGAAGTACTCCACTTGTCTGGAGCTAGATTTGGAGTCGGCTACTTTTACTGTGTGGGTTCTGTCAGTAAGCCAGTTAGAGCAACCCATCGAGTGACGTAGGGATTAGTGCCCAGCTTAGTAAGTTTATCTATGATTCCAGAGTGGGGGATGGTGTCGAAGGCCTTGGCGAGGTCGAGATAGGCTGTGTGGGACCACCCTACCCTCGTCCACAGCTCTGGAGACTGAGTCATAGAAGTCAGTCTGGTTCAGGAGACCAGATCGGCCCTTCACGAACCCAAACTGGGTGGGGTCCAGTATTTGAAAGTTGCCGATGTCTTTGTTTATAAGTTTCACGATAATACGTTCCGTGGCCTTGCAGATCAGGCTCATCAGACTGACAGGACGATAGTTCCAGGATCCAAGGAGGATCCCCCTTGTGGAGTGGGATAACTGTAGCCGTGTGCCACTCAGTGGGCACGAAGCCAGAGGTGAGGCTATGATTAAACATAACACTTAGGTGAGGTGCCAGTTAATTTTGTAGTTCATGTAGTACACAACCTCGGATGTCGTCTGGTCCATTGGATGCTGTATTCTTAGCTTTGGAGAGTGCAGTTTTTACCTGTGTGGCCATTATCGGAATTTGGCAATCTTTCGGTATTGAGATGTGCCCTTTAAGGGGGGAGAGGGGGATGAAGTTGGCACTGAATCGATCTGACAGGATATTGGCAATATTCTTAGGGTCACTATATTTAATGCCATTCTGTTGTAGCTCAGAGCACATCTGAGCATTGTCATTTAGATTCTTGACATAGCTATAGAATGCCATGTGGTTGTCTTTGGAATCTTTGGCAATTTTATTTTCATAACTGGCTTTGGAGGATTTTATGAGGGATCTCAGCTTTTTACTGAGGCTGGTAAGGGAGTTTTTTGCATCCTGGGATTTTCCACTTTTCTGCAACAGTTTCTTCCTTTTGTTGTAAAGTTTGTTTATGGCAGGGGACCACCAGATTGGCTTCCTTTTTTTGGAGGAGTGTGTCTTGGTTCTCTTTGGGATGGCACAATTCATGCACGAGTGGATGTGCTCGTACAGTGCCTTAGTGTAGGATTCAGCAGTCGAACTTTTAGTTCCCGTCTGCATGGGTGTCATGAAGTTTGTCACTTCTGACTTGAGTAGCATGAAATTGGCTTTGGAGAAGTTATTTTTGCAGAGGTTTCCTTACAGGGTGGTGGGGGAGGGATGTGGATGTCAAGGGTGATTATCTTATGGTCAGACCTGACCAACGAGAGGGTGACCATAGGTGTGGAACATCATTTTCCCATGTTGGTAATGATCTTGTACAATGTAAGTTTCCTTCACTGTTGTATCTTTTTTTTGTTAAATCACATTTAAAAGAAAATGCTATAGGTATACATGCATTAATAGAAGACAATGCACACTGTAGTAACATTTTTCATGCAGTGTACATATCTATCTACACACACACGGGTCCACTTT
The DNA here is from genome assembly GCF_019279795.1 of Protopterus annectens. Classification (NCBI taxonomy): domain Eukaryota; kingdom Metazoa; phylum Chordata; order Ceratodontiformes; family Protopteridae; genus Protopterus; species Protopterus annectens. The sequence goes on from NC_056729.1 coordinate 1,198,660,856, forward strand.
GTAAACTCGAAATACTGAAATCTCAAAGTTCAGTATTTCGAGTCGAGAATATCGAAAGTGCAGTTTTTTGAAACTGCACTATGTCAAACCTTTGTTTACTGAATCTGTGTTGCGTTTACTATGGTGTGTTAACTGTGCTGTCACTTAAGGGTTATGTGGTATGGCAGGCGATGTTTGTTTCTGTACGGAGATTCAGGTAGGTGTTTAATTTTTAAGGGTTTTAGTGTAAATGTATTAATGTTTAGTTGTTGTGGGTAGTTATAGACGTAGGTTGGGGTTGGTGAGTGAGAGTGTGTGTGTGAGTGTTGAATGTGATGATTTTTGTACTTGTGTAGTGTGTTTTTGTTATTAGTGAGTTTAACTATGACTGTCTGCAGTGGGGGTGTCGGGCAAGTCAGGGAAGGTGTGTGCTCCTTTTTGTTCGGGTTAGTGTGACCTCGGAGTTGGTATATAAGTAGCGGCAGGGTTTGCTTCCCTGCAGAAACATATGGTGGTGTTATCGGTTTTAATTTATAGTGTATATGTGTTGTTTTGGGGGGAGGTTTATGTATTTATTTGTGTTTTCTTACATTCAGTATTGTGAGTGTTCATAATTGTGGTGTTTCTTGTTTCTGAGGGTTCAATATTCTTGACTCGAAATACTAAACTTCGAGATTTCGGTATTTCAAGTTTACAAAGTGGACCCTTATGTATATATGTGCATTGTTTTTTTAACAATTATCACTCACTCCAACTTTATATAAATGGCTTGATTCCTGCCTTCCCTTAAACCTAATTTTTCTTGAAAAGTATTCTACATACATTGTCTTCACAAATTACATTTGTTTGTTTAATGTGCTCCTTCCTTTTTCCAGAGATCCTACATCTATTTTTTATCCCCATTACAATATTCATAGCTTCATTTACAGGTCGTTTTCAATTTTGTTTTCCATTTTCTAGTACTTGCTTTTTGACAACCGATGTCAGTGTATTTTGAGTTGTAGGAATGCGCTCATTTAGTGGTTGGTGAGTCTGGGTGAGTGCATTAACTAAACAAACACTCCAGGTGTGGTGCATAACCACCATGGTTTGTGTGGCAGAAGATGCTTATCCTGCAGCCTCAGAAAAAAGTATTTAAATTGAGAGAGGAAGAAATGGTATCCCAAATGAAGACCCCCAAGGAGGATCCCCTCACACGTCAGTTGATATTGTAAGACAGCATCTATTTATGTATTTTTTATAGCTACATTAACACTTCATATTTTATTCTTTTTTCCCCCTATGTATGTTTTGCTGTATTGCGTGCCAGCCATCAGGGTCTTGAGTCCATTTGACACCCCCCTCTTTGGGCAAGCCGCCTCTTACACTGAATCACTGACTGACCAGGAACCTCTACATCCTCCTTTCTGAATAGGCAATCCAACATTTGCCTCCCTCCCATTTTATCCTGGCTGGCTCTTCTACCATCTGAACTGCTATTTGAATTCAGATTGTCTGGATCTGCAGTCAGGGCTTTATCCCTTTTCAACACAGAGCTGGTCATCTTATCCTAACTTTTGCATAGTTGGAAATTTTCCACCAATTTTGATGATGAAATAAATGTTTAGTTTTTGAGCATTTTTTTAGTCATCAAATTACTAACCCAGGGCTATTCACAACAACTGCTTCTTAGTTTAGACAGTTTTAAGGGATGAAAGCTGTGCCAGTCTTGTAATTCAGCAATTTGAAGGCATCTCTTTTGAATAACTAGAGGCTTACCTCAATGATTGTTAAATGCTTGCCAGCTAATAGTAGTGAATACGGCTCACTGCGTACTAGAGGGTCTATTCCGCAATGTCATGAGAGATCTCTTGTTGACATTTAGTCATGGCAACAGTGGATAGATCCCTACATGTAAAAAGAAGTGTATTAGTAATTTGTATAAATATTACAGGTGCAGCATCCACTGTTGTGCAATGATTTTTGTATACGTAATTAACTACTAAACATCCTTCACTGGTATCCCCATCTGGGAAGCATTACTTAAGGTGGCTCTGCTTTCTGACTGAAAGGGAGAGAGAAGAAGGTAAGGGGAGTTTAAGGACAGATCTTGACCAAAGGTCCTGCTTTCCACCAGTTCCTTCTCAATAGTCCAGAACTCCTGAATGCAATGAGCTCCTCCTGTAACAGTAAATGTTATGCTCATTTTTGCAGTTGACTGCAGGGGTGATCAGAGAAGCATCCTCTCCCACGCACACAATCGAGCACTCATGAGTGAGACCGAGGGAACTGGCACCAGCCTCTTACACTTAAACACATGGACCTAAAGCTGTCATACTTAAAGTGGGCATTGAATCCCTGAGTCACATCCTTGAAACTGAATTTTGTTCTTGGAGTAAGTATGCTACCTTTGCATGTGCCAAACTAAGATTAGCATGCTAGTGAAAACTGAGCCGGCTGTCTTACCATGCATGTCTTTTCCTCGTTACTGTTGTTGTGGTAAACTTTAAAATGTCTGCCTTAGTGGGAGGAGACAAACTGACTAATAAAGCTAGTAGTCTTCAGCACTATCATTTGATGCTGATTTCAAGTTCTCTGTTGTATCCTTAGCAAGTACTGAGGATCATTGTCTCACTCTTCTGAGAATCTGGAGTTTCTGTCTATAAAATGTAGACCTTTTTATATTACTAGAGAGCTAAATGGAATTTCCGTAACAGTTGTGTATATCCCTCCTACTGCTAACACAAATGAGGCACTCACAAAACCGTACCAGTCTACCGTGACATGCAGAATAAACACCCTGAGTTTGCTGATGTGATAGCTGCTGATTTTAATCGGTCTGATGTAAAGTCAGTACTCCCCCATTACTACCAGTATGTAAACTTTCCAACAAGAGGTAAGAATACCTTAGATAAAGTGTACACCAGTGTAAAGCAGGCCTACAAAGCAGTGTGACACCCACACTTCAGTGACTCTGATCATCTTTCTATCATGCTAATGCCTGCTTATAAACCTGCTCTGGTCAGGGAGAAGCCCATGGTGAAACAAATCAGGATTTGGCTTGAGGGAGCATTATTAGCTCTCCAGCATTGTTTTGAGTGTACTAACTGGAGCATTTTCAAGGAGAGCAGCCAGAACAGACCAGCACATCAACCTAGATGAATACACCAAAGCAGTGATGGCTTACATCATAAAGTGCATTGATGATGTCACAGAGATCAGAAGCATCATCAGAAGAGCTAAACAAACAACATGGCTTACAAGTAAGGCCTTATGATCTTCTGAAGGCAAGAAATTCAGCATTCAGGCAAATGACAGGGAAGCCTTAAGTGTGGCAAGGGCAAACCTGAAGAAAGGCATAAAAGAGGCTAAAAGAGAATATGGGAGGAAGGTACTAAACCACTTTGAGGATATGAGGGATACCAGACAGTTGTGGCAGGGTATATAAAAATTATGGACTATAAAACGAGAGCTGCACAATGTGATGATGACACTGACTTCCTAGACAGGCTGAGTACCTTTTTTGGAAGATGTGAAGAGAGGAACACCACAACTGTGCAAAGGTTACACACAGACCAGTATGGTGCAGTACTCAGCCTTAGCACAATGGAAGTTAAAAGGGTGCTACAGAAAGTCGATCCTAGAAAGGCGGCTGGTCCAGGTAATATTTTGGGTAAGGTGTTAGAGTTGTGCAGACCAACTATGTTCAGTACTCGTGGATATATTTAATACCTCACTTGTCCTAGCAAAGTTCCCTTCATGTTACAAAGTAACAAATATCATCCCTTTACCCAAAAAAGCCTCACCCTCCAGCTTGAATGACTTCAGGCCTGTGGCACTAACATCCACAGTTCTGAAATGATTTGAGAGGCTAGTCAAGAAACACCTGTCTGCGGATTTACCATCAACTTCTGATCCACTTCCATTTGCTTACAGAGAAAACAGATCCATCCACAGCTGATGCAGTAGCAGCCACATCACATCTTGATCTTCAGCATCTGGAGAGCTGTCAGCTATGAGAGAATGCTATTCATCGACTTTAACTCAGCATTTATCACAGTTGTCCCTGTGCACTTGATCAGTAAACTAGTACATTTGGGCATCAGCAAACACTTCTGCAATTGGATCTTGGACTTTTTAATTAACAGACCACAGAAGGTTTGTGTGGGCAAGAATACCTCTAGGAGAATAACACTCAACACAGGTGTTCCTCAAGGTTGCATTCTTAGCCTCCTGTTGTTTACTATCCTAACCCATAACTGCAAAGCAAACATCAGTACAAATCATATCATCAAGTTTGCTGACAGCACCACAGTTGAGGGTCTCATTTGGAGGCAGGACGAGAGTAGATACAGAGAAGAGGTTAACACGCTGATTGCCTGGTGTGCAAAAAAACAACCTCGACCTGAATGCAATAAAACAGAAGAGATCATCTTAGACTACAGTAAGCAGCAAACACCTCATACAGTGCTCCTGATAAACGGAGAGACTGAAAGGTAAGCAGTGCAAAATTCCTTGGCGTTCGTATCTCTGATAATCTCTTGGTCCGGAAACACCTGCCACATAGTGAAAAAAAAAGCACAGCAATGTCTCCACTTTTTGAGAAGACTCAAAAAGGTGAAACTACCCTTGTCAGCACTTTCCACTACAGAGCAGCAATTGAAAGCATCCTAACATCCAGTTTTCCAGTATGGTAATGGAGCTGTTAAGTTGCAGATAAGAAATCCCTGCAGAGAATAGTGAGAGTTGCTGAGAGGATAACTGGCACTTGTCTGCCCCACAATCCAGAATCTTTATATATGGAGGAGCCTAAAGAGAGCCACCAAAATACTAAATGACTCAATTCATCCTGCAAAAACAGTCTGTTTATGAACCTGTTATCAAGTAAAAGTTGCCACAGTATTTGCTGCAGAACAACTAGATTCAAAGACAGTTTTTATACAATCATAGGAGGTTGCTAGACTTAGCCCTGGGGCCCTTACAAGCCTATCCAAAAGTTTATCCCCAAAAAAGAAACCTCAGTCACCACCTGTCACCCCTGTCAATGAGGGACACAGATGGAACCCTTGGGACAAATTTGTAGTTTCCTATCCGCTCATCAAGGTTGCGCTTGAAGAGGGTCACTGAGGTATTCTGGCATATATGGGAAGTCAATTCCAGAGAAAGGGCAGCCTCTGAGAAACAAACCTGCCTCTTCAGCAGGTTTTGTTGATGTTGCGTATTAGATTTAGGCCTTTCGAGTGGATAATGCTCAAGGAGTTAGACTTGCACATATGGAGCATCTCTAGTAGGGCAGGGTCCAGTACTGGCTTGTAAACGAGACACAGATCACCTCTGAACAATCTGTATGATACCTAGTAGAGTGATAGTGATTTGAGCCTGTCCACATAGGACAGGTGTTGGAGGCCATGGATTCTCTTTGTGAGGTATTTCTGTGGCATTTCCAGTTGGTGCAAATGTTTGGAGAGGTACATACCAAATGTGGTGTTATACTCAATTATTGGCCTAATGATGGAGGAGTACAGAGTGGTAATAACCTACTTTTTTCTGGATGCAGTCCCTTTACTTATGAGATGAACCAAGTAAAAGGCCTTTCTGACCACTGCCACTACATGATGGTTGAATGTGAGATTGTTGTCAACCCTGCGTTCCCAGGTCTCTCACCACAGGTTGTGAGCTTAGAGTGTTTTCAGACTTAACTCCAACATTAGGTCTGATCATTGACAGGTTAGGATGTTGGGACTCCCATTCACTGTGAGATATCATTTTATCTATTTATTAGGCCAGTCAACCATTAAAAGTTATACTACTAACCCAGGTGCAATATTTTTTTTTGTCAGCTGCAACTACTATGTGCTTGTCCACCCATAATGTAGTACATGGCTCATGTGCAATAATGTTACTTGAATCTTGCTGCTAGATGTGTTTTTAGTATCTCAACAAGTGTGTTTTTCCAGGAATATATGTATTTCATTTATTTATTTAACATTTGTTGACCGGGAAAGTCTGAATAGGATACAGCCTCTTTTCAGTGGAGGCCAGAGGAGAAATGCTCCAGAAGCATGTGTTTGGAATGTAGTTATATACTTAAGTGTAGAGTTGATTTATAAGATGGTGGTAGTATTATTATATGTTGTTTTAAATTATGTCTTTCTATGTATGTGATTTCTTTTTTATCTGTCCCATGATGAGCTGATTGCACGGAATCTCATTTAATCTACACTTGTGTAGATCTAAATGACAAAGTTACTTTTGACTTTACTAGAGTCATTTTACCAACCCTTAGAAAAGCAAGGCTAGTATCCCACTTAAGTCTACCACATGAGATGTATGCAAGTCTCCCTTCTTGGGAGCTAGTAAATAGAGACCTTCACCTTCTCTGGCTGACTTTTTTTTTCTAGGTAGAAGGAGGGATGTAAAGCAACAGTATTCCCCATTTCTGTGAACAGCAGAAGTAATGATTCTTCCTCTGCTACCCGTCCTCAAGTGCAAAAATGAGCATATTAATTTACTGCTACAGGAGAAACTCGCTAGATTCGGGGTTCTGAACTATAAAGGAGGAATTGATGAGATCTGAGCTTGCATCTTAATAGGTCATCTATAGATTAGTCTATTTTTACTGGTTGTCTTATGAGAATAGTCTCAGTATCTGCAAGCAGACAGTAGTCGGAGGAGGTCTTTGTCACTTCTCAGTAATGCTATATTTCCTGCCTGGAAGAACCTATATTCTGGCCCTTCTGCACCCCCCTCAACCCCCAAAGAAGGTTTCAAAGCCTTTATTACACTTCATCGGAATGGTTTAAGTCCCCTTTTTATACATCCTAATATTGATTCCTGCTATACACTGGGCCATTGAGCACTTGCTTGTCAGTCAGTTCTAGTGGATCAGACTGTGTCCTGTATTATCCACACAAACTCCTATTTGAAACCAAAGAGTCATTGGGATAAACTCATTCCATGGTTTCTGCTGTCAGCTTCTGTGTTGCTCACTGCAGTTTTTATTGCTGTGATAGTGTCCCAAAAACTGCTGCCATGTTTTTTTTTTTTTTTTTTTGTGAACGATAGTTTAGTTGTAACTCTCCTTTCATAACGGCATTCACAACATTCTGGATATGCCTTTTCAGGAAGAGGTTCTCTCTGGAAAATTCTGTCAAGATATTATCAAGAATGCCCAGAAAAGATGTATAAGGTATTATTAGCTGTGGAAGGCATGCATAAGTTTGCCACCAAAACCTCATGTAGATCACACCACTGCTTAGCTCTTAAACAGCTAAACTGACTTGAACGTCCTCATCTCCTACTGTATAATCAACTCATATTAGCCCACAAGAATCTATACTAACCTGAAAAAACACCAACACTGCAACATTTTTTACATCCCTACTCTAGTAATAGGGTCCTTTGCTCCAGTAAGAAATTCCTCCTAGAAATAACTAATGCCAACAATACAGCCGGAGTATCCCACTATTCAAACTTTATTACTAAAAATGGAATGCCTTGCCCACTGACATCTCAGCCACACCCTCCCTATCAAAATTTTTGAAAAAGCTGTAAAAAGACACTTGAATGAGCCATGGCTCTACACTTGTGTCAGTCCAAGCTAATCGAACACCCCTCCCTTGTCCACACTCTACAGTAGTCATTGTATCTAGACATCTGACAGTTCCTTCTCTAATTCTTCGTATATATGAACTTGTTTACATCTGCGTAACTCTTTTAAAAACAGTTCTGTTCTTACATCCTCACCAGACTAGCATTTATTCTTTTTCTTTCTCTTTTCATTACCACAATACTTCTTTGTAAAACAAAAGTAATAATATATGTATATGTACATAATCTGATGTACTTCAACATATAATGTAGTGAAGTACTTCAGGTGCATTATTGGATTTACGTCAGCATTATGTTTAGCCTTATATTATTGTGCAATGTAAAATGTCTTTTATACTTAATGTACATTATTTGATTTACTTCAACGCTATGTTAACTGTATTTTATTCAGATATCTAAAATGTATTTTATTGTACTATGTAATGTGTTGTATGTGGAGTTTTTCTCCCTGGCCTCCACTGAAAAAGGACTTGTGTCTAGGCGGACTTTCCTGAGAACATAATGTAAAATAAAATAAATAAAAGTATCACTCAAAGACCCAGCTTCCTCTTCTAGATATACTCAAAAAGAGCAAAGGTAGGCAGAGGCATTTTTGGAAGCACCAAGCAGTGTTGCTCACCTGAGAATCCCTACAAAGTCTTTAAAGAAGTCCACTCTACAGTGTGCTGTGCAGTAGTCCTGATTATCAGTCGGGACTACCTGTAGCAGGGTGGTTCTCCAAGTGTCTCGTAGTATGAAGAGCCATCATACAGGATGGACTAGCCCTTGATATTGAACATGTCCATTTTCTTGAGTTATTAGGACAACGGTAGCATAGCCTGCTTTTCTATACAGTCAGTCATAAACGAGTGACTTTCCCAGTATCAGTTTGTTCTTCTCACAGGGACTGTGAATACAGTGCCTTTACAGGAGTAGGTAAGTCTGTTTTACGTATACCTTTTCCTAATTCTGAAAAAAATAAGAAATGTGAGGCCCAATGCATGTTTGAACTTCAGATTTCAATAGGTGCATTCTTTACGTCTGAGACTTTTCGTAATCATCCTGAATCCCTAATGCATTTGTTTCCCCAGGGTTACTGAATGGGATCTTTCTGTGTGATGGCTGCCTGTTGGCATGTTATTGTGTAGGTCCCCCCCAGGAATTTTCGTTTTTCTTAGCCTTTTTTTGTTCTCCTCATTGGTGCTCTGTCAGTGTACTGTTGCCCATTTGTTCACAACAGAGGACAGTCTAGGAATAGAATGTGATTATCCACAGACCATGGAGTAGGGAACAACTCCACTCAAGCTTCTGTCAAGGTTCTTCACTGGATTTTTAGATGTAGCTCACACCTCACATTGATGAGCATTGTCTGTTGTAGCATTGGGCCCTGCTGACCCATGCACATTCTCATATATCTACTGTTAGTTACAGTGCAGGCTGCTTGATGTGCATGTACCTCCCAATCTTTGTGTTCTGCCTGATGTCCTTCCTTGGATCACTCTTGCAATATTCCAATACTTATAGGTTGTCCTGCCTGAGGTAACCTTATGTCTGGGTGTTGTACCAAAGCCAAAATTTTCTTGATGCACTGTATGCCAACTTTTGACCTCAGTCTGCAGGCATAAAGATACATAAGGAGACATATGAGTGTAAGATTCTTAGACAATCTTGACACCAGTCTGAACATAGGATCCCATCAGTCTGTTAACTGTGTCGTTATTGCTGATGCCTTTGCTACCATTGCTTACCCTTATTCTATCTAATAAGTGCCCTATTGAAGAAGCTTCTTTTTTATTGTTTTTATATAAAAGATTTGTTAATGCTGGCAGCTAAGACAGGGAAGTGTGACTTTGGTAGGCAGACACCTTATAAAGACTTGCATTCCCACTTGTCTGTTTTTCTTAGGGGCCGAACATGATTGCAGCAATTGCAGTATCTGCCAGCTGTTCATCCCAAAAACCCTTCATACCAGACTTTCTTCCGTAAATACAAACTTAGAGACCCAACATCTGAAGGGCCTTGTGCAAACCAGGGTGGTGGATCCCTCAGATGTCGAGCTTGTGCCCAAAAGAAAGATAGAAATAATCTAGAGTTGAATCTTCAGCAACCCAGTCTTATTCGGATGTTGCCTCTGAGCTGCAGCAACAGACCTCGATGTGTGTGAATCCTTCTCAGATGCCTATTAGCGCAATGCCATTGGAATCCAGAATGGTGTCTGCTTCCAGTACATCCAGTGAAACTGAGCCTACCGCAATGGTAGTGAAGAGGGAAGCCTGAGATGATAATTTCATGGGGACCAGAGGACATACCTCAGATTATTTTTTGGAAAGATGCACCCGGCACTTTAATTGGCGTTCGTTAGGGTTCTAAACCATTGGGTTTTTGTTAGTGCAGACATCACACGTAAGAAAAAGAAACAAAAAGCAATCATGCATCTTCCACTCAGACATCCTCGTGTGCTGCCTGTTCCACAACACCTAACTTCCACAGGGTGTCAGTATTGCAAAAAAAACAGGCTGCCTTCCTTTTTCCAGGATAGCCAAATTGGTATCAGCTGCTAACTTCCACTGTCCCCAGCCAGCTACTCCAGATGTTCATCGTGCATACAGCTGCAGTCATAACAGACTGGTCAGGCAGGTCCTCGGTTGGCCGAATTCCAAAGTCCAGGTCCAGCATCGGTTATCGTCGCTTCTTCCCTGACGTCAGTGTGACAGGGGTATAAAAGATCCAGCCGACACCATTTTCTTCAGTCTTTCTTGCCGCGCGGTGCCCAAAGCAGAAGCAGTTCGCAAGTGCCGGTCGGCCAGCTCCTGAGATTACGAATATTTTTCAACCGTTGGGGAAACTTTTCTTGCCTCAGACCGATGTCAGACAAAGTTAATAATTGCATTTCATGTGGGAAGCAAATACCGCATAAGGATTTCCATTCCCTCTGTATACCTTGCTTAGGCCCAGACCACGACGTCTCGGCCTGCCGTTTTTGTGCTACATTCAACAGACGCACTATTAAGCATCGGGCGGAGTTCACCCAACACTATTTTGGCAAAAAGTTTAATTATAACATGTCGTCGGATACTCCGACTCCAATTTTGAGTAAACGACGTAAAGATAAGGACCGACATACGAGGTCCACGACTTCTAGCGACACCACGCTAAAGCCGACTACATGTGCTCCGGTTCTCAGCGAGGCACCTACGCAGCCCCTGACTACCGATGACACTTCATTAGCGGTGTCTTCTGTGCCCAAGGTCGCAGGCTGTTCGGCCCACACCCCGATTACAGATACCGAAGCCACTATTGGCGGAGAAACTCAGAGTTCAGACAGGCCTGCCACCTCTCAAGGTGTCTTCAGGCCTTCTTCTTCTTTTTCCATTAAGGCTTACACTAAGTCTAAAGCAGCCAAAAGACAAGCTCCACAGGGCCCCTCTCAAGGCCCCATGCCTAAAAAGCAGATGCTCAAAATGGCTGAGGATTTAATTACTCTTATCAGGGGTTCTCAACCCCCCTCGGACAAAAGGCCCAGAGTGGAGGAAGAATACCCTTCCTTGGACCAGGCCTCCATTACTTCAGAACATTCTGAGGACCAGGAACATTCTTACTCCCGTTTCGAAGATTCTGATGCAGAGGAGTCCATTCCCTCTGTCTCCCCCCCCCCCCCAGAGGATTACTCTTTCGGGGAAACCTTGCATACCTTGAGGGAACACTTCCACTGGGAAGGCCAAGAGTACTCAGACTCCAAGAAAAGGCTCAGGGATTTCATCTTGCTCCCTCAGCACAGGCCTCTGGCTATACCTCCTGTCTTAGACATACTAGATGATGTGTATTCAGAGGCCAGCCTTAACCCAGATTCTTTATCTCCAGCTCCAGTCAAGCCTGACAGGTATTACCGGGTTCCTGATTCACACCAATTCCTATACAGAAGCCATGCGGCTGACCCAGAAACTATTTCACAGGGTCCCAAGGAATTAAGGCCTCCACTGCCAAAAATCCATTACCTTCAGAGAGGGATTCCAGAGCTTTAGAAAGGTGGGGGAAAAAGGTATACACCTCGGACACTTTAACCATGAGGGCATTAAACTGTCAGTTCCATATGTTAAAGTATCAACAGTTTTTGTTATCTCAGTTGAAAAGCAAAGTGTCACAACCTGAACAACCAGACTTGAAGGAGTTGCAGGATTTGTTGCATAGTGCAGAGCAAGTGGGTAAACGTACCTTGCAATGTGGTTTTGATGCTTTAGAGGTATCTTGTAGAGCTGCTGTTACAGGATCAGTCATACGTAGACATGCTTGGCTCAAAGAGCAAACCTTACCAGATCATGTCAAAGCTAAATTACTAGATGCACCTCTTCAAAAAGATGTATTGTTTGGTGTTAAAGCTGAGGAGGTATTAAAGAAAATGGAGGTAAAGGCAAAATCACTGCAAACAGTGAAAGATTTCCTACAGGTACAACCGCCACACTACAGTAGAAATTGGCCTTCAAAAAAATTGGTCCTTTCCAGCCACGGACAGACCTCAAAGAGGTAGATACAGGCGCCCGAGAGGTAGAGGGCAATCTCAAGGATCATTTAGAGGCAGACAATGGCAACCACCTACACCACGAGGGGGTGAGGATAGTTCACAGCCATTCAGAAAGCAAACCCAATGACTTTCCCCTTTGCATGCCGAGCAAGGCTCAAATGGCAGCACCTTTAGGCGGAAAACTGGCATTATTTTTGAAAAATTGGCATATTGTCACAAAAGACAAATGGATCCTGGACATTATAGACAGAAGCTACAGATTCCACTTTCACACCCTTCCAAAAATGAGAGGCATGCCAAACCTGCCACACAATCAAAGGGCAGAGGCACAAAAACAAATTTCAGATCTCATGGACATGAAAGCTATTCAAGAGGTACCTGCACAAGAACAGGGTCAAGGTTTTTATTCCAGACTATTCCTGGTACCAAGGAAGGGCAAAGATTGGAGATCTATTTTGGACCTATCCATCCTAAACACATATTTACTCGTACCAAAGTTCAAGATGCTCACATTACAGCAGCTTCTTCCCATGCTGGGCAAGGAGTCTTGGCTGGTAACATTGGACCTCAAGGAGGTATACCTGCATGTCCCAATCAGACAAGATTGCAGAAGATACCTCAGATTTCTTGCAGGTTCATCCCATTATCAATTCTCTGCATTGCCCTTTGGCTTATGTACTGCACCCAGAGTGTTCACGAAATGCCTGGCATCAGTAATTGCCTTCTGCAGACTTCAAGGGATACAAATATACCCATATCTGGACGACTGCCTGATCCAAGCGGACAGCAAACACACACTTCTGAAACACCTGGCGTTCGTAATAATGTTGTTGAAGTCTCTGGGATACACAGTCAACAAAAAGAAGTCAAGACTAATACCCTCTCAAACAATTTTCCTGGGTGCCAGCTTGGATACAAACACACAGATGGCCTACCTCACGCCAGAGAAACAAGGGCAATTAACTCAATACTTCAGAAAACTGGCAACCTTCACCAGGCTGACTGCAAGGAAAATCCTGCAGGCTCTGGGATTCATGGCATCTTGCATCCTGCTAATCCCATGTGCAAAGCTGCATATGAGGAAACTTCTATGGTACCTAAAAAACTTATGGTCTCGACACAGCCACAGTTTGGAAACAATCATACCACTGATTCCATGTCTTCAAAAGGAATTTCTGTGGTGGGCTCAAGCATGCCAAAGAAACATAGGTCTCCCATTCTGCAAGTCTCAAGCAAATCAAGTCATCACAACAGATGCCTCGGACTACGCCTGGGGGGCGCACATGACAGATCGGTGCATTCAGGGCAAATGGTCACAAAAAGAAAAGCACTTACACATCAATCAAAAGGAAATGCTAGCAGTAATAAATGCTATTATGGCTTTCAAAGACCTGCTGCATCCAGGCCAGCTATTGATAAGAACAGACAACACCACAGTGATGTGGTACATAAACAAACAGGGAGGAACTCATTCATATCCCCTGTGCAGACTAGCCATGTCCCTTTGGAACACGGCTCTGGAATTGCAAATCCAACTTCAAGCACACTTCCTGCCAGGGAAGGAAAACACACTGGCAGACAACCTGAGCAGAAATATGACAGATCCACACGAATGGAAGTTGCATCCTCAAGTTTTTACAATGATAATTCAAGCATGGGGAAGGCCAGACATAGATCTTTTTGCCACCCACAGAAATTACCAATTGACAAAATTCTGCTAAAGAACCTTTCATCCACAGGCCTGGAAAGTGGATGCACTCTCTTTCAGTTGGACAACAATGACGGTTTATGCCTTTCCACCTCTTCCACTGCTGGCCAAAGTTCTATTAAAAGCCAGAATAGACAGACCAAAGATGATTCTCATTGCTCCAGACTGGCCAAGACAACACTGGTACCCACTCCTGAGGAGCCTGACGCATTCCCCACCATGGATCCTGCCTCTAATGCCTCTTCTACTGACTCAGCACAACTATAAACTCTTCACAGTCAGCTGAAAACACTCAATCTAGCCGCATGGAGGATTCCTTAAACTCACAGCAGACCCTACTCTCCAAGGAGGTGCAGGATGTCATTTTGGAGGCCAGAAGACCTTCTACTAGAAAAGCATACTCCGCAAAATGGAAACGGTTTTGTGCTTGGAATCAGAAAAAGGGTCAGAATCCTGGAATACTGAATTTACCTCAGATACTACAGTACCTAGCCGAGCTGTTAAGCAGTGGACTTGAATTCTCCTCTATCAAAATCCATGCTTCAGCCATTTCTGCAGAGTACAACACTGATCCTCCTTTATTCTCTCACCCTCTCTTAAGACAGTTCCTCAGAGGGGCTAAGAATATAAAACCCCCCAAGGAAGCAACCAGTACCTGCTTGGGACCTCAATTTCATTCTAGACAAACTAACACTACCTCCTTTTGAGCCAGCTGCTTCAACAGATCTGCAATATTTGTCATGGAAGACAGCCTTCCTTCTAGCTATCACCTCAGCATGCAGGGTTTCAGAACTACAAGCCCTCATGGCTGTGCAGCCTTTCATCATTTTCCATCAGGACAGAGTTTCCTTACGAACCAATCCTTCATTTATGCCAAAGGTAGTATCCAGAGTAGCCTTGAATCAGGCTATCCACTTACCTACCTTTTACCCTAATCCACAAAACAAAGGGGAGAGGTTACTACATTCCTTGGACATTCACAGACAGCTCCGTTATTATTTGGACAGAACAAAGCCTTTCAGAAAATCAGAGCAACTCTTTGTGTCCTGTGCTACAGGTGCTCAAGGGAAGCCTATTTCCAAACAGACAATCTCAAAATGGATAGCCCACTGCATACGCTCTTGTTACTCTATTCATGGTAAAACTGTACCTACAGGCATCAGATTTCACTCCACAAGGGCCACAGCTACCTCTGCAGCTTTCCTCAGGTGGGTTCCTACCAAAGACATTTTGGAAGCAGCCACTTGGAGCTCTGTACATACTTTCTCCAAGCACTATCACCTACCATTATACTCCAAAACTAGAGCGGGCTTTGCCACTGCAGTCTTGCAGGGCATCTTGGCTCCTCCGAGTTCCACTTAGTGCCTACCACCCCTTTATTAGCTTTGGGATTCTACCCATCTGTTATGACTGCAGCTGTATGCACAATGAACATAGTACAGTTTTGTACCTACCATAAATGTAGATGTTCGAGTGCTAATACAGCTGCAGTCCAGGTTTCCCTCCCTCCTTCCCCTCTTGGGACAGGCCTAATGGCCAACACCTCCTCATACAACCTCATTGGGGTATTCTTTTATGGTGTATTTGCTTGCAACTACTGTTTTTTGATTACATTGCATTTGCTTTATTACATAAATTTATGATGTTCATCGTGCATACAGCTGCAGTAATCACATATGGGTTCTGTGCCGTCAGGCGGGTCCTCGGTCGGCCGAATTCCAAAGTCTAGGTCCGGCGTCGGTTGTTGTTGCTTTCTTTCCTGACGTCAGTGCGACAAGGGTATATAAGACACAGCCGACGCCATATTCTCCAGTCTTTTTTGCCGCGCGGTGCCCGAAGCAGAAGCAGTTCTCAAGTGCCGGTCGGCCAGCTCCTGAATCTACGAAAAATTGGTAACCAAAGTCTTCTTAAAGCTAAGTACCCCGTTGGGGAAACTTTTCTTGCCTCAGACCGATGTCAGACAAAGTTAACAGTTGTATTTCTTGTGGGAAGCAAATACCGCATAAGGATTTCCATTCCCTCTGCATACCTTGTTTAGGCCCAGACCACAATGTCTCGGGCTGTCGCTTTTGCGCTACTTTCAATAAGCGCACTATTAAGCGTCGGGCGGAGTTCGCCCAACATTATTTTGGTAAAGCCTTTGATTATAAAATGTCGTCGAAGACTCCGACTACCGTTTTGTCCAAAAAACGCAAGGACAAGGACAGACACGCGAGATCCGCGGTCTCCACCGACACCACGCCAAAACCGGCTGCACGTGGTCCGGTTCTCAGCGAGACGCCTTTGCAGTCCCTGACTACCGACGACACTTCCTTGGCGGTGTCTTCTGTACCCGAGACCGTAGGTGCCTCGGCCCTTACTCAGACTACAACCACTGAAGCCACTGTAAGTGTTGAGCCTCCTAATGTGGACAGGTCCACTTCCACCCAGGGTGTCTTTAGGCCCTCATCTTCCTTTTCCATTAAGGCCTTTACTAAGTCCAAATCAGCCATGCATCCCAAGAGGCCTGTTGCTCAGGGCCCATCCCCAGGCCCCATGCCTAAAAAGCAGATGCTTAAAATGGCTGAGGATTTAATTACTCTTATCAGGGGTTCCCAACCCCCTCCAGACAAGAGACCCAGAGTGGAGAAAGAGTCTCCCTCTTCTGAACAGGGCTCCATTTTCTCAGAACATTCTGATGTAGAGGAGCACTCTTACTCCCCTTATGAAGATTTGGATGCAGAACAGTCCATTCCTTCTGTATCTCCCCCAGAGGATTTCTCTTTTGGGGAAACCTTGCACACCTTGAGGGAGCACTTCCATTGGGAAGGCCAAGACTTTTCTGATTCCAAGAAAAGGCTTAGGGAATTTCTTTTGTTACCTCAACACAGACCTCTGGCTATACCTCCTGTCTTGGACATACTTGATGATGTTTACTCGGAGGCTTGTCTTAATCCGGATTCCCTGCCTCCTGCCCCAGTCAAACCTAATAGGTACTACAGAGTTCCTAACTCTCACCAATTTCTTTTCAAAAGCCATAATGCTGACCCTGAAACCATTTCTCAAGGCCCCAAGGGAATGAAGGCCTCTATGGCCAAGAATCCACTACCTTCCGAAAGAGAATCTAGATCCTTAGAAAGGTGGGGAAAAAAGGTGTACACCTCGGCCACCCTAGCCTTGAGGGCCTTAAATTGTCAGTTCCATATGCTTAAATATCAGCAGTTTCTGTTATCACAATTAAGAAATAAAATGTCTCAACCTGAACAACCAGATTTGAAGGAATTGCAGGATATGATGCATAGTGCAGAACAAGTGGGTAAATACACCTTACAATGTGGCTATGATGCCTTAGAGGCCTCAAGTAGAGCTGCTGTTACAGGATCAGTCATTCGTAGACATGCCTGGCTTAGGGAACAAAGCTTGCCTGATCATGTTAAAGCTAAACTACTAGATGCTCCTTTACAAAAGGATGTACTATTTGGTACTAATGCTGAGGAGATACTACGTAAATTGGAAGAAAAAGCTAAATCTATGCAAACTGTCAAGGCTTTTCTACAGGTACAACCACCTCGGTTTAGCAGAAATTGGCCTTCTAAAAACTAGTCCTTTCCAGCCACGGACAAGCCCCAAAGAGGTAGATACAGGCGCACTAGGGGCAGAGGACAATCCCAAGGATCATATAGAGGCAGACAATGGCAAACTCCAGCACCAAGAGGTGGCGAAGACAGTGCACAACAATACAGAAAACAAACCCAATGACTTCCTCCTTTTCATGCCAAGCAAGTCTCAGCTGGCAGCTCCCTTGGGAGGAAAGCTGGCATTATTTACAAGAAATTGGCATATTATCACAACAGACAAATGGATCCCGGACATTATAAACAGAGGCTACAGGTTTCATTTTCACACTCTTCCAAAAATGAGAGGCATGCCAAACCTGCCACACAATCAAAGGGCAGAGGCACAAATACAAATTTCAAAACTCATGGACATGAAAGCTATTCAAGAAGTACCTACCCACGAACAAGGTCAAGGTTTTTATTCCAGACTATTTCTGGTACCAAGGAAAGGAACCGACTGGAGACCCATTTTGGACTCATCCATCCTAAATACATTTCTACTCGTACCAAAATTCAAGATGCTCACATTACAGCAGCTTCTTCCCATGCTGGGCAAGGGGTTTTGGCTGGTAACATTGGACCTCAAGGAGGCATACCTGCATGTCCCAATCAGACAAAGTTGCAGAAGATACCTCATATTTCTTGCAGGTTCAATCCACTATCAATTCTCTGCATTGCCCTTTGGCTTATCTACTGCGCCCAGAGTATTCACGAAATGCCTGGCATCAGTAATTGCCTACTGCAGACTTCAAGGGATACAAATTTACCATTATTTGGACGACTGCCTGATCCAAGCGGACAGCAAGCACATACTTCTGGAACATCTGGCTTATGCAACACGGTTACTGAATTCTCTGGGATACACAATCAACAAAGAGAAATCCAGGCTAACACCATCTCAGAAAATAACTTTCCTGGGTGCCAACTTGGACACAAGCACCCAGATGGCCTACCTTACGCCAGAAAAACAGGGGCAACTAACTCAGTACTTCAAAATACTAGCAAATTGTACCAGGCTTACTGCAAGGAAAATCCTGCAGGCTCTGGGCTTCATGGCATCTTGCATTCTTTTAATCCCATGTGCAAAGTTGCATATGAGAAAACTTCAATGGTACCTAAAAAACCTATGGTCTCAGCACAGCCACAACTTGGAAACAATAATACCAATAATTCCATGATTCCATGTTTACAAAAGGAATTTCTATGGTGGGCTCAAGCATGTCAAACAAACACAGGTCTCCCATTCTGCAAGCCTCAAGCAAATCAAGTCATCACAACAGACGCCTCAGATTACGCCTGGGGGGTGCACATGACAGACAGGTGCATTCAGGGCAAATGGTCCCAAAAGGAAAAGCACCTTCACATCAATCAAAAAGAAATGCTAGCAGTGATAAATGCAGTTACGGCATTCAAGGACCTCCTGCATCCAGGACAATTATTGATAAGAACAGACAACAGAACAACTAATCACCATTCCCACAAGAGGAGAAAATATACTAGACCTGATCATCACAAACATGGGGACAAAATGCTCCACACCAGAAGTATATCCCTCATTGGTGAGATCAGACCATAAATTAATCTCACTGGAGATCCACATCCCGCCCCCACCCCCAGCAAAAAAGACCACAGTGAAGAACTTCTCAAAAGTAAACTTCACACTTCTAAAGACTGGAGTGGTATCCTTCAAGGCCCCCGAGCCAGTGGAAACCACAACCCACGCTGCTGAAACCCTTACAAATGCCTTCTACGAGCACCTCCAGGAATGTATGGATCAAGCAATCCCTAATAAAATCAAGACCCTTTCCACCAAAGGCAGGCGCCCGGTCTGGTGGACCCCAGCCATAAACAAACTCTACAACAAGAGGAGAAAGCTACTACATGACAGAGCAAAATCCCTAAAAGGGAAGGCATCTCTGATCAATACTAGCAAAAAACTACGATCACTCATAAAATCATCCAAGGCCAACTTTGAGAGAAAAATCGCTAATGACACAAAAGACAATCATAAGGCCTTCTTTAGCTATGTTAGAAACCTGGGTGGAAACTCCCAGATATGCTCAGAATTAGTCCAAAATGATAAAAAATCACTGAACCCACAGACATTGCCAACATACTGGCAGACAGGTTCAGTGCAAATTTCTCCCTCCCTCCCCCAAAAGGAGAAATATCTATCCCACCAGAGTCTAGCCTCCCAAACATTTCAGATGCCCAGGTAAGAGCTGCTCTCTAAAGCAAAACACAGCATCAATGGGACTGGACGGTGTCCCCGGCTGTGTGCTACCACGAACTCAATGAGGAACTAAACCCACACATAAGGCTGCTGTTTAATCTTAGCCTTACTACAGGATATGTACCCAAAGAATGGCGTCGGCAACTGTGGTCCCACTCCACAAAGGCGGTGCTTCTACGGACCCTGAAATTACCGCCCCATAAGCTTGACGAGCCTTGTCTGCAAAGCTATGGAGATGATCATAATGGAACTCATAAATAAAGACATTGGGGACCTACAGACACTGGATCCTACCCAATTTGGCTTTGTCAAGGGCAGATCCTGCCTCTTGAACTTGGTCGACTTTTCAAACAGTCACTAAGGCCATTGATGAGGGTAAGGCAGTTCACACAGCCTACCTTGACCTAGCAAAAGCGTTGACATAATACCCCACTCGGGCATCATAGAAAAGCTCACCAGCTTAGATGTAAACCCATATGTCACAAGATGGGTTGCAAACTGGCTCAAGGACAGAACACACAGGGTTAGAGTTGCTGGTGCCATGTCAGACTCTAAGCCGGTCACGAGCGGTGTCCCACAGGGCTCAGTCCTGGGCCCCTCTTGTTCGGCATTTATTTTTCTGAAGTGCAGGCAAACATAGGGGATTGTGGCTGACAAAATTTGCAGATGACTGCAAACTGGGCACCATAATTGACACTCCATCAGACACAGACATCCTCCAGAGAGGTCTCATAGAAATGGATAACTGGTGCCAGAGCCATGGCCTTAAGCTAAATGCCAAAAAATGTATAGTCATACCCTTTGGGAAAAACAAGGTAACCCCTAATTACCACATAGGTGGTAATCCATTAAACACGGAAGAAGTTATCAGGGACCTGGGGACCCAAGTTGACAGTAACCTCTCTTTTGACACTCACATTGCCAAAGTGGTTAGGAAGACCTTCTACATTGCCTACCTGATCATGAAGGGATTCACATCCATATCAGGAGAGGTCTTTGTACCCCTGTACTCTTCACTTATCAGACCAATGATTGAGTACAACGCCCCATTTGGAATGTACCTTACCCGACACCTGCAGCAGTTGGAAAGACCCCAAAAGTTCCTCACCAAAAGGATAAAGGGGCTCAAACATATGTCATACGATGCCCGACTGAAGAAACTCCAGCTCTATTCAGTCGCATACCGTCTGCTCAGAGGTGATCTGTGCCTGACATACAAGGCCATGTCCAACCCGGAATTAATGGACATGCTCCACCTCAAAAAATCCAAATCCACCAGAGCCACGAGAGCAAGAGACTTAAACCTCAACATG
Source organism: Protopterus annectens (assembly GCF_019279795.1). Taxonomy (NCBI): domain Eukaryota; kingdom Metazoa; phylum Chordata; order Ceratodontiformes; family Protopteridae; genus Protopterus; species Protopterus annectens. The sequence continues at coordinate 1,198,681,773 of NC_056729.1, forward strand.
GATATAAATAGGATGTGCTGGAGGGACAGATTCATCACCCAGAGACTCCCTACACTATGGAACAGAATCCCAGTCCATGTGAGGCAGAGCCCCTCACTGACTCTGTTCAAGAGAAATCTTGACGAGTGGATGGGAGATCGTAGGTTTACCCCGGGAATCATCTCTGTGTCACTGCTGGACAGAGGCACAGCAAACTCATGGGTATAGTATTCTCATCCTAAGGGGTGGTGAAAGCCACACACACTCTGGCTAGGCTTATAAATGCCCTAGGGCAGATAGCCTAGTATGAACCTATGAACCTATGAACCACAGTAATGTGGTACATAAACAAACAAGGAGGAACACATTCATACCCCCTGTGCAGACTAGCCATAACACTTTGGAACTTGGCTCTGGAATGGCAAATCGAACATCAAGCACAGTACTTGCCAGGTTCGGAGAACACGCTGGCAGACAATCTAAGCAGAAATATGACAGATCCGCACGAATGGAAGTTGCATCCTCAGGTGTTTACAAAGATAATCCAAGCGTGGGGAAGGCCAGACATAGACCTCTTCGATTCCCACAGGAATCATCAGTTGGAAAAGTTTTGTTCAAGGACCTTCCATCCAAAGGCCTGGAGAGTGGACGCCCTTTCATTCAGTTGGACAGCATGGACAGTGTACGCTTTCCCACCTCTGCCTCTTCTGCCCAAGGTGCTCTTGAAAGCAAGAGCAGACAGACCGAAGATGATACTGATTGCTCCAGACTGGCCAAGACAGCACTGGTACCCACTCCTGAGGAGCCTAACACATACTCCTCCCTGGCCTCTACCTCTAATGCCTCTTCTGCTGACTCAGCACAGCTACAAAACTCTTCACAGTCAGCTGAAAACACTCAGTCTCACTGCATGAAAAATTCCTTAACACCACAACAGATCCTACTCCCCAAAGAGGTGCAGGACGTCATTCTGGAGGCCAGAAGGCCATCTACTAGAAAGGCCTACTCCGCAAAATGGAAACGGTTTTGCTCCTGGAATGAGAAAAAAGGCCAGGATCCAAGAAAACTAAATTTGCCTCAGGTATTACAGTATCTAGCTGAGCTGCTGAACAGTGGTCTTTCATTTTCCTCCATAAAAATCCATGCCTCAGCCATTTCTGCAGAATTCAACACGGATCCACCGTTATTCTCTCACCCACTTTTAAGACAATTCCTCAGAGGGGCTAAGAATATAAGACCACCAAGGAAACAACTAGTGCCAGCCTGGGATCTTAATTACATTCTAGAAAAATTAACATTGCCTCCCTTTGAACCAGCTGCCTCAACAGATTTGCAATATTTGTCCTGGAAAACAGCTTTCCTTCTGGCCATTACCTCAGCTCGTAGGGTTTCGGAACTACAAGCCCTCATGGCTGTTCAGCCCTTTCTCATTTTCCATCAGGACAGGGTTTCCCTTCGAACCAACCCGTCATTTATGCCTAAAGTGGTATCCAGGGTAGCTTTGAATCAAGCCATACATTTACCTACCTTTTACCCCAATCCTCAAAACAAAGGGGAAAGGCTGCTACATTCCTTAGACATCCATAGACAACTACGTTATTATTTGGACAGAACAAAGCCTTTCAGGAAATCAGAACATCTTTTTGTGTCCTATGCTGTAGGAGCTCAAGGGAAGCCTGTTACCAAACAGACAATTTTAAAATGGATTGGCCACTGCATACGATTTTGTTACTCCTATCATGGGAAATCTGTCCCTTCAGGCATCAGATCTCACTCCACCAGGGCCACAGCTACCTGTACAGCCTTCCTCAGAGGAGTTCCTACCAAAGATATTTTGGAGGCAGCCACTTGGAGTTCTGTGCATACCTTCACAAAACACTACCACCTGCCTTTATATTCAAAGACTAGAGCAGGCTTTGCCACTGCTGTGTTGCAGGGCATTCTGGCTCATCCCAGTTCCACCTAGTGCCTACCACCTTGTGCGTAGCTTTGGGATTTTACCCATATGTGATTACTGCAGCTGTATGCACGATGAACATAGTACAGTTTTGTACCTACCATAAATACAGATGTTCGAGTGCTAATACAGCTGCAGTACAGGTTTCCCTCCCTCCTTCTCCTCTTCGTAAAGGACTACTGGCTAACACTCCCTCATACAACCTAATTTGGGTTATCCTCCTATGGTGTATTTGCTTGCAACTACTGTTTTTTGATTACATTGCATTGCTTGAATATATTTATATATATAATTTATGTATTGCCTTCCTTCTGGGGGCACTTGACATCTGGGGCAAGAAAGACTGAAGAATATGGCGTCGGCTGTGTCTTATATACCCCTGTCACACTGACGTCAGGAAAGAAAGCGACAACAACCGACGCCGGACCTAGACTTTGGAATTCGGCCGACCGAGGACCCGCCTGACTGCAGAGAACCCATATGTGATTACTGCAGCTGTATTAGCACTCGAACATCTACATTTATGGTAGGTACAAAACTGTACTTTTTGCCTTCCTTCTGGGGGCACCTGACATCTGGGGCAAGAAAAACTGAAGAAAATGGCATCGGCTGGATCTTTTATACCCCTGTCGCACTGACGTCAGGGAAGAAGCGACGACAACCGACGCCGGACCTAGACTTTGGAATTCGGCCGACTGAGGACCCACCTGACGGCAGGAAAACCCATCTGTTATGACTGCAGCTGTATTAGCACTCGAACATCTACATTTATGGTAGGTACAAAACTGTACTTTGTCTGGTCACTGGTCATTCCCAGTTCAACTGGGTTACAGTCCAGATATTCACCACTAGTTCAGGTTTTAACTGATATGATTGCATGAGTTTAGGAAAACAGAACAGCTGCCCATTTCCTTCACTCCAGAAGGGAGGGACTGACAGTTACTAAGCAAAACCCCTTTCAAAAGGATTACACATTGCATTTTCTTTTGCCTTCAAGCAGTGAGCCACTTATTGGAAAATGCTGTTGCTAAGGGCAGTTCTACTAGGACTGTTTCCATTACTTACTTGAAGGTCGTGTCCATTTTTGACATTTGTGTAGCAGCCACTTGGTCATCAGCTCACTCCTTCATTAAGCATTACTGTTTGGACTATGACTCTAAAATTTGGATCTCCTTTGTTTTTTCAGTACTCCAGGACTTTATTGGTTGGTACTCAACTCTAGCAGTTGGCACAAAGAGTTAAGGTTTTGAGTTGTTAACAAGCTTACTCCCTTTTGTCCAGGGTTTGATTATCTCAGTCTCCATTTGCCTAACTGTTTGGTCAAGGGTTTGATTCCCCATTCTTCATTTGCATAACTGTGTGACTCTGAGCAGGTCAGTTAACCAGACAGTGCTCCTGGGCTGAGCCTGAAAAAGGTTGCTGGAGACCTGTGTGCTACCCCATATAGCAAATAAAAATAAAATAAACTCATTTGTAGACAGATGGTTTATAATGGGACCTTCGGTGATGGGTTAGAGATACTCTTCCACAGTCCCCCTGTTCTTGGTCTCTGTCCTACATGTGGTGTCTGCTGTTGGAGTTGTGTATCAATCAGGCAAGCATTATATACACTGGATAAACAATGAAGGAGTTAAATCTTCATTGATTATTTCTCATAACTTGTAGAAATTGTATTTGTTCAGTAGTTGAGGTGAACTGACAGACTTGGTCAAAGTGCACTCTTTTAGTGGGGCTTGTCAGGTTACAGTGTGTGCCTTTGAAATGTACATGTAGGCATTCACACCTTAAGTGCTTAGAAATAAATACCAGTTTGGATTGGTAGAAAGTATAATCCGGACAATTAAAGACATCTGTTAGGGCTTTGCATTGTAACTGCTGTCTGTCTTGCAGTTGCCAGACATTTTAGTGTTTTCCCAGAGGTGGAGTGGCTATATATACATATCTATATATACCGAGTATGAGAACAGTCCTATTCCAAACTAAGAATTGTAGAAAAAACAACTTGCAGTTATCATTCACAAGAAGAATGATTGCAACTACACCAGGGAGTCATATGGTATGTCTCTCTTAGCTGAATGTATTCCCACAATTTCTAGCACCCTGGCAGACTCCCTGAGATGATCCAAAACCCTGGATTACAAGTAATAACTACCAGAAGTAGATGTTCACTGTTGCAATCATTACATTTGGGTAATCTGCTGGCAGGTTGCCCTCATTCGGCCTGATTAACAAAGTCTTGGGTCCTGCGTCGGTTGCTGTCCCTTCTTCCATGACGTCAGTTCCTCAGGTGTATAAAACATGCAGCTGACACCATTACACCAGTCTTTCTTGCTGTGCGGTGCCCAAAGCAGAAGCAGTTCGCAAGTGCTGGTCAGCCGACTCCTGAAATTTTCATTTTCGAGTTTCAGACCCGAAGTCTTCAACTAAAAGCTAACTGCCCCGTTGGGGAAACTTTTTCTTGCTCCTTACCGATGTTAGTAAAAGTTAATAATTGTATTACGTGTGGGAAGCGAATACCTCATAAGGACTTCCATTTGTACTGTATTCCTTGCTTAGGCCTTGACCAAGACGTACCTTGCTGTCGGTTTTGTGCTTTATTTAATCAGCGCACTATCCGTCATCAGTACATTTTTGCTTCTAAATATTTCGTTTCTCGCTTTAATTATCCAGAAATGGCGTCGATTAGCTATCCGACTACTGGAAAAACACAAAGAAAAAGACAGAGACATGCCGTTGAGGTCCAAAACTGCCGATGATGCTTCTAAGCCTGTTGCCAGTTTGCCGATATACTGTGAGGCGCTTTCGCAGCCCCTGATAACCTGCTACTTCTGATTCGCAGGCCTCTACTGAGACCCATTCGGAGTCTGGTATGCTGCGAGATACTTCATCTATGGAACCTTTGGATGTCTCTACCTTGGATGGGTCCGCAGCCGCTGTGCAGGCACCGGCTTCTGAGGGTGTATTCAGGCCTACAGATTTGTATATTAAACCGACACCACCTTCAATATTAAGGTCAAAATCTCGATCTTTGTCTAAAAAGCCGACGCCCAGGCCACATGTTCAGGCCCCTATGCCTAAAAAACAAATGATCAAAATGGATGAAGATTTAATTACTTTAATCAGGGATAGTCACACCCCCCCCCCTCTAAGAGGCCTAGGGCTGAACTTGACTATGAATCTTCTGAACAGGGATCTTTCTTCTGACTCTTCTAATGAACAGGATTTGTCCATACCTACTTATGAGGACTCTGATACAGAGGATTCCATTTCTTCTGCTTCTCCCCTTGAGGATTTTTCTTTTGGGGAAACTTTACATACCTTAAGGGAGCATTTCCACTGGGAAAGTCAGGATTTTTCTGAATCCAAAAAGAGGCTTAGGGATTTCCTTCTTCCTCCTCAGGATAGACCTTTGGGCTATACCTCCTGTACTAGACATTGTTGATGTGTTTTCAGAATCCAGTGTGGCTCCCGATTCCCTGCCTCCGGCCCCTTGTAAGCTGGTCAGATACTACAGGGTTCCTGACTCCCACAAATTCCTTTTCAAAAATCATGTTGCGGACCCTGAAACGATTTCTCGGGGGCCCAAGGGCATTAAAGCTTCCACTGCCAAGAATCCAACCCCTTCTGATAGAGACTCCGGGGCACTGAATAGATGGAGTAATAAGGTTTATACTTCTGCAACCTTGGCAATCAGGGCTTTAAACTGTCAATTCCATATGCTAAAATATCAACAGCATATCATGGAACTGCTTAAACAGAAAATTATGTTGATTTCTGACTGTGTGGAAAGTAAGGATTTACAAGATTTATTGCATTCAGCTGAACAAGTCGGATCGGAAAACATACTTTGCAATGTGGTTTTGATTCCTTGGAGGCCTCTTGCAGGGCTGCTGTTACTGGGTCTGTGCTTAGAAGGCATGCTTGTCTTAAGGAACAATCTCTGTCTGATCATGTTAAAGCACAATTGTTAGATGCTCCTTTGCAGCAGAACCATCTGTTTGGCAATAAGGCTGAACAAGTTCTAAAAAAGGAATGGAAGATAAAGCTAAATCTATGCAAACTGTGAAAGATTTCATTGGATATTGTTAATCCTCGTTCATTCCTTACGCATGGGTATCGGTTCTGAGCTCGGAACCGAGCCGGCCATTTTCAAGCTCGCGTCAGCTTCAAACTCTCGAGCTAAACTCTTACCCACAATTCCCTTCTCCCTGTACCCCAGATTTTGTTTGCCGCGTTGTCATCCGATCATATCAAGCTACTTCTCTTGAGCTAAGTACAGTCAATTGTTGTTTAATTGCTTTACAAATTGCTTTTCTGTCAGAAAAGTTGATTTCTTATTGCCTCTTGCCCTATCACATCTAGCGTTCATAATTTCCTCAGGTTTTTTCTGTCCTTTACTTACCCTTTTTACCGCGAGGTAATTTTCTCCTTACCATCGTTGATAATCCTTTTCCCTTTCTCTTTCATACCTTCGGGTACTCTCATGTACCATTGTTGGTACTTTTCTATTTGTTAATATGGCAGATAAAAAGGGTAGTCCAGGGTTTAAGTGGTGGTCTGATTGTGGACACAAACTGCCTACTTTTGATGCACACACTTCATGTGTTTATTATTTGGGAGTTCCCATTTATCTGTTGAACCACCTTGTACTACTATTTGTGAGAACTTTTCTAATAGAACTTTGTTAGAAAGGAAAAACAAGCCGATACTGAAGGGACTTCTAAAATCTCCCTTTTCAGAGGCTATTTCTGGGTCAGAGGTCTCAACCCCTCCTAAAGCCCGTAAGAAAATGGATGTTTCTACTAAGGCTAAATCCTTGCCTTCGTCCCCGGCTTGGATCTCTCACCAACCAAAATCTAAAAAGGCTAAAATTTCAGCTCCAAAGCTCTCTGTCAGACCCAGTGCTTTCGGTGCTCAGACCTTCGGCACCAAGGCCTTCGGCTCCATTAGTGATTTCAGCTCTGTCCTCTCTTGCAGCCTTCTACATATCGGCACCGATGGGGCTCCTTGGTTCAAAACATTACCACTGTATTGGCACTGATCATTCAGTCAGTCGTCGTCAGTGAGGCGCTTTTGCAGCCCCTGTCGTCGGCCTTTTCAGAACCGATGGCCGAAACGGACTCTCATGAGGAGCCAACCAGACCTTTAAATATTTCTATTGCAGGACCTTCGGATAATGCTCCTTCAGATGGGTCCAGAGCCGCTGTGCAGGTACTGGCTTCCGAAGGGGTTTTCAGGCCTACTCAGCTTCTAATAAAGGCAAAGCAAAAGACAAAGGCAAAGACTCCTTCTAAATCAAAGACTGCAACACAGGCCTCTTCTGAACCGGCTCCCAAGTCATAGAAACAGTTACTCAAGATGGCAGAGGATTTACTTACTATGATTAGGGGTTTACACCCCCCCCTCCAGATAAAAGGCCAAGGCAAGATGTTTATTATGATTCCTCTGATCAGGCTTCTGTTTCCTCAGTTTCTTCTTCTGACCAGGAATATTCTTTCCCTCCTTATGAGGATTCTGATGCTGAGGAATCCATTCCTTCAGCTTCTCCCCCCGAGGATTTCTCTTTTGGGGAAACTTTGCATGAAATGAGGGAACATTTCCACTGGGAAGGACAGGAGTATTCAGAATCTAAGAAAAGACTGAGGGCTTTTCTTCTTCTTCCCCAACATAGACCCCTGGCTATTCCTCCTGTTTTGGATATTGTGGATGATGCCTTTTCGGAGGCTAACTTAACCCCTGACTCTTTTCCTCCTGCTCCTGTTAAGCCTAATAGATATTACAGGGTTCCTGATTCCCACCAGTTTTTATACAAGAACCCTTCTGCTGACCCTGAAACCATTTCTCAGGGTCCTAAGGGAGTTAAGGCCGCTTCTGCCAAAAATCCCATTCGTACTGAAAAGGATTCTCGATCCTTAGAAAGATGGGGCAAAAAGGTGTACACTTCTGCTACTTTGTCCATTAGGGCTTTAAACTGTCAGTTTCATATGCTGAAATACCAGCAATTTCTCTTGTCTGTTTTAAAACAAAAACTTACTTCCATTTCTGCCTGTGCAGATGAGAAGGAATTACATGACTTATTGCATGCCACTGAACAAGTTGGGAAGCATGGTTTACACTGTGGATTTGATGCCTTGGAGGCTTCTTGTAGGGCTGCCTCCGGCACAGTCATTAGAAGGCATGCATGGCTAAAGGAACAAAATTTGCCTGAACAAGTAAAGGCTAAATTATTGGATGCTCCTGTTCAGCATAATGTTTTGTTTGGATCAAAAGCTGAAGAGGTGATTAAAAAGATGGAGGATAAGGCGAAATTTATGCAAACAGTTAAAGATTTCTTACAAGTACAGCCACCTAGATTTAGCAGGAATTGGCCTTCAAAAAATTGGTCCTTTCCCACTTCAGACAGGCCTCAGAGGGGTAGATATAGACGCTCCAGAGGAATGCCTCAAACAGAAGCTTCTTATAGACCAAGACAGTGGACTGCTTCCACCCCTAGGGGAGGAGAGGACAGGTCACAAACTCAAAGGAAACAAACTCAATGACTCCCTCTGTTGGGCTACAGGAACTTCTTGCCTGGAAGCCCCTCTCGGAGGAAAACTCTCTCTTTTATCAAAATTGGACTCAAATAACCCAAGACAAGTGGGTTTTGGATGTGGTTTTAAGAGGTTACAAATTCCATTTTCATACCTTGCCAAGGCCAAGCGGATGGCCAGACCTTCCAAAACATCAATGGACGGAGGCCTTAAACCAGGTGGAAGCTCTTTTGGCTATGAATGCCATAGAACTGGTTCCACTTTCAGAGATGGGAAAAGGTTTTTACTCAAGGCTCTTTCTAGTCCCAAGGAAGCAAGACTCATGGAGACCCATTCTGGATCTGTCGGTCTTGAACACCTTTCTAGAGATTCCAAAATTCAAGATGCTTACTCTACAGCAGCTACTTCTAATGCTGTCCAAAGATGCATGGATGGTAACTTTGGATTTAAAGGAGGCATATTTACACATTCCCATCAGGCAGGATCACAGAAAATACCTCGGGTTCAAGGCCGGATGGAGGCACTTTCAATTCTCTGCGCTGCCCTTTGGATTGTCTACTGCGCCCAGGGTCTTCACCAAATGCCTGGCTCCAGTAGTAGCTTACTGCAGACTCAAGGGAATTCAAATTTACCCTTATCTGGACGATTGTCTAATTCAGGCAGACAGCAAGGATGTCTTACTCCAGCATCTAAAATTTGTACAGAACCTCCTAAAGTTCCTGGGATTCTCTGTAAACATAAAAAAGTCAAATTTTACACCATCACAACAGATAACTTTTCTGGGTGCTCTTCTAAACACCACAACCCAGATGGCATTTCTGACATCCGAAAAACAATTACAGCTGGCTTCAACTTTCAAAACCTTGGCAACTTTAACTCAACTATCTGCAAGGAAATTCCTGCAGGCTTTGGGTTACATGGCCTCCTGCATCCTTCTCGTACCATATGCAAGACTACACATGAGGAAAATACAGTGGTACCTAAAAAGTGTATGGTCTCAGCATTGCCACAGTTTAGACATACTGATCTCAGTCCTTCCTTGCCTTCAAAAGGAATTTCTTTGGTGGTCCAGGGCATGTGCTCTAAACAAAGGGAAACCCTTCCGTCTGCCTCCTGCCACTCAGATTCTAACCACGGACGCCTCGGATTATGCTTGGGGAGCCCATTTTCAGGGCAACTGTCTGCAGGGCCTTTGGACAAAGGATCAGAAGCACCTGCATATCAATTTAAAGGAAATGTTAGCCGTTCAGCAAGCTCTATTGGCCTTCAGGAATCTTTTACAACCAGGACAACTACTAATACGGACAGACAACACCACAGTTATGTGGTACATAAACAAGCAAGGGGGATCTCATTCCTACCCCCTTTGCAGACTAGCCATGGGTCTATGGAACACAGCTCTAGCTTGCAATCTGGATCTTCAAGCTCAGTTTCTACCAGGGAAACAAAACTTCCTGGCAGACAGTCTGAGCAGAAACCTTTCGGATCCACACAAGTGGATGCTGGACACCAAAATATTCAGGATGATAACAGCAGTCTGGGGATGTCCTCACATAGACCTCTTTGCATCCCATCTCAATCATCAACTACAGAATTTTTGCACCAGGTCTTTCCACAGAGAAGCTTGGAAAGTGGATGCCCTGTCATTCAGTTGGAGGAACCTCTCGGGATATGCCTTTCCGCCTCTTCCACGGATCTTATTGAAGATAAAACAGGATAAGCCCAAGATGATAATCTTGCTGGCTCCAAATTGGCCTCGGCAGTTTTGGTATCCAACTCTAAAAAACCTATGTCTGGAGCCCCCTTGGGTTTTACCTCAGTCTCCGAACCTTCTGTCCCAACATCAGGGTCAGGTTCTACACTCTCATGTCAGAACTCTCAGCCTGGCGGCCTGTTTAATCCAGGGCCTTTGATTTCTTCTTTCCTACCCAAGCAGGTTATGGATGTCATTTTAGAAGCCAGACGTCCTAGCACTAGAAAATCTTATGCAGGAAAATGGAAAAGATTTTGTTCCTGAATGCAGGCTCAGGATTCTGATCCTCTTCTTCCTAACATTACCTTAATTTTACTTTACTTGACAGATCTCTTTCATGAGGGTCTCTCTTTCTCTTCCATTAAGATACATGCCTCTGCTATTTCTGCTCATTATAATACAGACCCTCCCATCTTTTCCCACCAGCTCATGAGACAGTTTCTTAGAGGAGCTAAGAACTTAAGACCTCCTAGATCTCCTCCCATTCCTGCTTGGGATCTCAACTATGTTTTGGAAAAACTAATCTTGCCTCCTTTTGAGCCTGCTGCCTCTTCTGACATCAAGTTTTTATCTTGGAAGACAGCTATCTTGTTAGCCCTAACCTCTGCCAGGAGAGTTTCAGAGTTACAAGCTCTTATGGCTGTGGAACCTTATATTATTTTTCATCAAGACAGGGTATCTTTGAGGACTAATCCTACCTTCATGCCTAAGGTGGTTTCCAAAGTGGCTTTAAATGAAACTGCCCATTTGCCAACCTTTTTCCCCACTCCTCAAAATAAAGGGGAAAAGGATCTTACATTCCTCGGATGTACACAGACAACTATGTTTTTACCTGGACAGAACCAAGGATATCAGAAGATCAGAACAATTGTTTGTTTCTTATGCTTCAAGTTCCCAAGGTAAAGCCATTTCAAAACAGACCATTTCTAAATGGATTGCTCATGGAATCAGATTTTGTTGTTCACACCATGGAAAGCAAATCCCAGGGAGTATACAGACTCATTCCACCAGAGCGGCTGCCACTTCTGCGGCCTTCCTCAGGGGAGTTCCTACCAAAGACATTTTGGAAGCTGCAACTTGGAGTTCACTGCATACTTTCTCTAAGTACTACAATCTACCTCTCTATTCTAAGTCTAGGGCAGGCTTTGCCTCTGCAGTCTTGCAGGGCCTTCTAGCCGCCCCTTCTTCTTTATGACCACTTCCCTTTCTTTCAGCTTTGGGATTCTACCCTACAGTCATGACTGCAACAGTGAAACATGATGAACATAGTACAGTTGTGTACACCTACCATAAATGTAGATGTTCGAGTGTCTTCACTGTTGCAGTCTGGGTTTCCCTCCCTCCTGTCCCCTCTTATGTTTACTTTTGTGTAGTTCCTTTTTTCACCATTCTTCTGAGGTGTATTTGCAAAGGTTATGGGACCTTTTTCATTTTGGGACTCCTGACATCTGGGGCAAGAAAAACTGGAGAAGATGGCGTCGGCTGTCAGCTTTGTACTCCTGGCGCTCTGACGTCAGGGAGCATGGTTGAACAGCCGACGCCGAACCCAGACTTTGGGATTCTGGCCGACCTGGGGCTGCCTGCCGGCAGGGGAGAACCCTACAGTCATGACTGCAACAGTGAAGACACTCGAACATCTACATTTATGGTAGGTGTACACAACTGTACTTTGTCCTTGGTGCGGTCAGATGAGAGTGGCACAGAGTCTGCCTCTTTTGTGGACAGGCCTGATGTTCTTCATCTCACATTGCTGCAGTCCTTACACTTGGGTAGTCCGCTGTCCTCGGTCGGCCCGAATATCAAAGTATAAGGCTGACGTCGGTCAAGGCGCATTAGACTGACATCAGGACGTCAGGGTACAAATGCGCATGACCGACGTCATATCCTCAGTCTTTTTTGCCACATGGTCCGATGCAGAAGCAGCATTGCAAGTGCCGTTCGGCGTTCCGAAATTTTTCGAATTCGGAGTTTCAGACCGAGTCAAAGTTGGCTAAGTACCCCGTTGGTGAATATTTTAGTTTTTCTTGCCTCAGTGGTTTACCGGATGTCAGAAAAAGTGAATAACTGTATTTCTTGTGGGAAACAGATACCGCATAGAGATTATCATACTTTGTGTATTCCTTGTTTAGGGCCTGAGCACGACGTTGTTGGGTGTCGCTTTTGTGCTAGATTCAATAAGCGCACTATTAAGAGAAGGTTAGATTGTGCCAGGTTAGTCTTGAGCGGTGCAATTATAATATGCCGTCGGATGCTCCGACGTCCGCTTCTTCGAAGAAGCGCAAGGATAAAGCAGCTAAGCCTAGGCAAGAAGAGTCGTCCGTTCCGGACGCCGGTTCTTTAGAGGTGTCGGTGGAGCCGGTGGTTCCGCTGGAGTCCCAGGGGGAGACTTTGTTATTGCAGGATGTGGCCTCTCAGGAGGCAGGTCAGGCTGAAGGGGCTTCTCAGGTTACTGTACTCCCCTCCCTTCCTAGGGTGGTTAGGCCCTCTCCTTCTGTTTCCAAGGCTTCTCCCAGAGGCAGGCCAGGTTTAGCTTCAGTTGGTGTCACTCCTAGTTCTTCGGGATCTGTGCCCAAGAAGCATATGCTTAAAATGGCAGAAGATTTGATTACTTTGATTAGAGGTTCTTTGCCCCCTCCTGATAAGAGACCTAGGGTGGAACCTGAGTTGGGGAGTTTTGAGCAGGCCTCGGATGTTTCAGAGTCTTCGGCTGAAGACTTGCAGGAGTATTCTCCTTATTCTGATTCTGATGTGGATGATTCTACTCCTTCTGCTTCTCCTCCTGAGGATTTTTCTTTTCAGAGACTCTTCATTCCATGAGGGAGCATTTTAAGTGGGAAGGTCAGGACTTCTCTGATTCCAGGAAAAGGCTTAGGGAATTTTTGTTTTTACCCCAGCATAGGCCTTTGGCTATACCTCCTGTTCTAGATGTTGTGGAAGATGTGTTTGCAGAGGCTTCTCTTAATCCTGATTCTTTGCCTCCTGCTCCTGTTAAACCGGATAGGTATTACAGGGTGCCTGAAGCCCATAAGTATCTTTTTAAGAGTCCTAGGGCGGACCCAGAAACTGTTAGTCAGGGGCCTAAGGGTGTTAAGGCTTCTGTTGTTAAAAATCCGGTTCCTCCAGATAAAGAGGCTAGGGCTTTGGATAGATGGGGAAAGAAAGTCTATACTTCTTCCACCCTAGCTATGAGGGCTTTGAATTGCCAGTTTCACATGTTGAAATACCAAAACTATCTACTTTCTCAATTGAAGTCTAAGGTAGATGCTCTGGTGGAAGGTATTGAGTGTAAAGAGTTACAAGATTTAGTACATGTTTCTGAACAGGTGGGTAAGCATTCTTTGCAATGTGGTTTTGATGCTGTACAGGCTTCGTCTAGGGTGGCTGCCACTGGGTCAGTTCTTCGCAGGCACGCTTGGCTGAGGGATCAGAATTTATCTGACCATGTTAAGACAAGGATTTTAGATGCTCCTTTACAATCTGATGTGTTATTTGGTTCACCTGTTGAGGCAGTCTTAAAGAAAATGGAAGACAAGGCTAAGTCGATGCAGACTGTTAAAGATTTTTTGCAGGTTCAGCCTCCGAAGTTTAGTAGAAATTGGCCTACCAAGGGGTGGACGTATCCTTCTTATGATTCCCAGTCTAGGGGTAGATCTAGACGTGGTAGAGGCAGAGCTCAGGGCTCTTTCAGGCCTAGAACAGGGAGTTCACCTGCACAGTCTTTGAGTGAGGGCAGGGGTCAGTCCTTTCGTAAACAGACCCAATGACCTACCTTTTCAGCTGCCAGAGCCTTCTCGTCTGGCAGCACCTTTGGGAGGAAGGTTGGCACTTTTCAAGGAAAATTGGAGTTTAATTACCCAAGACAGATGGGTATTGGATATCATACACCAAGGTTACAGGTTTTATTTCCATACCTTGCCTCCTTTCAAAGGCATGCCAGACGTTCCTCCTCAGCAAAGAATAGAGGCTCACAAGCAAATTTCTCTGTTACTTCAAATAGGGGCCATACAGCCGGTCCCTATGCCAGAAGTGGGCCTAGGATTTTATTCTCGCCTGTTCCTAGTACCAAAGAAGGGGAACACGTGGAGACCAATTTTGGATTTATCTATCCTCAACACTTATCTGGACATTCCCAAGTTCAAAATGTTGACGTTGCAACAACTTTTACCTCTGCTGGGCAAAGATCATTGGATGGTAACTTTGGATCTCAAGGAGGCTTACCTTCATGTTCCTATCAGACTGAGTTGCAGGAAGTATCTGCGTTTTCGGGCTGGGACTTCTCATTATCAGTTCTCTGCATTGCCCTTTGGCTTATCTACTGCGCCCAGAGTGTTCACGAAAGTTCTGGCTCCAGTGATAGCTTTCTTCAGGCTAAAAGGAATACAGATCTATCCTTATTTGGACGATTGCCTGATTCTGGCTCAAAGAAGGGACGAGCTTCTTCATCATTTGGAATATGTGATAGCAGTGCTAAGATGCCTGGGGTATTCTGTGAACGAAATAAAGTCCAGTCTAGTACCCTCTCAGGACATGTGCTTTCTGGGTGTAAGACTGAATACAGCATCCCAGATGGCCTTTTTGACCCCGGACAAACAAAAGAATCTTTCCCTTTATTTTCATCAATTGTCTCATCAGTCCAGGCTGACTGCAAGGACAGTCCTTCAAGCCTTGGGGTTCATGGCATCTTGTATTCTGGTGCTTCCCAATGCCAAACTGCATATGAGGAAGCTACAATGGTATCTCAAAAATGTATGGACACAGCACTGCCAGGATCTGGACACTGTCATTCAAATAATACCTTGCATTCAAAAAGAATTTTTGTGGTGGGCTCAGGAATGTCACCTAAACAAGGGACTCTCTGTGACCCAGCCAGAGGCGAGTCAGATTCTAACGACAGATGCCTCAGACAAAGCTTGGGGAGCTCATCTAAATGGAAAGTGGATACAAGACAAGTGGCCTGCCAGACTACAACATCTACATATCAACTTGAAGGAGATGTTAGCAGTCCAGTTTGCATTAATAGCTTTCAAGGATTTCCTTCTTCCAGGGCAGGTGTTGATTCTAACAGACAACACATCTGTCATGTGGTACATCAACAAGCAAGGGGGAACACATTCTTATCCTCTATGCAGGCAAGCAATGATTTTGTGGGAGACTGCTCTCAGTTTACAGCTAAATCTTCAGGCAAGGTTTCTGCCGGGAGCACAGAACTCCTTAGCAGATGTATTGAGCAGACGAATTATGGATCCCCACGAGTGGAAATTGGATCCTCAAGTATTTCAGAAATTGACAGTGTCATGGGGAACTCCAGACATAGATCTGTTCGCTTCTCCACTAAACCACCAGCTGCCAAAGTTTTGCACAAAAAGGTTTCATCCCACAGCTTGGAAAGTGGATGCTCTTTCTTTCAGTTGGAGCAATCTTCATGTGTATGCCTTTCCACCTCTGCCTCTCCTCCCAAAGGTACTTCTAAAGGTCAGACAGGACAAACCAAAGATGATTTTAATAGCTCCAGATTGGCCTCGACAGCACTGGTACCCATTACTGAGAAGTCTGATGCAGGGAGCCTCCATGGCCTTTGCCTTCGATTCCACACCTGTTGTCTCAGGAGAACAGTCATTTACTCAATGTCAAGCTTCACTCTCTTCACCTAACAGCCTGGCATATTCTGTTTTGAACCATAGAGGGTCTCAACTTCCACAGCAAGTTTTGAATGTTATTTTGGAAGCTAGAAGGCCTAGTACAAGGAAAGTGTACGCAGATAAATGGAAGAGATTTTTATTTTGGAGTGCAGCAAAGGATTTTGATGTTTCTGAGCCTAATTTAAGTGTGGCTCTTCAATATCTTACTGAGTTACTGGACAAAGGTTTGTCCTTCTCTTCTATTAAGGTTCATGCTGCAGCAATTTCGGCTCATTATGACTGCGACCCACCATTGTTTTCTCATCCTTTGTTCAAGCAATTTCTTAGAGGGGCAAAGAATATAAGACCCCACGTGAGCTCCTACTCCTGCTTGGGATCTCAATTTTGTGTTGGAGAAACTTACTCTACAACCTTTTGAGCCTGCAGCTACTACTGAGTTGAAATATTTATCATGGAAGACTGCTTTTTTGTTGGCCATTACCTCTGCAAGAAGGGTTTCTGAATTGCAGGCCCTTATGGCGGTTGAGCCTTTCTTAATTTTCCATAAGGATAGGGTATCTTTGCACTAATCCTTCCTTTATGCCTAAAGTGGTTTCTAGTGTGGCTTTAAACCAAACTATTCATTTGCCTACTTTTTATGCAAATCCCCAAAATAAAGGGGAAAAGATTTTGCACACTTTAGATGTACACAGGCAGTTGCGATATTATTTGAGCAGAACTAAAGGGTTCAGGCAGTCTCAGCAGTTTTTTGTTTCTTTTGCTTTGAGTTCTCAGGGCAAGCCTGTGTCAAAACAAACTATTTCTAAGTGGATTGGATTTTGCATTGCTTTCTGTTATTCCCATCATGGCAAGGAGATTCCAGCTGGGATTAGGCCTCATTCAACTAGGGCTACTGCCACTTCGACAGCTTTTTAAGGGGTGGCAACTAAAGATATTTTGGAGGCAGCTACTTGGAGTTCAGTGCATACTTTCTCTAAGCATTATCACCTTCCACTTTACTCTAAATCTAGGGCTGGTTTTGCCACTGCTATTTTACAGGGCATTTTGGCAGCTCCTGCTTCTTTATAGTTTTGCCATCCTCCCTTACCTCTGCTTTGGGATTCTACCCAAGTGTAAGGACTGCAGCAATGTGAGATGAAGAACATAGTACAGTTTTGTACCTACCATAAATGTAGATGTTCGAAGATCCACATTGCTGCAGTCAATTCTCCCTCCTTCCCTCTGTAGTTAGAGGCGGTTGTGTGGGTTGGATTGTAAATATTGTGTATATTGTATATATTGTACATATTATTAGTGCAAGGGTGGTTGGTTGGTTGTTTGCTGTCTTTTGGTTTTGACCTTTCTTTTTAGGGTCTTCTGACATCTGGGGCAAGAAAAGACTGAGGATATGACGTCGGTCATGCGCATTTGTACCCTGACGTCCTGATGTCAGTCTAATGCGCCTTGACCGACGTCAGCCTTATACTTTGATATTCGGGCCGACCGAGGACAGCGGACTACCCAAGTGTAAGGACTGCAGCAATGTGGATCTTCGAACATCTACATTTATGGTAGGTACAAAACTGTACTTTTCTCCATCAGTCTCAGAGGTCCACTATAAGTCTTTCTGTACATGATGTGTTGCATCTTGTGGACCAGGCATTCTTGGCCAGAGGTATTCCACCCCCCAGGAACTATCCTTCCTTAGGAGGTGATCACCCATCTCCAAAGACACCTTCTTATTCTCCTGCTTCATTGCCTTTGAAGTCCATGGATATAGTACAGTATTCCCCTTCTGCGGTTCCCTTTATGGATCTCACTAAGGAACCGCAGTTGCCATCGGGGCTGGAAAGTTTTGCTATGACCCAGGATGGCAGCTGTGACACGCATAGCTTGCTGCTCCACAGCCATCCAGGGACTCCGAGTCGGCAGGCTGAGCCACTTAGGGGAGGAGTGCCCCCTGTCCTAGAAATACACTCCTCTCTGGGTGGACCCAGCCTTCCAACTGATGGAGAAGGCTTTCACTGCTGCTGGTGATACCGAACTGTCTATACCTCCGCCTTCCTCTGGTACACTGGTTTCACAAGTCGCACCTAGCGGACACCGGGTGCAAGGGCTTCAGGACATATTCCCTCAGGAATCCCCTTTTCCATTGTCTTCCTCAGCTTCTCCCGCTGAGGAGGTCCAACGGAAAAGTTCATGTAAGAGGAAGCACATGGACTCCACAGAGGAGTCCCTCAACAAAGACACAGATTTCGATGAGGTGGAAGGATTCCCTCGGTCACCCTCTGAGGTATCCTTTGGTGATATCCTTGAAATCCTGAAACAGAGAGGTGACTGGCAGCCCTCTAATCCAACCCCTGAGGAATCTGTGTTCCTGCAGGCCTTTCACGCCCAGCCCCCTACCTCCTGGGTTACTCCACCTGCCGATAGACTTGTCAAGTTCAGCGTGCTTGGAAGGCCCCTGATACTGTTGAAGCTGTTCCCTGGAGGTCAGATAAGATCTTGCCCCCTCCTGCTTCAGATCCCCATTGGTCCAAAAGTCTTCCTGTAGATGCTTTGGTGGTGACGGTCACAACAAAAAAGGATCTGGCAGAAGAAGAAAGCCAGACTGTCCATCCGCCTAACAGAGAGTCCCGGGCCCTGGACAGAATAGGGAAGCGCACCTTTGCTTCACCAACCTTTGCTATCCAGTCCCTGAATTATATGGCACATTTTACCAGGCTTCAAAGGGATCTGGTTTCTGAGCTCTCTGAAACCTTGGCTGGTGCAGTGTCTGATGAGGTCCGTGACAAAGTGGCCTCTCAGCTGGCTGCCATTGAGTCTATATCTAACTCCTCTATGCGATTGATATCTCACTCATCAGAAGGAGCAGCTAGAGTGGTGGGTTCAGCTGCGGTCTTCAGACGACACGCCTGGATGCGCTTGTGCAACTTCGCGGAACCTTTTAAGTCTTTCTGTCTTAATGCCACCATTGAGCCCTCCTTGTTGTTTGGGCCCAAAGTTAAAAGCACACTGGCCAGATGTGAACAAGACGGTAAGACCCTTTCTGCCGTAGGTGTCCGTTATTCTTGCCCTCAACATGCTTTCTCCCGAAACCAAAAGTGTGGGAAGATATGGTTCAAGAAATCTCGGGGTCCTTTCTGTGACACACAGGCCGAGTTCTCCCCCAGAGGTAGAGGGGGAAACTCACTGGGAAGACGCTACTTTCAGGGCAGAGGGGTGCCATATAACCAGGGTTCCAGGGATTCTTTCCCTGGTCAGTCCTACCAGCACTCCTGAAGAGCGGCCCAACTCCTTTCCTCTGGAGGTGGTCGGGGGAATGTTTCTCCTTGTACCCTTCTGCCTGACTAACCATCACCACCGATCCTTGGGTACAAAGCATCATAATCAGAGTTATCATATCCCCTTCGATCTTTGTCCTGTTCCTTCAAAAAATCTTCCCGACGTTCCACCCAGTCAAAGGGAAGAAGCAGCACTAGAGATAAAAAAGCTGCTAAGAAAAAGAGTCCTCCAAATAGTCCCTCCAGACCAGATAGGATCCGGATTCTACTCAAGACTATTTTTGGTGCCATAAAAAACCGGGGACTGGAGACCAATTTTGGATCTCAGTGTATTGAACAAGTTTGTGAGTGTACAGAAATTTCGGATGGTCACTATACAGTCTATCCTCCCGCCTTTGGAAAAAGACACGTGGATGTGCTGTATAGATCTTCAAGATGCATACTACCACATAAAGGTGGACAGGCCATCAAGAAGATTTCTGCGCTTCCGTGTGGGAGCCAGTCACTACCAGTTCAGAGTACTGCCCTTCGGACTCTCTACAGCCCCCAGTGTGTTCACAGAGTGCATGGCAGTTGTCACAGTTCACTTGCGACTTCAAGGATTCCAGGTGTTTCCATACTTAGATGACTGGCCCATTTCCGCCCCCACCAGACATCTACTGGAAAAAGCCCTGGCATACTCTCTCCTCGCTGCTCAAAGGCTAGGCATTGTCATAAATTGGCAGAAATCCAATCTCACCCCATCTCAGTCAACACAATTCATAGGGGTTATCTTGGACACAAAAAACTGCAGAGCTGCTATTCCAGAGCACTGAATTTTAAGGATAAAGCAACAACTAATTCCAATCCTTTCAAAGGAGAAATCCACAGCTCACTCGGTTCTACAGCTGTTGGTTTCCATGGAAGCCTCCATCACCATTGTTCCCCTGGCCAGGTTTCACGTGAGGCTTCTACAATGCCTACTGCTCACCCAATGGTATCCTTTTCAGCATCGTCTTTCAGCCATTATTCGTGTAACCCACAGGTGCAAACAGGATTTAAATTGGTGGATGAGACACAATCTGTCACAATGATCTCGCCCCTTTTCCCCCCAGCAACCCAAGGCCACAGTAACCATGGACACCTCCCTGATGGGGTGGGGGGGGGGCTATGTCAGGGACAGACAGTCCAAGGCACTTGGTCCCAACTGGAGGCCCATCTGCATATAAATGTTCTAGAGCTGAGGGCGGTGCTTCTGGTGTTGCAAGCATTCCATCCCCTGCTGCCATCTGGGACAATTGCAATTCAATCAGACAACATGGCGGTGGTCTGGTACATCAACAAGCAAGGTGGAACCAAATCTTACCCCCTTTGTCAAGAGGCCATGAGGATATGGCAATGGGTGATGGCTACCAACCGTTTTCTTCTAGCAATGCACATTCCCGGGAGTACCAACGTGGCAGACAAATTCAGCAGGCACATTCTGCAACCTTACGAGTGGTCCCTAAATCCCTTGATAGCGGCGGAGATCTTCCACTGCTGGGGCCGTCCTTGCTGCAACCTCTTTGCATCCCCGACCATTTACAAATTACTTCTCCCTGATTCCCCCTCCGGGGCAGTCATCCAGGGACACTCTAGTCCACGATTGGCCCTCGGGTCTTCTCTATGCATTTCCGCCGTTTCCTCTCATTCCCCAGTTTCTGAAGAAAGCCCAGCAGTTGAAGAGCAAGGTAATCCTCATAGCATCATATTGGCCATGACAGATTTGGTTCCCATTCCTTTGGCCTCACTTACTAGATCGACCATGGATTCTCCATCCAATCTCGGAGTTGATCTCACACCCACAGAACCTGATTCATCCCAACCTGAACAGCCTGAAGCGAACGGCTTGGCTACTCCAATTCCCTTGATTGCCAGGCAGAATGATCTTTCTCTACCAGTACTTGATATTCTCATTGCTTCTCATAAGTCTTCCACTAGAATTACTTATCTGAGCAAGTGGAAAAGATTTACCTGTTGGCTGAAAGATAAACAAGTTTTCCCCTTTACAGCACCAGTGTCAATAATACTAGACTATCTGGCCGACCTGTTTCAATCGGGTCTATCTGCCTCCACCATTAGATTTAATTTGGCTGCAATTTCTAATTTTCATGAGGGCGTCCAAGATTCCTCTCTTATGTCCCATAAATTGTGCAAGACCTTCATAAAAAGGTGTGAATCATCTGAAGCCACCTTTTAGAGAACCTATTCAACCATGGAATTTATCAGTAGTTCTACAAGCTCTGACAGTGGCACCTTTTGAACCAGCCTCTTCTTGCGACCTCAAGTATTTGTCATGGAAAACCTTGTTTTTGGTTGCTATTACTTCTGCTAGATGTATTTCTGAACTTCAAGCTTTATGTATCAAGACTCCATACTTGATTTTTCATAGAGATAGTGTCTCTAAGAACTAATCTGTCATTTCTGCCTAAAGTGATCTCTGAAATGTCCATTAATCAAGCCATTGAATTCCCAGTTTTCTTTCCCAACCGTTCAAACATAGGAGAGTATTGCCTACATGCAAATCTGTTTTAAACAGGACTTTTTGTAAATCTGACTAGTTATTTTTGGACTTTTCTGGATCTAGATTAGGATCAGCTGTTGCTAAGGTCACATTAGCTAGATGGTTAAAGGACTGTGTGACCTTTATTTACACACAACGTAATATCTCGTTGCCTACTACCATGAAAGCTCATTCAACAAGGTCGGTGGCAACTTCTGCTGCCTTCCATGCCAGAGCTTCTTTACATGACTTCTGTGCAGCTACAACTTGGGCTACGCCTCATACCTTCATCAATCATTACAAATTGGATTTGGCCTCCAGGACAAGAGCATCTTTCGGTTCTGTGGTGCTCAGGAATGTCCTTCCATGAGAGCCTTCCAGGAATAGAGGTAGTTGATGACTCTGTCCCATGTGTAAGGAATGAACGAAAATTAACACTATCAGATAAAGAAGTTATGTCTTACCATAACCTTCCATCTGTATTGTTGATCCTCGTTCAGTCATTAAGACCCTCCCTCCTTCCCCCTCATGTGGTTTCTAGTGGATCTCGCCATCCAGTTCTCTTAGGTTATTTGACCAGAGGGTAGCCTCTACCTTCTTTAACTTGCAAACTCAATCTGAGGTTACAGGGAGAGGGGAATTGCAGGTAAGAGTTTAGCTCGAGAGTTTGAAGCTGACGTGAGCTTGGAAAATGTCTGGCTCGGTTCCGAGCTCGGAACAGATACCCATGCATAATGACTTAACGAGGATCAACAATACAGATGGAACATTATGGTAAGACATAACTTCTTTGTACAAGTACAACCTCCAAGATTTAGTAGGCACTGGCCTACTAAGAACTCTTCCTTTCCAGTTCCTTCCGGAGCCACTCAAGCCAAGCCCAAACATTCCAAAAGCACCAGGTTTCAGTCCCAAGGGACTTTCAGAGCTAGCAATAGGGTGCCACTGCTTCCAAATCTGGAAACAACAAAACACCACCCTGTGGTAAACAGTCTCAATGACTTTCCTTTACAATTACCAAGCACTTAGCTTTTAGCCACCCCCTTGGGGGGGGGGGACTGGCTCTTCATGCAAAATACTGACATCTTATAACCCAGGACAAATGGGTTTTAAATGTAGTGTCCAAGGGATACAGATTTCATTTCCACACGTTGCCAACTCCAAAAGCATGGCTAGACCTGCCCCCAAATCAGTGGGCAGAGGCTCTGAAACAAGGACTTTCCCTCCAAAACATGGGGGCAATTCAGCTAGTACCAGAGAAGGAAAAGGGACAAGGTTTCTATTCCAGACTTTTCCTGGTACCCAGAAAAGACAAATCATGGCTTCCACTTCTGGACCTGTCTGCTCTAAACACCTTCCAGGACATTCCAAAATTCAAGATGCTGACTCTTCACCATTTTCTTCCTATGCTAGGCAAAGATGCCTTTTTGGCAACTCTAGATTTAAAAGAGGCGTACCTGCATATCTCAATCAGGGAATCTTGCAGAAGATACCTCCGCTTCAAAGCAGGCTACATGCATTATCAGTTCTCTGCACTGCCCTTTGGCTTATCTACTGCACCCAGGGTATTTACAAAATGCCTGGCTCGAGTAATTGCATTTTGCAGGCAAAGAAATATGCAAATATTTCCATACCTGGACGATTATTTAATTCAGGCAGAAAACAAAGACATTCTTCTAAAACATCAGGCATTTGTAAAAAGAATTCTAACTTGTCTAGGGTACACCATAAACGAAAAGAAATCACAACTGGTACCCTCTCAAAAAATGACATTGCTGGGTGTAAGTTTGAATACAACTGCCCAGATGGCTTTCCTTACGCCAGAAAAACAAATTCATTTGGTGACTTACTTCAAAGAGGTGGCCACAAAAACCCTGCTATCTGCAAGACAAATACTGCAAGCCTTTGGGGTTCATGGCCTAATGCATTCTTCTAATTCCATATGCAAGACTGCATATGAGGAAACTTCAGTGGTACTTAAAAAGTTTATGGAGTCAACATTGTCACAGCCTGGAAACAATGATTCTTATCATTCCTTGCCTTCATCTAGAGTTCCTATGGTAGGCAGAGGCTTGTCACCAAAACAAGGGACTGCCATTCACACCACCCCTGCTGCCCAAGTCCTAACTACAGACTATGCATGGGGGGCTCATCTGGCAGGGAAGTGCATTCAGGACAAATGGAGCCCAAATCAAATGCACCTTCATATCAATAAAAAAAAATGTTAGCTGTACAGAATGCACTACAGCCTTCAAGGACTACATGCATCCCGGACAACTAATGGTAAAGACGGACAACACCACAGTTATGTGGTACATAAGCAGGGGGGTACACATTCCTATCCCCTCTGCAGACTAGCCATGGCATTGTGGAACACGGCCTTGAGCTATCAAGTACAACTACAAGCTCAATTCCTGCCGGGAAAGCTAAATATTTTGGCAGACGAACTAAGCAGAAATCTCATGGACCCACACAAATGGAAACTGGAACCACGGATTTTTAACATGTTGACACGCAACTGGGGGAGCCCAGACATAGATCTTTTTTGCCTCACCCCAGAACTTCCAGTTGGACAAATTTTGCACAAGAACTCCTCAGAAAAAAGCCAGGAAAGTGGATGTTTTGTCCTTCAGCTGAGAAAACCAATCACTCTATGCCTTTCCCCCTCTGCCTTTGCTCTTCAAAGTTCTACTAAAAGTCAAACAAGACAAACCAAAAATGATTTTGATTGCTCAAGACTGGCCTCGCCAACACTGGTACCCACTCCTATGCAGTCTGTCACAAATTTCTCCATGGCACCTGCCTCAGACACCTTCCTTACTGTCTCAGCAGAACAACCACATTCTGCACCCTCAGCTCCAAACACTGAATCTTGTAGCTTGGCTAATCTCTTAAATTCCCCCTTAGCATCCCTCAGCAAACCTGTGTTGGATGTCATTTTGGATGCGAGAAGACCTAGTACTAGAAAATCTTATGCTGACAAATGGAAAAGATTCTGTGCCTGGAATCAGTCTCAAGGGATAAGCACAGCAGTGCCCAATTTACCTCTGATTTTACAGTACTTAACTGAGATGCTTCACAAGAGCCTGTATTTTTCTTCTATAAAAATTCATGCCTCAGCCATTTCAGCACATTACAACACAGAACCTCCCCTCTTCTCTCATCCTCTGCTTAAAGCAGTGTCTCAGAGGGACCAAAAACTTGAAGCCACCCAGGAGAGCTCCAACCTCTGCCCTGGGACCTTAACTTTGTATTGGAGAAACTCACTCTTCCTCCTTTTGAGCCAGCTGCTACTGCAGACTTAAAATTTCTTTCCTGGAAAACGGCCTTCCTTTTAGCAATCACTTCGGCTAGAAGGATATCTGAATTACAAGCCCTTATGGTAGTGGAGCCTTTCATCATCTTTCATGCGGACAGGGTGTCACTCAGGACCAACCCATCCTTCATGCCCAAGGTGGTATCCATTGTGGCTCTTAATCAGTCCATTCATTTGCCAGCTTTCTTTCCCAATCCACAGAGCAAGGGGGAGCAGATTCTGCATTCATTGGATGTACACAGACAACTTAGATTTTACTTGGACAGGACTAAAACTCAAAGAAAATCTGAATAACTGCTGGTAGCATTTGCTGCAGGGGCAGAGGGAAAGGCTATTTCAAAGCAAACCATTTCCAAATGGATAAGCCATTGTATTCATTTGTGCTATAAGCACCACGGAAAACCTATACCCCAGGGGATGAGATCACATTACACCAGGGCTGCATTTACTTCTACAGCCTTTCTTAGAGGTGTTCCTACCAGGGATATTCTAGAAGCTGCTACCTGGAGTTCAGTTCATACTTTCACCAAGCATTATCATTTACCAATTTTCTCTAAATCCAGAGCTGGCTTTGCCATTGCAGTTTTGCAGGGCCTTATAGCCGGTCCTAATGCTGTATAAATCCATTCTCCCAACCATAGCTTTGGGAATCTACCGTAATGTAATGACTGCAACTGTGAAACATGAAGAACATAGTACAGTTGTGTACACGTACCATAAATGTAGATGTTCGAGTGTATTCACTGTTACACTCCTGCTTACCCTCCCTCCAGCCCCCTGTTTTTTCTCTTACTATGCCTCTACTTTCTTTCATTACACTTAAGAGCCTTTTTGGTGTATTTGCTTTTGTTTGGAGGTATATTTTTGTGTTTTAAATTATTTATATATATATATTTTGCTCCTAATTTGGGGGGCACCTGACATCTGGGACAAGAAAAAATGATGTAATGGCGTCGGCTGCATGTTTTATACCCCTGACGACCTGATGTCCTGGAAAAAGGGACAGCAACCGATGCAGGACCCAAGACTTTGTTAATCAGGCTGACTGAGGGCAACCTGCCAGCAGATTACCCAAATGTAATGACTGCAACAGTGAATACACTCGAACATCTACATTTATGGTAAGTGTACACAACTGTACTTTCCACACCTCTTTCTGTTTTGGAGATCTTTTATCTGCTTATAGCTCTCTTATCTTTTATGTGCCTTAAACTGTCAGCTGCCATTGTTCTGTTCATTAAAGCCAGATTCTGGAGGCATCTACGTAGAAATGTGTTCCTTAGCTTGTCTGTTTTCCAGTTTCTCTCATTCGTTGCATTCTGAGTGAACATCTCAAAATTGTCTATATTTCCCTGCTCCGGCAGATGTCTCAGGTCCCACCTCATCCACTTCTGCTGGTGGCTCACCTTCTGTTTCCATATTAACTCAAGAACTTTTGAGGTCTGAAAATACTGGATCCTTCATGCCTTGCTCCTGGTGTTTTACCCAGTGATAGATTATCTTTTAGTTCTCTTAGCTGCTAGAAGGGCAAGCTATTTTAGCAGATTTCAAAAGTTTTCAACATTTTTAATGTGAAACTAAATTTAAGAACACCTGTTTTCATTTGCAGTTTTCAGTATTCCATTATTTGGCTTTTAATGACCACGTCTAAGCAAGGTATGTTCTTCAGAGCTTTATTTTACCGTAAAACACCAGTTTTAGACACATTTCCCCAGTCTAATATCTGATTTTTGTATTGTAAAGATGTGTTTTCCTACATTAAACAGACTACTTGTGATTGGAGTTTTTCAGGTAAAATAATTTTTGAATTTTTTTCAGAGTAGTCCTTATCCATAAGACAGATGAATCCTTAAGGACCAGTCCAAAATTGCTTTCAGCAGTTATGTACTGGGAATCCTGTTTCCATTTGTCCATTTATATTCCAGCACATTCTGACCTAGGGGAAGCTGCCTTGAACAGTGTGGGTGTGCAGGTTACCTACATCACAGTAAAGAATTCCACAAAATTAATCAATTACTAGTCTTTTTCGCTTGAAAGGAAGTGAAACATTCCCATTACAAAGTAAGCACTGTTGTTTTTATTGAACCGCTGTTAATCTTAGCAGTAGGGCTGCCATGGTGGTGCAGCAGTTAGCGTTGCCACCTCACAGCAAGAGGTTCTCCGGTTCGATCCTCGGCTGGGGTGCCTTCTGTGTGGAGTCTGCATATCCTCCCTGTGGTCGCGTGGGTTTCCTCCGGGTGCTCCAGTTTCCACCCACATCCCAAAGACATGCTGTAGGTGGATTGGACACTCTAAATTGGCCCTAGGTGTGAGTGTGTGCGCCTTCTGTGGAAGGTTGGGCTGGCAACTCAACACCGTAAAACTGCATTGCCAGTCATGAGCAGACAGGTGAGCTGCTGTGGCGACCTCTAACCGGGAAAAGCCGAAAGAAGAAGTGTTTATCTTAGCAGTATTTCATAGTCTGTGTTAGGGCTTCTGTTGTCTGCTTCAAGAGTTCTCTCCTGGATGTTGTTCTGCTCTAATAATCTCTCATATTTTTTGTAAACATTAAAACTTGAACATCTAATCCAAGGGCAGAGCACAGTTTAAGAAGTAAGTCCTTAATGACTTCCTATACCAGATCCACTTTTTGTCATCTTTCATTTGAGTAAACAGCTCATTACTCCTAAAACATTAAACATTGCTTTGATGATCCACTGGACTTGCTTGATAGAAACATTTTGTAGGACCTAGTTTAATTGTGGATCCTTGAGGGCAGTCGATTGTCATATCGACACCCCACATATTATTCCCTGGTTACTGGACCTTCTGTTTTTTCCTTTAACATTTTGGAGGTGTATGTCTTCGTCCTGGTTCTTTATTCCCAGTTTTCTTTTGAGAAAGAATTTTGAATGTAGTCTTTGTGTCCCTTCTTTTTTGCGAGTGTTTCTGTATGTGAATAATGAAGGGGAATCTCAACATATACTTGAAGAAATTTGATATCAGAAGGAGAGTTTAGACGTGAATTTTAGCCTGAAAATTCAATACCTTTGAGGATTTGGAGTTACATTAGGTCCTGTGTTGCTTTCTTTTGTTTTAGACAAGAATTACTGAGAGGAAATGTGTCTGAATATCACCACCCTTGACGAATTGGGGTGACCATAAATGCTTTGCATCTTGTTCAGTGAGGTACCAGTGACGGTGAGTATGAACAGAATTTGTGTATGCATATTACTGTAGTGTCTTGTTACACTCTTTTTTTTTTTTAACCTAGGTTTATTTACCTTGTGTGTTGCAATCCAAGAAGAGATATGTTGGTTATATGTATGAAACGCTAGATCAGAAGGACCCAGTGTTCGATGCTAAGGGGATAGAGACAGTCCGAAGGGATTCCTGCCCTGCTGCAGCAAAGGTAACCACCTTTTCTTTGACCAAATATAATAATATTTTTGTATAGTTTGTGGCTTTTGCTGTTGCCTGCCTCTACTGGGAGTTTGTGGTGTACTCAGTCCAGAGAGGTAAAACTCTTCAAACAGCGTCTGTGTTATCGTTGTCTCAGGGTGTGACTTTGGAAGGGTCTTTTATCTGCTGGTATAAAAATATTTCATTTGAGTTGAATCCCTGCTTATCTTGCTGAGCTCCATTTGTGCCTGACGGGGAGAGTACTTCATAAACAATCTGAATTACAGAGCTACATAAGTATATTTTCACACTTTAATTGTTCAATGTTTCTTCTCAGCACTGCACTGGTTGTATTTGTTTGCTTATCAGTACTGCAGTGTTTTTTATTTATTTGTTTAACAGTTCTGCACAAGTTTACTGCACATTTTTTATTTATTTGTTTGACTGAATTGTTTCCTTTTCTGTGTCTCCATTTATATAATTGCTGATCTGTAGTTGAATTTTTGTTTTCTCCCACCCAATTGCTATTGTGTTCAGGGACACTCCTTCCAGTCCCATATCATTAGCTCATTCTACCTAATACAGAGATCATTTGGGAAGGTCAAACCCCTTAGTTCCTTAACCTTGAATTTTCTTCTGTTCCTCTTCTCTCCCTTTCCGCTTTGCTAAAAAAAAAAAAAAACTTTATTCACCTTCTTTTAGTCTATTTCTTCCTCCTGTTCCATTACGTAGGTTCATAGGTGTGTGCTAGGGTAATGGCCCTGGGGCCTTTACAAGCCTAGCTATAGGATTAAAAATAGGACAAAACAGCCAGAAGAAAAGTAGAAATCACCAGCAAGCACTTTATTTTAAAAAAACATCTCAAATCTCTAGCACTACGGCAACAAGTGCCTTCTAGGAGTACATCAATAAGAAAAAACAGTGCCGTTTTATACATACATTAACTACCATCTATTAAACAATCTAATTAATTTCCTAAAACATTTAGTACTATTAATCTGTCATTCATAAAAACACAATTATATCAAAAGTTTCCATGAACATTTAGTATTAAGCCCATAAGAGCTTAAATGATTATATTTTAAAATATAAATACTTTATATAACAAATTATATTTGTTCTTAAACTCAGAATTGCCAACACCCCAATTAACTTGTTCTAAGATGCTGGCTTGCAGATTGTCTGGGTTACTGTTGTGAAATAACTTAAAATGCATTGCAAACAGGACTAGTAGCCTTCTCCACTTTAATGTATCTAATGTGCTCCTGCAGTCTCAATTTAAAACTTCTCTTGGTTTCACCTATATAAAAGAGATTGCAGGAGCACATGAGAACATAACATTAGATGTTACACAAGTAAAATGTCCTCTAGGACTAAAAGAAACACAATTAATATAACTAAAAAAAATCAACACTATATTTACATGCTGAGCATTTAGTACAACCACTAGTGCCCAGCATACCTAAAGTACTACATAACTTTTCCACTGACTTAACAAATGTATTATGTAAAATAATATCCTTTATATTATAACTATATATTCCTTCTATGATAATTCATAGTAGAACTACTAGCTACTAAAGATTTTTTTTTAATTTTACTTAACCCTTCTGTATGTCTTTCAAAAAATAACCCCTCTTCAAAAACATATTTATAGAAGTACACATTTCCTTACACAATTCCTCATTATCAGTACATAATCTATAGACTCTAAGTAATTCTCCAAAGGGTAAAGAATCCAACAAGTGTGATGGATGGCAGCTAGTTCTGTGTGAAAAACGATTACTGTTGTCAAGCTTTTGATGTATTATAGTTTTAATTTTTTTCACCAACTAGTAAAGTAATGGCTTTCGGCTTTTCCCAGTTGGGGGTCGCCACAGTGGAACTCCGGTCCGCTAATGATTGGCAGTGGATTTTTACAGTGCCGAGTTGCCAGCCCAAAGCCCAACTTTCAGAGAAGGCACACCCATTCACGGACGTACCTACCTGCATGTCTTTAGATGTCAACTCAACCAAGGGGAGAACATGCAGACTCAACACAGAAGGCACTCCAGCGGAGAATCGAACTGGAGAACCTCTTGCTGTGAGGCGACAACGCTAACTGCTGCACCACCGCAGCCTGCTAATTTTTTCACCAACTATCCCTGTTAAATCTATATCCAGAAAACTTATAGTTTGACCCTGTTGAAGCCCATCAAATTTAATTTGAAACCTATTAACATCCAAATCTTTAATAAAA
Organism: Protopterus annectens; assembly: GCF_019279795.1. NCBI lineage: Eukaryota > Metazoa > Chordata > Ceratodontiformes > Protopteridae > Protopterus > Protopterus annectens. The sequence goes on from NC_056729.1 coordinate 1,198,712,351, forward strand.
ACAGATATATTGGCAAACCCACCTTTACACAAAAATACTAGGTCATCTATAAATCTATAATAGGAAACAACAAAGGTTCTGAAAAATTTTGTCTATGTAAATACTCCACCTCATAAAGGCCCATAAAAAGGTTAGCATAGGCAAGTGCAAATGATGCACCCATGGCAGTGCCTATTTTCTGAACATATACATCTTCACAAAAACAAAAATAATTATTAAGACAAAAATTTGGTTAATTCTAATACATAATTACTTAGTGGGCAGTCTCCTAGAAAAAAACTTAATAGTGTCTAAACCATATTGGTGTTGAATAGAAGTATACAAACTTTTAACATCAACAGATACCCAGTACATTTCTTCAGTCCACTCAATTTCTTTAATTTTGTCTAAAAAAATCAAAAGAATCTTTTATGAAAGATGGTAGCTTCATTACATAGGGTAATAAATAATGTAAAACTGCACCTACATTTCATAAGAAGTCATTTGTAGCAGAAATAATGGGCCTACCTGGGGGATGTTGCATGCTTTTATGAAACTTGGGTAAACAAAAATAAGCTATATAATTATTTTCACTATATAGCTTTTTATCTACATCTTGTTTAGTTTAGAAAACTACCCAAGTCTATAATCTTTAGAAAGTAAGTGCTGAAATTCTTTTTTGGGCATTTTGATGATTACCCACTGTTTAGATATACTTCAGTATTATTAAGATGTTCCATGCACATTTCCATATACTAATTTAGCATGCATCACTACTAGGCGATTCCCTTTGTCTGAAGGTTTAAAAACCAATTCATGTTGTTCTCCCATATTTGTAAGAACTTTCCATTCATCTTTTGACAAATTGTAAGTAAAAGAATTCCCAGTTTGCATACATTATTTGTGTATATTCTAAAGAGAAATTGGCCATAGCTGAAAATTGTTGCATTCCTTCATGCAAAAAAGTGGGACAAAATCACTGGAACATTTCACAGATGTAGTATCAAGATAGCAGTAACCATTTAATTCATCTATATCCGAAGCAGAAGAATAAAAGCTGTCATCTAAATCAGAAATATCTTCATTAGAAATAAAAGTATAATTAGTACCAGCATATAAATGACTTCTAGAAAATAGTTAAGCAAATGTAATTTTCTACACATTCTGTATCCTTCAAGTTTAAACATATAGGGTCTAGGCATCACAGTAGGCACATATTTAAGACCCTTATTTAACTCATTTACTCCGGAGCAGCTCAGAAAAGGCTGCCTGCTTAATTCCACCATAGGAACAGTAGTGCAGCCTGAGCTCATTTTCAGAAAATCCATTTCTAATACCATACAGAAAACAAATGTTCATAACTCTTTAACTATAAGAGCTAGACTAAAAATGTAAATGCAAAAGTTGTTCAGCAGATGCTGACCTTTCCAACAGTGTAAATGTTGATGGTACGTACCAAGGTCATTATTAAATATTTGGCAAGTAATGCTGATATTGTGCATATTTTTTACCTTTTTGGAAAAGCAAAGCACAATATCTTGGTCAATGTACCATGTAGACCCATACAATTTGTATTTAATTTGTTTGTATGGATGTCAGCTTTTAAATTATACCTTATCCATTACTGTGTGATGCTCCTTTATGGAGATATTCACAGAAATATGATTATATTTCTCATAATTGATAAATAAATGAAGCATAATATCTCATCGCCTGTAACAGACAGAGGCTACATATCCGTGTAAAAGTTATGAATCTCAATGTAAGTTTCAAAATGATGCATCATTTTGTGTCATCACCATGCTCCCTCGCAAAGATATGGGCATAATAATGAGAAGTATTGGAAATATATAATTTTCATAATCCTACAAGACTAAACAAACTGTGATATCTGTACATGTGTACAGTGCACTGACACAGTTCTTTCACCATGTTGTAAGGGGTAAAACTGTCTTCAAAATGAGGTATTACTTGGCACACTGACATGCTCCCTTGCAAAGTTATTTACCAAAATATGAAAAAAATCATACTTTCCATAACCTAAGTCCGAAACAAACTGATATCTGCACATGTGTGCAACATACAGGCACAGTTCCTGTATCATATTGGAACTATGAATACTGTCTTCAAAGTGAGGTATTACTTGGTACATTCAGATGCTCCCTTGCAAACTTATTTGCCAAAATATGAACAAAATCATAATTTTCATAACCTATGTCCTAAACAAACTTTGATATATGTACATGTGTACAACATACAGACCCAGTTCTTTTACCGTGTCGTAAGGAGTAACATTGTCTTCAAAATGAGGTATTACTTGGCTCACTGACATGTTCCCTTGCAGTTATTTACCAAAATATGAAAAAAAAAATCATAATTTCCATAACCTAAGTCCGAAACAAACTGTGATATCTGTACATGTGTGCAACCTACAGGGACAGTTCTTTTACCGTGTTGGAACTCTCAATACTGTCTTCAAAGTGAGGTATTACTTAGTAAAGTAAAGTGGATACAGATGGGATAGTATTATGTCACATAGAAATAGAATTGAACGGGATTTAAATTTATATCCGACTGTTCATCAAGATATGGGTAGAAAGAATATTAAAAGTGTAAATACAAGGGAAAATAGAAAATTGTTACAATCAGTTAGTAATGATTGTAATAACTCGGAAGTCAAGGATAAAATGTTTTTTGTTAATAGGTATTCACTTTTTTCACCTATATTAAGAAAAATTATATATAGTATGTGGCCTATGGTTATGAATGATGATTCTTTGAAAATGATTATCCCTAATGATATCACTTTCTCTTATACTAGATGTAGCAATTTAAAAGAATTGGTTAGGCATAAGGGCAGGAGGGCTAGGGTCCATAATGCTGGAGCTTATGCTTGTGGACATTGTAAAGTATGTTGCAAAATTGTGAATTTGGATGGCAATATAATTAATGGCGTTAAATATAATGCCATTGATTATTTTAGTTGTAATTCTTTTGGGGTGATTTACATAATAGGTTGTAATTGTGAAGTAAAAAAAATGGTATATAGGGCAGACAAAAAGAAAAATAAAATTGAGAATCATGGAACATTTGGGAGATATCAGGAGGTGTAGACTGGATAGTCCAGTAGCAAACCATTTCCATCAATTTCATAATGGGGAATGTGAAGATCTTGTATTTAGTGTTTTGGCAAAACCAGAGGGGGGTGGTGGGGGGGTAAACATTAATTTTCAGAAAAAATTACTGAGAATGGAATCTAACTTTATAATTAATTACAAAACCCTGTTTCCAAATGGTATGAATTTAGAAATTTAAATATTAATGTATAAAAGTTTATAATATGTTATGATAAATAATATTATAGCAGTATATGTTAAATTTGAAAAAACTGCTTAATTGATGAACTCATCTAATTGTATAATTGTTTAATTGGAATGACTGGTGTATATATAAGCTGGTGTGATTTAAAATAATTTATTCCAATGAAGGCGAAGGCCGAGGTACCAGAATCTGTCTGAAAAGAAGTAAAAAACTTTTTCCAGTTGGCTGCAATTTTCGTTGTTGGTGTTTCTTTTAAATACAAATGCTCCCTTGCAAAGTTATTTACCAAAATATGAAAAAAATCATAATTTCCATAACCTGAGTCCTAACAGAACTGATATCTGTACATGTGGACAGCATTCAGAACCAGTTGTTTTACCGTGTCGACACATATGATTGTAAATATACACATTTTTGGTGTAGCCAACATACTGCTGAATGGATACGTGTAAAGACAAAAAGCAAGGTAAGGACCCCCCCACTCTACTAATGAACACAGGACAGGCATGGGACTTCAGTGGCAGCAAGGCCATCTGATCTGTCCGATAGCTGTGCTGGCTATCCACTCAGACAGCTGATACTGCTGCAGTCTCACGACCTCCTTCAGTGTCAGCAGTCTGCCTTACCTATGCCTTTTCTCTTTACATGTGTCCATTTAGCAGTGGACCAAAGGGATCAAGTTCTGTATTAGTAAGCCCTTCCTGTCATCTAAATTCTACACATGCCTGATAAAAGCAGACTAAAAAAAGAAGTATTGTAGGATGGTCACTGACATATTAGATTGTACATGGTAGCACACTCCTGAAACAGTTGTTCTTTCTTAGCATCCTCACCAGCTCCTTACCACAGTTATTTGCCAAACTCAGAAAAATATATTTTACACAACACATTTCATAATAGAGTTTTACTTACTATACTGGTCGTACTTGGTCATGGGTGTTTTCCATTCTTCTCACAAGCTGCATGTTACTGAACCTGCATAGCTCTCCTCATGCCATTATGGAGGTCAGTCAAGAACAATGCAGTACCTACTTAGTTAGGTGAACGACATCCCTTCTGAACAGGTGAACATCTTCTGCGGTGATGCTGTCATGGCAGATTGTAGATCCACCGATCCTGTGCATCAAGCCATGCATGAACCCATTCTGTAAACGTCTGGCCTTGCGAGCTGACTGTTGACTATTTGCTGTGTTCCATATCTGTCGACGAATTATATCGGACCACACAAAATGGCAACATGGTCACCACGACTGCAGGCGCTCAAAATTGCTGTGATTTGAAACCGTAGCCTTCCGAGTGGTTGACTGGGGACATCATTCCCTCCAATGTGCAGCACAAGAATGTCGGGCTCAGGGTAGATGGAACACTTCTCTTCCAACAACTGCAGTACTCTGCTCCAATGCGTACTTCTTCTTGCAATCCAGTATACCTTCACACTGGATGTGGGGAAGCTCAAGTTGTACTGGTTTTCAGTTTCCGAGGCATGGCTGGCAGCCCAGTGAATGTAGGAATGGCCAAATACCCACACTCTCACTTGTCATTCTCCTGGTCATAAGGCCATGTCAGTGTCAGAAGATGGACAAACCTGCACAGGAAAGAAATTGCCAACAGATTACTACTGATGTTTGACAGATGTATCGGAAGACTACATATATATGTATTCATATGCATTACCTGGTTAGCCCATCCAAATCTTCCATCCTAGCCACAGGAACAGTATTCTTTGCATTAGCATGTTCTAATACATGTTAGTGTGGAGTGCAGAGGCATTCATTATCATTCAGTAGAAATACTATATCATTATAATTCAGTCAAAATAGTATAGCACTTGAATGTTACTGAGCCCTTCCTCCTACCACCTAATTTCCACCCATGACTGACAAAGCGTGGAAACATGCCCAACTACTGAGTATAAGCAGAAGTGCAGTAATACAAGCAGAAATGGCAAACTTATCTGGGTCATCCATGTAAGAATTCGTCACAAAAGTAATAATTCCAGTTATCGCATCTGACCATCACTCTGGTTACAATAAGACCCATCAGTTTTCCTCAATGCAGTATGTGCATATTGTTAACAGATAATGCATTATTCTTGAAAGCTGGATACATAAACAAAAATTATTATAACCATCACTGAAACCTGAGCTATAGATAACTTATACTTGTTGCACCGTATCTGTATTATGATCTTCAGCATTCTGAGCATGTATGCACAAGCACTTCCCTGGTACACAAATGAATTATTTCCCCTACCAACATCTTCATTGCTACATGTTATACACATGTCCCTAAATGAAACATTCACCCAAATGACCCGTTCAGGAAAATGTTGAGATACGCACAATCACCAAAATTATAAATATATATATATATATATATATATATATATATATATATATATATATACACATATATATATATATATATATATACACACATGTGACCAATGTATGTATGTGCAAGACAATTATGTACATTTATATATATATATATATATATATATATATATATATATATATATATATATATCCATACACACACACATGCACAAATAAAATGTGTATGTGTGTATATATATATATATATATATATATATATATATATATATAAACCCAAAAAGTATTCAGCACAGTAGAGGCTTGGTTCTTGAAACGTCTCTTTTTGAATGCCAAAAAGACCAAACTCTTACTCTTTACACCTTCCAGTAAGTCGTCCCCCATAAACTTCACAATTAAATCCAACAATGGCACCGTTATAGCCCCAGACTCTACCACCAAACTGCTAGGTATCACAATTGATAACCTAACCTTCGATAACCATATTAACACCACCATTAAAACAGTAAGTAGAAAGATGGGCTCCTTATATAGAATCAAACCTTTCTTAACTCCAGCATCCCGAACTACAATTGCCCACTCCCATTTAATCTCAACTCTTCTATATGCTTCACCCATATATACTAACCTGAAAAAAAAGTAATTTTGTCAAACTAGCTAACTCCTATAATAATATAGCCAGATTTGCCAGTGGAAACCCTTTTAGAACACACCATTGTCAGAACCTACAGCAACTAGACTGGTTAGAATTAAACAACATTTTGATACTGTCCCAACTTACCATTGTTCATAAGATATTTTACCAACCAAACAGCACCCCTATACTTTCCGACCTTATTACTCCCTATAGGAATCTCAACTCCTTACGATCCTCTAGCAGACTTCTTGCTAGCACAAGCAAGTCAAACAACTTGGCAGGGGACTCCTTGTTTTCCAATACTGCAGGAAAAAATTGGAATCTTCTGCCACCAGATCTAACTTTACAACCCTCCCTGCAGCTCTTTAAACAAAGGCTCAAAAAACATCTTAAAACTCACTAGGTATGTCCCTGTTGCAACACTAATTCCTCTGCTCTCTGTACTGCAATTTCTGTACTGCCTCCTCATAACAATCTTTACTACTTTACCCCTCCAGAAGTAGTATTTATCTCTAGTAAGTTAAACTACCTATGTTAGTAATGGTTTTAAATTAAACTACCTATGTTAGTAATAGCTACCTATGTTAGTAATGTAATTAAATTAAACTACCCATGTTGGTAATGTAATTAAGTTAACTGCCTATGTTAGTAATGTAATTAAATTAAACTACCTGTGTTAGTAATGTAATTAAATTAACTACCTATGTTAGTAATGTAATTAAATTAACTACCTATGTTAGTAATGTAATTCCTCTGAATGTACTGTATCTTATCTCGGATATCCTTTCTGCACAGTGACTAGCTTATTCTGTATGTCTATAGGTCTTTAATGTCAGTTTTTCCTCTCATTAATACTCATGACTAAGTATTCTTAACATCCTTCTTTGTATAATTTGTACTTGATATATTTGTGTTATATTATCTCTGTGTTACTACTGGAGCTTTTCTCCCTGGGCCTCCACTGAAAATGGAAATATATCCAGCTGGACTAGCCCGATTAACAAATGTAAAATAAATAAATAAATAAATAATATATGTGTGTGTATATATATATATATATATATATATATATATATCAAGAAAAAAATCAGCGGTTTAGGAGGGTAGGCAGTTGATTAAGAATGAAGGGGGTTGCTTGCAGTGACTCCAAGCAGAGAAAAAACACAACCTAGCTTGTGCACTCATCAAAGTGATAACAACTTCTACTTATGTGAATAACAGTAACAGCAGCTGAGACTTTTACCAGAAAAGTGATAATGACTCACTGCTATATTGTAACTGCACCTATTGCTATGTGATAATGACCTTCCTTTCATTACTGCAAAGGTATGCATGCTGAGACACGGGTGATAATTGCTGCACATAACCTGTTGAGTAGGCATTCATTATATTACCTTATGCAGCTGTTGTGTAACACAGACTCAGTGTCATTAGTAACGAGAAGACCTGAGTCATTCAGTCAAATAGTATAACAGTTAGGTATTACTGAGCCCTTCCTCCAGGGTTGCCAGATTTCCAGCACCCCAGGTAGGGACAACGGCAAGTGAAGACCAAAAAAAAAAAAAAGGTCTTTAATGCGGAACAGAGTTCCACATTAAAGATCTGAGCTCACTCAGTAGCTCTGTCTCAAGTGTCCCTGATTTTTATGCGAATTTTACCTCCGTCCCAATCGGTGACCTTAGGAGAAAGACGGATTATAGTAAATAATGACAATAACTGGTGGTGTAGACTTGTTTTTCTTCAAAAAATGTGTATTAATTCACAGTGTCTTATTACTTCGATCTTCAAGGAGTTGTCAGAAAAATCGTAAATTTTGCGAGGGTAGGGCTCAATATATGAGACAAAAATCTGGACATTTTGCGAAATTCTGGACAGTTATGTATGCGTATGCCATATACTACTTCTATTTGTGCTTACTTACCAGTTTTGTTGTAACCCATGGCTTGTACTGGACAACGTTTGAGCTTACAAAGCTTTCTGGGTTTTTTTCTTATTTATTTATAGGGGGGGTCACTTTCTAACGTTTTCTTTCCTTCTCAGTTTCATACGTTCGTAAGTTTTGTGAATAGCAGTTTAGTGTATTTTTCAATATTGATTGTTTATGATAAGTTTGTCATTAATCTGTTCCATCTTTTAATAATGGAGACTTGGCTGTGCGTTTGTGATGAAGACTGGGAATGATGATCGTTGTTTCTGTTCGAGATGAGTTTGCTAGGACTGCATATTGTCTTCATTAAACATAACATTTTTAAGATGGATTTCATTTTTTTTATTTTTTTTAACCGTCTCGGTTGCGTTCCATTAATTGATTTTTTTTATGTTGACCGGCGTAGTATTTGTTTATTACTTCAGCGACGATAAACCACTTTAACTGAAACGATTGTTATGCTACTTTCATCAGTGCACTGTTTAGATACAGGTTAAGTGGGCCAATATCTGAGGTTGAAGAAGCCCGTGCTGGAGGTTTTTTTTTTGTCTCTGTTGATTGTTGCTGGGGGTCGATGTATGTGTTGTTCACTGCACTAAACACGGAGCTTCTCGTGTTTAATGCATTGCAGTTCCACATTCAACACAAGTAGCTCCGTGTTTAGCGATTTTTGATTGGCCCGTATACCGGCATATAGGCCAATCAAAAATCGCTAAACACGGAGCTTCTCGTGTTTAATGCGGAACACAAGAAGCTCCGTGTTTAGCAATTTTTGGCCCGCGTATGCCAGGTATACGGGACAATCAAAAAAAAAAAAAAAAACCAAACAAAGCGGAGGCAGGGCGGGACTCGGGATCAGGCTGCTGATCTTGGGACAGTCCCGCCCAAATAGGGACGTCTGGCAACCCTGCCTTCCTCCCACCTAAATTCCACACATGACTGACAAAGCCAGGAGAAATGCACAAACAATATGGTAGCTCCATGATGTCAGTAGTCACCTAATGATGACCTTTATCTCACTCAGCCAGTATAATCACAAATATAATAATACAAGCAGAAGTGATGTAACCCAATGTAATTTGCAGACTGTCCCCACTAACCCCTTCGGTTGTTTGCATTCTGTATGCACAAGCGCCAAAATGACACAAATTGGCCCAGCAGTCACTTCAGCAGTGAGACCATGTATGCACAAGCACTTCCCTGTTACACAATGAATTATTTCCCCAAGCAACATCCTCATAATTATGTCCAGGTATACATGCACCGAAAATGAAACGTTTCCACAAACAAGCCTTCAGTAACATTTCCTAGTATGTGCTACCACCAGCATGAACACTTTACCCAAGCAACCCCTTCAGTAGAATGTTGAGGTATGCACAATGTCCAAAATTAAACACTTCCCCAAATGAAATGTCTGTAAGATTTGCTAATATTAAACCACCAAAATGAAGCATTCACCCACGTGAGCCCTTCAATATAATGTATGCACAGGCACCAGAATAAAAGATTCCCTGAAACAACCGTTCAGTAACAATTCCTGGTATGTACAAGCACCAAAATGAAAAATTCAGAAATGAACACCTAATGTGCAGGTGGGAAATTGCATCACATTATCTGTTGAGTAGACATGCATCATATTCCTTGTACAGGTGTAATATAAGACAGAGTCATTACCATCTGTTAGGACAAAGCCTAAAATAATGGGGACAAAGGCCCAAAAATAGGGACAGATTTTAAATATTGCTCTTACAAACTTTTGCAATTGCTAGAATAACGAGGATTTGTGTTAGCATGCGTTTTTCTGAAGGACATGAAATTTGAAACTCAAATGCAAGTCATTTAGTTACTTCAGTCTCAGTGATCTGCAAGAAAACCACAAACTTTGAGGAGCAGACCAAAAATACAAGGAAAAAATCTGGACATTGTGTGAAGATTTGGACAGTTGAGAAGTATGCATATAAAAAATTTACAGTTAAATTTTACCACCAGGTACCACAAAAAACAAATATGGCCCATAAGGCTAGTAGCCTACTACTTTCCCATGATAAGTATACCGTGGGATGCCAGGATTTGGTTAGAAATTACCCTGCCTACACAACTATTACAAATGCTGTTGTCCCCACACTCTTGCTGTTCTAAAATTACAATGACCACACAACAGCAACATTTCACTATTATTTCCAGCTTCTAGTAGCCACCCAGGTTTCTGATAAAATACTTATGCCAGTAGTACAGAAACCTACAGTACAGTGAAAGCACGTGTACTGCTCAGACCCAAATTGAGTAATAAGATGGACTGTTCACAATGGTGTAATATTAGCTGTACTGCAATGGCTACCTGACTACATACCAAGTGCAATTTGTAATTTACTGTGAATTGTCTGTGTAGTCACTCTAAATGCAAATCATTAATACCAGCACCATCAAAAAATATCATTTTAAGATAGGATTTAAGGTATGAAAGTTGTTGCAATTATAGGAGTAGTACTCCCAGAAGTTGCGTAATACCAGGCTCCACCCAATTATTAGGTTTACAAAGTTCTGACTGCTACTAAAGCATATATACACCCAAATTATAGGTTTGTCCCAGCACAACAATGAATAAACTTTTACAGGAGTGTTAACGCTGAGTACAAAATTTATAGGCATGGTGACACTTCTAAAACTCCCCAAGAATTTTGTAGCACTAACCCTTAATAATAACAGAGTGTGAGAAGATGAGCACTTTCTTTATCAGCCCTTGCATGGTCAATAATTTGAAATTGTTTTATCTATCTCTCGAGCTTTGACTTATTAAAAAAAATTAAAAAAAAAGTAAGTCACAGCAGTTTAGAGGTGTGGGTAGCCGCTATTCTCCAGTAAAGCAGTTTACGTGCTTTAGTCATACATACGGAATCCGCCACATACAAAACGTCAGCCTATAACGTCACTAGACAGTGCAACTCTGCCAGAACCCTAATGTCACTCTCACTTACTAAAGTGGACTCTTTCCCCTCCCTAAATAGGTCTAGAGTGTCTTCCCTGTGTGCTCTTAGGGAAATTGTGCTTGGTGCAGAGTGTTACATCTGAAAATACTGTGTGTATCCATTTTTGTTCTAAGTGAATGTCCCCCACCAATCTCAGTGGTGAGGATTGAGGTTCCTTAACCCACTGGCCCAGAGGAGGGGTGTCACACCTTCAGTCAGTGTGGTATCACCAACATGTTTACCACTAGGCAACCTCTGTTAAACTCCTCTCTTCAACCTCATTTTGTTTCACCGCTATTAATGCACTGCTGAAAGTCAAGGATATCACCAAAATGCAAACAAAGGATTCTACAATATTCACACATACTGCTTCCTATCAGCAGTGATAAATTCATCAGATGCTTTCAGTGCAAGTGTAACAGCATCAGTGTTTCCTCTAATGCAGTTATTGTAAAGGACCAGTGCTACAAAAGGCACCATAGTCCAGTGTCCCACAATCACATTCAAGAACACACTATACCTATGACTTTATTCAACTTTCATGACTGCAAATCTCTGCAGAGAACAATATCTTCCATATAAATGTCTTCTTGATATGTGCAGGCTTCCTTTACATTATGCAATCATAACATTGACACTTGCGAATTACGAATGTAATACGTATTCATCACTGTACTGTGAATTTCTTACTGATCTGTGTGTGTGTACAGCCTATTTGCACCTGCCAGAATATAGCCCAGTTATCGTGAAAACAAAAAGTAAGCAACACAAAATAAAAACTTTGCAAATGACGTACTTGCTGCAGTTTGCACACAAAAAAGTCATACCTATAAAGTACTCTACCCTAAAAAATGGATATTTACATTACTTCCTTTCTATGCAACCACAGGATTTATTGAGAGAACCAATTTAGGTGAAATGTTAGTCTGGAAGGAAACAAAAAACATGTTAGAATAAAAGTAAAGCTGATCGACTTTGTTGTAAGTAATATGTTGATTAAAGACTGGTTAATTATACAAGGAGGAAGAGGAAACCGTATTACTTTGATGATTCAGACTATTTCAGTTTGTAAAATTGCAAAACACCCTAAACGCTTAGAACATATGTTTTTATTTTTGTCCAAAAATAAGATCTAAAGCCACCCCATCTGACTTGTGTAAGACTGTAATTCACCTTGAAGAACAGCAGTCAACCACAGACTCTTGAAGTTTCTTGCCTTCACAAAATAAGTAGGTAACACAACAATTATCAGAAACAAAGCACAGCTGGATGTTACATTATCAGCATGTATTCCGAAAGAGTCATAATATCATCAAGCTTCTGGTATCACCCCTTGAAAACTGCACATTAGGTTTCATTTTCTACTTCTCAACCTCTCAGTGCAAGAAATCCAAATAAAACCAAAAATTATGGGGGTACAAAGGGCCACAAATGGGACACGTTTTCAGTATTGCTCTTATAAACTTGGAAAGTTGCTAGAATAACGGGATTTGTGTTAATGTGCATTTTTCTGAATGCTATGAAATCTGCAACTCAAATGTATGTCATAGTGACTTAAATCCTCGGTGATTTGCCAGGAAAACACAAATTTTATGACATGTGGACCAAAATTATGAGGCAAAAATTTGGACACTGTGAAAATGTGAACGGTTGAGAGGTATGCTTCCAGCAAGGAATGGTTCATTAAAGCAAAACAAAAATTATAAAAGACAAGACAGCAACATCAGCAAATGAAGCAAAATCAGCTGTGCACAGCAGTACATTCTTGTACGTATTTCACCTAAACACCCCCCTCTGAAAGTCACTGCATCGCTTGTGAAACAGGACTGAGGTAAGACACGCAAATACCACATCAGGTGCCAAACATCAGGAAGCTATATGATAACCTCTCTGTTCCTGTTTATGAACTTTGTGGTTGGAAAATGCAATACAGGCAAAGGAATCCAAAGAATCTGCCAAGAAATATCTAATGAACAGCTGGTTCTTAAAAAAACGAGCACCCACCTTCTGTAAATGGCATATTAAACCGTATCGGGAATATCAGTTATTTAAATGTTCAAATACATGACAACAAAATTAATAAAAGTCTGCCTAGTGTCTAAAACCTGATGATAAAAACTTTTACCAAAGTTCCTCACGTGTTCAGTATCTGCAGGCATCAGTAAGATAAAGATTTTTGTAGACAAGCCAATGCAAGGACAATCAGCATCAAAGGGACACCTATGTACAACAGCGAATATTGAATACAGTTACCCCCCCCCCCCACTCACACACACAGTTACTGTTTTAGTTAAGTTTTGTCTCAGAAATAAATTAGAAGGTTAAGTTAACTTATTCACAGGACACCAGGCTTTACTCTGCTGTTACTGTGTCTTACTGCCCGACACCTTAAAATATCCACACGTTAAACATATGAGGGAAAAAAAAACTTTCCCTGTATGGAAATTAGCAACTTTGCAAAAATCTTGCATTATGACCTTTTCAAAACCAGACTAAACTTCAGTAGTCTAAAAAAGCAACGGAGTACACCGGAAACGACAGCTTACCTGAAGGAAAAAAATAGCAGTTCTTCGGGCAGTCAAACCGGGAACTCCTTTCAGCAACTGCCGGTGTGCCTCAGTGACTGTCTCTGGCGATCCGTGAGTGCCCAAATAAAATAAAGGGATCCAATAGCAGGTAAAATCTCCAAATATTAGCAAAAAGAAATACCTGCTGCTGGACCCTCTATTTATTTGGGGAATACAAAAGGAAATTAGGTTGGGGGTGGACTTGTTATGCAAGTGGTGGCTTGGATTGCTGTAATCCAATTGGCTGCCACCACTTGATTTATCAAGAACCTTTGAAACGGAATTTGTACTAAACGTTTAATGTGAACTTAATGTAAAAACACACTAAATCGTAACTATATAAGGTAAATTACAAATTCAGTTACGATTTCAATGTGTTTTACATTAAGCTCAACTACGAATCTGCACTACAGTTTCTCATGCTTGTGGAAGGCACTCGGGGGGGGGGTAACAACTTGCAATTAGTATCTTCTCATGGCACGCTCGGTGTTAAGCACAGAGGTGCTATGAGAAGGTACTCTGGGCTGAGTTAAAATATACATTTGTGTTTCACTTAATTCCACTTGGGATAAATTTATAACAATGTTATTCTCACCATAAACACCAGAATCACAATGAAAAAATTCAATTCCATCTAGTCCTTTTGTTATGCTGTTGATAAGCTCCACTATGACTAAAAGTTTATTGTTGTTGGCGAAAACCATCCCCAGTGTTTCTTTCCAAATCTGCTGCTCTCTTTCCATTCTGAAAATTATTATTTAGGTGTTGAGGCTTTTGAGCTTGAGACAAAGGTGGATACTGTTGGTCATCCGTATCCCAGTCCGTATAGCCTCTAGAAGTGTCCGAAAACACTTGATGTAAACTACCTGCACCATTGTAACCCATTTTGCCACTATTCGAAAACTGTTGACGTAATTGACTATTATTTGCTTTCTAAATAAAAGCCTTGTGGTTGTTGTAGTCCCTTGAATCCCTCTGTAGTTTTGTTTTTTTCTTTTTCATGGGATTTTGCTCTAGATCTATAAGTTTATCATTAATGTCAACTAGCTGGGTCTGTAAATGAGTGGGACTAATTTTAGCTGCTAAGGAAGTACACAAAGTAGAAATTTCTTCCTTTAGCTTACGTTATAATAAAATGTCCCGTTCTATAGAAATATATATATATATATACATATATATTTTTTCTAGCCATAGGATTAGCCTGGCATAGTGCCACCCGACCTTAGTTCCCAGTGCCTCTGTCGAGTAGAGCCACTGGTGTTATCCCCGGGGTGAATTTTCTGTTTCCCATCCACTCATCAAGATCCCTCTTAAAGAGGGTCAGTGAGGTGCTCTGCTTGACATGTATGGGAAGTCTGTTCCATAGCATGGACAGTCTCTAGGTTATGAACCTGTCCCTCCAGCATGTTCTGTTAATTGTGGTAATGAGGTTGAGGTCTCTGGAGCATGTGGTGCGGAGGGATTGGGATTTCTTTAGATGTAGTATTTCTAACAGGTCTGGTCAGACATGGCTTTGTAAGTCAAGCAGAGATTGCCTCTAAGTAGGTGATATGAGACAAAGAATAGTTGAAGTTTTTTGAGTCTGTCCATATAGGATACGTGTTTAAGGCCTAGGATCCTCTTTGTGAGGTACTTTTGTGACTTCTCCAGTTGTTGCAGGTGTCTAGTGAGGTACATGTCAAATGGGACATTGTACTTGATGACTGACCTAATGATTGGCCTAGTAATGAGATGTGCCACATAGAAGGACTTTCTGACGACAGTGGTAATGTGGTGATCAAAAGAGAGGTTGCTGTCAACCTGTTTTCCTAGATCTCTTATACCATCTTCTGTGTTCATTGGACCACCATCAGTGTGGTAATTCATGTGAACCAGGTTTTTCCCAAAGGGGAGGACACATTTTCTGGCATTGAACTTAAGGCCATGGTTCTGACATCAGTCGTTGGTCACAGTGAGGCCATTCTGTAGGATGTCAACATCACTTGGGGAGTTAATAATAGCTCCTAACTTACAATCGTCTGCGAACTTTGTCAGCCAGAGTCCCTTCGTGTTGGCCTGGACTTCAGAGAAGTAGATACCAAATAGGACAGGACCCAGGACCTGACGCTGTGGGACTCCACTCGTGACTAATCGGCAGTCTGACTTGAAGTCAGCTACTTTCACACTGGGTTCTATCTTTGAGCCAGTTTGCAAGCCACCTATGATACAGGAGCTGATGCCAAGCTTAGTGAGTTTTTCTGATTCCTGAGTGGGTAATGGTATGAAAAGCCTTGGCCAGATCAAGGTAGGCTGTATGAACCACCTTGCTTTCATCCACAGCTCTGGTGACTGACTCAAAGAAGTCGACCAGGTTGAGCAGGCATGATCTACCCTTCACAAAACCAAACTGTGTGGGATCCAGAGTTTGGAAATTCCCTATATCCTTCTTTATTAGGTCCATGATGATTCGTTCCATAGCTTTGCATATCGGACTCGTCAGGCTAATGGGGTGATAGTTCCCAGGGTCTGTAGCGTCTCCTCCTCCTTTGTGGAGAAGGGATGACTGTAGCAGTGCGGCATTCAGCAAGGACAAAGCCTGAGGTGAGGCTGTAATTGAACAGGGCACACATGTGAGGTGCCATTTCACTCTCTAGTTCATGTAGAACACAACCAGGGATATTATCAGGTCCCATAGAAGTTGTATTCTTGGCCTTGGACAGTGCTGTTTTAACTTGTGCAGCAGTAATTCTGGGTGCCTGGCAGTCTACTGGTATTGTGATTGGTCCTGGGGGGGGGGGGGGCTAAAGTTGGCACTGAATCTGTCTGCCAGTATACTGGCAATATCTGTTGGCTCGGTAATAGAAGGTACCATTGTGCAGTAGCTCAGAACAAACCTGGGTATTGCCGTGGAGATTCTTTACATAACTATAGAAGGCATTGTTGTTGTCTTTACTATCTGCTGCAATTCTGTTTTCATACCTAGCTTTAGAGGATTTGATGAGGGATCTCAACTTTTTGTTGAAGCAGATAAGGGAGTTTTTCCAGTCTTGGGACTTCACCTTATTCCGCATCAGTTTCCTCTTTCTATTGTAGAGTTTGTTTATGGCAGGAGACCACCAGATTGACTTCCTTTTTTTGAAGGAGAGTGTCTTGGCTTTATTGGGTAGGGCGAGATCCATGCATTTGTGTACATGTTCGTACAGTGCATTGGTGTATGATTCTGCAGTCACGCAACTATTCTCCACTTGCATGGATACTGTGAAGTTAGCCACCTCTGTTTTTAGGATCCCATAGTTAGCTTTGGAGAAGTTTTTCATGGTGGTTACCTTTGCTGGGGGTGGGAGGGATGTGGATTTCCAAGGTGATTAGTTTGTGGTCTGATCTAACCAGGGAGGAGCTGACTGTTGGTGTAGAGCAATGGTCGCCCATGTTAGTAATGACTAGGTCAAGGATGTTGCTACCTCTAGTGGGGGTAAGAATGAGCTGGTCCAGGGCATTGGAATTAATGAACTCCAGGAAACGTTGGGCAAGTGTATTGGTACATGAATAGTTTACCCAGTTAACGGAGGGGTAGTTGAAGTCGCCTAGAAAGAGAGTGTTAGCTTGGACCCTAATATTCTCCAGGGTGCTTAGGAATGTGGAGTGTGAGTCTTGGGACATGGTTGGGAAACCTGTAGCAGGCTATAACCTGAATCACTGTCTTACCCAAAGTTAGCTGCACCTGAAGTATCTCTGATGCGTTATGTTGGGCTACCAGTCTGGAGGTGTGCGCATCCTTTATGAATATGGAAACACCACCGCCTTTGGAGCTTCGGTCTAAGTCCTGGGGCAGAAAGGTGTGGAATGTGTTATAGCCTGGTAGTGCAGGGGTGCTTTCTGCTGCCTTGAACCAGGTCTCTGTTACAGCACAAATGTTGATGTTCTCCATTTTAAGGAATGCCTCGAGTGAGTGCATTTTGAGATTTAGATTTCCTAGCATTGAGCAACATGACCCTCAGATAGCATTTCTTTGTAGCTGTTAAGGTGGTAGTTTGGTCTTTGGAGCACCACCTAAAAAAGGGACTGTAGGGGTGGCAAGAGCCTTGGCCAGTATCCGAAAGCCCAAGGGTGATAGATGCAGGCCATCTCTGGCAAAGCATCGAGGTTTGTTAATCATGTCATCCCAGGCAGACAGATACTGGATCCTGTTAGAATGACACCAGAAACTTAGCCAGTTGTTGAAATCAATCATTTTCTGCTTGTACTGTGGTATCTTTCTGGGTGATGGTAGGATGCTGCTCAGGTCTAGGGTCATACCTGCTTGGGCTACGTAATCCGAGAGCTCCTCCATGTCTCTCTTCATGTAGTCCAGGGAGGTACATCTCAGGTCATTCACACCCACATGTACAATGACAGAGTCATATTTGTACCTGTTGAGCGACCTGAGTGCATGTGTTATGTGTCGGATCCTGGCACCTGACAGGCAGCTGACTGTTACTTTTTCCTTATTCAACCTAGTCTTGCTTTTTCTTCTACTTGCTGCGGCTTGTTCTCTAAAGTGTTTAATTGCATCTTTTCTGTTGCATTTGTTACTGCTCGTTTATAGCCTGTTTAAATTGTGTTATTCTAAGCCTCTTAGTTTTGGTTTAAGCACTTGGGCTTTAAGCTAACCCCTTAGGTCTCCCTGGTCTCCTCTCTCAGATTCTGAAAAATATGGATGAACACTTTCCTACAGTTTTTCCTGCCAGTTTGGTTGATAATGAACATCCCGAGACAGTGTACCCAACTGCCTTATGTACACAGACAACCACCTATGACTACCACCTAGGAACACAATTTGCGAGAGATGCAATTACTTTAGGAACCTAGAGTCCAAGTTCTGTCCCGCACAAGCCAGTATATCTGGCACTGAGAAGGTTGTCAACACAATCATTACACCTGAAACACCATCCACCCCTACACAACACACACCCACAAATGTGGTGGTCCTCAACAAAAACATACCCAAAGGAGACCTCAGAGGCAAAAACCTCCGCGGCAAAAACACACGCGATCCCCACAGCCCTCCACACCACATACCATGCATAGTTCACACACCTGTCACACAACCACTAAGGCTTAACCATAAACCCAACATATTAGTCAGAGGGGACTCCATTGTGAGACACACACAGATGTGCCCCTTACCAGGCTGGATAAGGAGAAAGTCATGGTTAGTTGTCTGTCAGGGGCCAGAATCCACCATATCACACACGCACTCACGTCTCTCAAAATTTTTTTTTTTTAATTTAATTTTATTTTACATTTGTTAACCAGGAGAGTCCGACTGAATACATGTCCATTTTCGGCAGAGGCCCGGGGAGAAAAGCTCCACATGTGCAAAACAAAGTGACACTCTAAAGTTGTGGTTACATGGTTACATTAAAATCTAAAAAATTTTAAAAATAACGGACAGTATATAGTCAATGTAAAGACAAGATAGCACTCACAACAAGCTCCGTGCACACAAGAAAATAAATAATACCAAGTCCAAAAAGTCAAAACTGTTGCACGGAGAAGCAGGACTCTGGAAAAGCAATGTCCATGTATACTCAAAAAGGCTGCCTGTAATGGCACACCTTCAACTGTTCTTTAAATTCAAAAGTCAGTTACAAAAAGTCACAACTTGCTATTCAGCACTGTCAGGAACTTCCAATTGCATCAGTTAACTTCACCGAACAATAACTTGTAGACATTCAAATGCACTAATCCAAGCGTTCAGTGAAGTTTAAAGGAAAAGAAAAGTTTATTTAACATCTGGCTAGCGCTTTCAACAAGGTCTTCTTCAGGCCGTTATACAATTTTTCAAAAACTTTCACATACATTTATAGAGGGTGTGACATAAACAATCTGATGTCATATCCTGTGCAATTTAAAAACAGTTAAAAATGAAAACATTCACCTAACCATTTAAACACTGTGACATTTAAACACATAGCACTCTTGGTAGGAATAGCAAATATAGCTACTGTTTATAAAAGCATCAAAACTTTTTTGCATCCCTAAAACTATTACAAATAAAATATGTTAGAACTTTAAAATTATAAAACATTCTACTAACCATTTAAAGGCTATTGAGTTAAAATACCTGACTTTGTTAGGTATGACTTCTTACAAGCAACATTAGCACATGCGTTGACAAATGCCATAAACTACACTGTTATTCGCACGATCATCAACAATTACAGTTCTGTGACTGTTCACACTAAAATACCTTGAAAGACTGAATATTCTACTAAACATTCAGGCATCTTGAAGTAGTATACCTAACATTCCGTTAGTTGTAAAAAATTGTAATATTACCAAGCGCTAAATTCTTGTTACTTATAACACATATAAGACCTACGTGTGTGTGTGGGTGTGGGGGGGGGGGGTTGGGATGAAAAAGGGGAGGGGGAATGTGATACTGATGATGGTGTATGAAACAACTGGTGAAAGGTCAGTCATGCCAGACAAGGGGGTGGAATAGAAAGGGTAAAGGGAGTGGAGAAAAAGGGGGATGATGGGAAGGGGCAGGAAAGCAAGGGATGGTAAATGATCCATACACAAATAGGATCAGAAACTAGGGAAAGAGGCGAGCACAGTGACAGAGTCATGCTAGAAAGTATTAAGCTAAGTGTTGGAATATGACTGGAAAACTAGATTCAGTGAATAGGTTTACCTTTGAGTATAGGCTTGATTGATATCCTGTCATTTAAGCCGGGGCTCCTATCAGCCCTCAATCTAATGATCCTTCTCACCTCTGTCTGTTCTGTTTTATTATACACATCCCCTCTTCTATTACCCGGTTTGTTCAAGTCTATTACTTGAAACACAAAGCTATGTTCCTTCGAGGTATTCGAGACGTGTTTGGCTAGTGCATTGGATAAACATAGCATCTTAATTTTATAGACATGCTACCTAATTCTCTTTAAGTTTTCTATCTGTTTTTCCTACGTAAAATGCAGGACAATATACGCAGGTGGCCAAATATATAACATGTTCAGAATCACATGTAGCTGGTGATGTAAATGTGAATTCTTGTTTAGTAGTTGGGTGCGTAAATGCATTGGATTCTTTGATATACCTACATTGGTTACATTTATGACATTTCTTTGTTGTATTAATGTTATCACCACTAGGTCCTGCTCTATCTATCCTATTTGGGCCACACAACATCTTATGAAGGTTCATTTTATTTTTATATGTAAATTTAGGGGTAACACCTAACATCTTAGAAATGGTTGCATCTGTTAAAAGGATATCCCAGTGTTTCTTATAAATGTACTTAATGCTATTTACATCCTGAGTAAAATGTATGGGAATCCGAACACACTGATTACTATTATCGGGGAAATGTCCAGGGCTCAATGTGTCAGCATGTTGCACAGCAAAGTATGGATGTGCTCTACCTTCCCTTAGACTGTCTATCCCTCTAAAGTTTTCTTCAATTTCATCCTCTGCATCGACCTCTCCAAAAATTTAGTCCGTAAGTCGTCTAACTCACCCAGAAATCCTGGATAGTTAGAGTTCAACCTAGATGCTCTCATCACTTGGCTCCTCATAATATTGCTAAATATATGGCCTGGATGCATACTGCTGCGATGAAGTAAGGTGTTTCTATAGCATTGTTTCCTGTACACCCCTGTATTCAGTGAACCATCAGGAAGCTTTTCTATGTACACATCTAGGTAGGGTATAACTTCTCTCGATTTAGTCATAGAGAATTTTAGAAATTTCGTAGCCGTGTTCATTTTAATTTCCAAAATATTTAATTCCTCCTCTGTACCACCCCAAATCAGAAAGAGGTCATCAACAAATCTGGTGTAACAGAGGGCATATTTCCTAAATTTATCAAACTGAAAAAGTGATTCATCCTCCCAACCGGCCATAACTAAGTTGGCGTAGCTATTGGCACAAGAAGTGCCCATAGCTACGCCATCCTTTTGTATATAAATTTGACCATTAAAAATGAAGATGTTATTCATAAATACTATTTCCATTAGGTTACAAATCACCTCAATTCTACCTTCAGAGTAAGTACCTTCCTTCACTAACCGTCTATTAAGCCTCCTGAGTCCATCATGATTTGGTATCACTGTAAAGAGTGACTGGACATCAAATGTTATTAACAATCTATCATGTATGTCATGCTTATTTTGGGTTTCCACCATTTCCTCATATAGTTTAATTAAAAACTGTTTTGTATCCCTTAATATATGCTCATACTTGTTAACTATAGGCCTTAACAAAGATTCCAAGTATAGAGATATGGGCTCGGTAATCCACCCTTTACCTGCAACGATGGGTCTCATTGGTGGACATTCACCATCTTTGTGTATCTTAGGGATACCTTGAATGATAGGTATAGTAGGATGTTCAACTATAAAGTATTTAAATAATTCCTCATTAATTTTACCTTCCTTCAGCATAGCATCTAAACTGTTGTACACATTAGCACATTAGATATAATCCTATCAACTGTATTAGTATTAATCTTTTGGTAGAAGCTATTGTCATCTAACATTGAGGTCATCCGTTGTTTGTAGAAATCCATGTCCATCACAACGACTGGACCACCCTTATCAGCAGGCCTTATCATGATTGTCCTATCATTCTTTAGGCTTGTAAGTGCTTTTCTTTGGGTTGGTTTTAAGTTACCAGCCCATCTCTTACTTCTATTAGCATAATCATTCTTATGTAAGTCTTGTTCAACAAGTTGGGAATAAGCTTCTATGAGGGGATGGTAATTAGGAACATAGGTACTAGGTTTTCTGAATGGATGTTGTGTTTCCAAAGAATTATAAAAATTTAATTTAATTTGCAAATTACGAATAAATAGTTTCAAGTCAATAACACTATCAGTAATGTCGCTTCTGGTCGATGGAATAAAAGTTAGTCCTTTTTCTAAGACAAACTGCTCTTCTTCAGTCAATTTCCTGGTGGATATATTCCACACTAGGGATTTTTGTTCCCTTGCCAGATCTTCTTTAATGTAGGTCCAGTTTGAGTTGGTTCTGCTGGCCTCTTTCTCTGTCTCCCCCTGCTTATGAACGTCCTCGCCTCCCCTCCTCTCCATTGACTGGCAATAGGGAAAGGGTGGGGTGGGCAATTACTCTTACTGGGAGTCCCATTAGTGATGGTGCACGGGGTCAAACTATTATTCATATTATCACCACTTGTACTATTAGTGCCCTCCTCTATATGTTCACATATATCTATTCGTCTATTTGCTTCCTCAAATACAGAGATATCATGTACATTACTCACTGGTGATGCACTACTATTGTTTCTATTATCATGGTGTATTAAAGCTGATGTTACTATAGTTTTGTTTTTCATGCGACCTTGTTCACCTTCTTTTCTTTTAGCTATACTATTGCTACTATCCTAGCTATGCGATACTGTTCATGTCCTTTTTTGAGACTACCTTTCTGTATAGGTTGGAATTCTTTCGGAATAATGTTGTACTCTATTATAGATATATCGATGATTTGATTTTTGTATGTACTGGCAGTACTGTTGAATTTGAGGGCTTTGTTGCCAGTTTACATGAGAATAAATTTGGTCTTGAATTCACTTATAGTTTGAATAAAAGTACCATTCAGTTTTTAGATATCATGTTATATGTGGATTCTAAAAATAGAGTACAATATAGACCATACAGGAAGGCTACGGCAACTAACAACTTCTTGCATGCCACTAGTGAGCATCCAAGGCATTTGATCGAAGCACTACCTTATGGTGAGTTTAAAAGGATTTTGGAGCATACCTCTGAGACTAAGTTGTTAAACCTTGAATTTGAGAAAGTTACAAATAGGCTCCTGGAAAGAGGTTACTCTGAGCTCTCCATAAAGAATAGTAGTGACAGATTGTTAAACTTTGATTCATTCATTTATTAGGAAGACAGATAAATTCTATGACTCTAGAGAGAATCATTCTGGTTTGAATAACAAAGAGAACAGAATCTTTCTAGTGAATAAGTATTCTTCCTTTTCTCCTACCCTTAAGGAAATAGTAGATTTTCTTTGGCCTATTGTATGTCATAATGACGAAATCGGTCATTTATTTCCAAATAGAGTATGTATTTCATATGGTAGATATGCAAATTTAAAAGAAAAGTTAAAATTCAAATCAAACATGAGATTAAATATGTCAAATGTTTCTCCATCAACTAAAGGCATGTTCAAATGTGGAAAATGTAGAGTTTGCTCTAAGGTTATGAATTTGACAGGAAGTTGTATTAATGGCATAAAATATCAAGCTCAGGACATGTTCAATTGCAGATCTTGTGGGGTGGTTTGTATAGTGGGCTGTGGATGTACACCACCTAAGTACTACATAGGACAAACTAAACGCCAACTAAAGTTGAGAATTATGGAACACATGGGTGATGTTAGAAATGGCAGAATTGAAAACCCAGTTTCTGAACATTTTAATGCATCACATAATGGAAACTTGGATTCTCTCTTTTTCTGTGCTTTGGCTAGACCTGATAGTTATAATGGTAGGAATTTTCTATGTAAGCTGCTAAAATTGGAAAGTATGTTTATTCTTAACTTTGGTACTTTGAAACCTAAAGGCTTAAATTTGGAAAACAATTTGACAATTATGCAGTATTAGAAAAACTAATTTGTATTGTATATCTTATTGTTTTTTGCATTTCTCTACAATACTTAAATATATTTTAAAATGTTGTTCACTGTTTGTGTCTTCTCCTTGGCCTCTTTAATTCTGTTTAAATTCTGCTTATAATGTATGATTATTCAATTAATTAATTAAGAAAATTTGTATAAAATGATGCATGTGTTTTGGAAAGGCTTATTCCTTTGAAGGCTGTGGAAGCCGAGGTACCAGAATAAACCTGTGTGCATCTTGTTCCTGCTCTCTTGGTGTTTTTTTGTGAATTATTTGGAACTTTCTGAGTTGTGCTAAGGGAACAAAACTCCCTAGTGTGGAATATATCCACCAGGAAATTGACTGAAGAAGAGCAGTTTGTCTTAGAAAAAGGACTAACTTTTATTCCATCGACCAGAAGCGACATTACTGATAGTGTTATTGACTTGAAACTATTTATTCGTAATTTGCAAATTAAATTAAATTTTTATAATTCTTTGGAAACACAACATCCATTCAGAAAACCTAGTACCTATGTTCCTAATTACCATTCCCTCATAGAAGCTTATTCCCAACTTGTTGAACAAGACTTACATAAGAATGATTATGCTAATAGAAGTAAGAGATAGGCTGGTAACTTAAAACCAACCCAAAGAAAAGCACTTACAAGCCTAAAGAATGATAGGACAATCATGATAAGGCCTGCTGATAAGGGTGGTCCAGTTGTTGTGATGGACATGGATTTCTACAAACAACGGATGACCTCAATGTTAGATGACAATAGCTTCTACCAAAAGATTAATACTAATACAGTTGATAGGATTATATCTAATGTGTACAACAGTTTAGATGCTATGTTGAAGGAAGGTAAAATTAATGAGGAATTATTTAAATACTTTATAGTTGAACATCCTACTATACCTATCATTCAAGGTATCCCTAAGATACACAAAGATGGTGAATGTCCACCAATGAGACCCATTGTTGCAGGTAAAGGGTGGATTACCGAGCCCATATCTCTATACTTGGAATCTTTGTTAAGGCCTATAGTTAACAAGTATGAGCATATATTAAGGGATACAAAACAGTTTTTAATTAAACTATATGAGGAAATGGTGGAAACTCAAAATAAGCATGACATACATGATAGATTGTTAGTAACATTTGATGTCCAGTCACTCTTTACAGTGATACCAAATCATGATGGACTCAGGAGGCTTAATAGATGGTTAGTGAAGGAAGGTACTTACTCTGAAGGTAGAATTGAGGTGATTTGTAACCTAATGGAAATAGTATTAATGAATAACATCTTCATTTTTAATGGTCAAATTTATATACAAAAGGATGGCGTAGCTATGGGTACTTCTTGTGCCAATAGCTACGCCAACTTAGTTATGGCCGATTGGGAGGATGAATCACTTTTTCAGTTTGATAAATTTAGGAAATATGCCCTCTGTTACACCAGATTTGTACCTCTTTCTGATTTGGGGTGGTACAGAGGAGGAATTAAATATTTTGGAAATTAAAATGAACACGGCTACGAAATTTCTAAAATTCTCTATGACTAAATCGAGAGAAGTTATACCCTACCTAGATGTGTACATAGAAAAGCTTCCTGATGGTTCACTGAATACAGGGGTGTACAGGAAACAATGCTATAGAAACACCTTACTTCATCGCAGCAGTATGCATCCAGGCCATATATTTAGTAATATTATGAGGAGCCAAGTGATGAGAGCATCTAGGTTGAACTCTTAACTATCCAGGATTTCTGGGTGAGTTAGACGACTTACGGACTAAATTTTTGGAGAGGTCGTATGCAGAGGATGAAATTGAAGAAAACTTTAGAGGGATAGACAGTCTAAGGGAAGGTAGAGCACATCCATACTTTGCTGTGCAACATGCTGACACATTGAGACCTGGACATTTCCCCGATAATAGTTATCAGTGTGTTCGGATTCCCATACATTTTACTCAGGATGTAAATAGCATTAAGTACATTTATAAGAAACACTGGGATATCCTTTTAACAGATGCAACCATTTCTAAGATGTTAGGTGATACCCCTAAATTTACATATAAAAATAAAATGAACCTTCATAAGATGTTGTGTGGCCCAAATAGGATAGATAGAGCAGGACCTAGTGGTGATAACATTAATACAACAAAGAAATGTCATAAATGTAACCAATGTAGGTATATCAAAGAATCCAATGCATTTACGCACCCAGCTACTAAACAAGAATTCACATTTACATCACCAGCTACATGTGATTCTGAACATGTTATATATTTGGCTACTCATGATATTGTCCCATGCGTTTTACGTAGGAAAAACAGATAGAAAACTTAGAGAGAATTAGGGAGCATGTCTATAAAATTAAGATGCTATGTTTATCCAGTGCACTGGCCAAACACGTCTCGAATACCTCGAAGGAACATAGCTTTGTGTTTCAAGTAATAGACTTGAACAAACCGGGTAATAGAAGAGGGGATGTGTATAATAAAACAGAACAGACAGAGGTGAGATGGATCATTAGATTGAGGGCTGATAGGAGCCCCGGCTTAAATGACAGGATATCAATGAAGCCTATACTCAAAGGTAAACCTATTCGCTGAATCTAGTTTTCCAGTCATATTCCAACACTTAGCTTAATACTTTCTAGCATGACTCTGTCACTGTGATCGCCTCTTTCCCTAGCTTCTGATCCTATTTGTGTATGGATCATTTACCATCCCTTGCTTTCCTGCCCCCCCCTCCCTTTACCCTTTCTATTCCACCCCCTTGTCTGGCATGACTGACCTTTCACCAGTTGTTTCATACACCATCATCAGTATCACATTCCCCTCCCTCCCTTTTTCATCCCCCCCCCCACACACACGTAGGTCTTATATGTGTTATAAGTAACAAGAATTTAGCGCTTGGTAATATTACAATTTTTTACACCTAACGGAATGTTAGGTATACTACTTCAAGATGCCTGAATGTTTAGTAGAGTATTCAGTCTTTCAAGGTATTTTAGTGTGAACAGTCACAGAACTGTAATTGTTGATGATCGTGCGAATAATAGTGTAGTTTATGGCATTTGTCAACGCATGTGCTAATGTTGCTTGTAAGAAGTCATACCTAACTAAAAGTCAGGTATTTTAACTCAATAGCCTTTAAATGGTTAGTAGAATGTTTTATAATTTTAAAGTTCTAACATATTTTTTTCCCCCCACTCCCTTTACCCTTTCTATTCCACCCCCTTGTCTGGCATGACTGACCTTTCACCAGTTGTTTCATACACCATCATCTGTATCACATCCCCCCCCCCCCTCTTTCATCCAAACCCCCCCCCTACACACGTAGGTCTTATATGTGTTATAAGTAACAAGAATTTAGCGCTTGGTAATATTACAATTTTTTACACCTAACGGAAAGTTAGGTATACTACTTCAAGATGCCTGAATGTTTAGTAGAATATTCAGTCTTTCAGGGTATTTTAGTGTGAACAGTCACATAACTGTAATTGTTGATGATCGTGCGAATAATAGTGTAGTTTATGGCATTTGTCAACGCATGTGCTAATGTTGCTTGTAAGAAGTCATACCTAACTAAAAGTCAGGTATTTTAACTCAATAGCCTTTAAATGGTTAGTAGAATGTTTTATAATTTTAAAGTTCTAACATATTTTATTTGTAATAGTTTTAGGGATGCAAAAAAGTTTTGATGCTTTTATAAACAGTAGCTATATTTGCTATTCCTACCAAGAGTGCTATGTGTTTAAATGTCACAGTGTTTAAATGGTTAGGTGAATGTTTTCATTTTTAACTGTTTTTAAATTGCACAGGATATGACATCAGATTGTTTATGTCACATCCTCTATAAATGTATGTGAACGTTTTTGAAAAATTGTATAATGGCCTGAAGAAGACCTTGTTGAAATCGCTAGCCGGATATTAAATAAACTTTTCTTTTCCTTTAAACTTCGCTGAACGCTTGGATTAGTGCATTTGAATGTCTACAAGTTATTTTCGGTGAAGTTAACTGATGCAATTGGAAGTTCCTGACAGTGCTGAATAGCAAGTTGTGACTTTTTGTAACTGACTTTTGAATTTAAAGAACAGTTGATGGTGTGCCATTACAGGCAGCCTTTTTGAGTATACATGGACATTGCTTTTCAAGAGTCCTGCTTCTCCGTGCAACAGTTTTGACTTTTTGGACTTAGTATATAGTCAAGGTTACATTTAAATCAAGCAGCATTGTTGGTTTATGGTATGACATTTGCAGAGACTTCATTTCACAGCATTGGTGTGTGTAGAAAGAAAAGTATTCACAGACTGAATTTAAGGATGACAGTCAAGAGAAAAAAGGTGGTTAGTTAAGAAGGGAAGTTGTTGGAAATTACATGTAGAGGGGTTGAAGAACATAGCCTTAGAATGGCTAGGATAACAAGTAATCTTCCTGATAATATTCTAATGGTTGTTGAGAAGTGTATACAGTCTGGGTAATGAAAGGTTATTATTGGATATTTCTCCTGTGTGAGTAGTGTTTTCTTTTTTTTTTTCTTTCTGTTATGACTGTCATAGTCCATGTTGGTGTGAATGACTTGAGACGTACCTCCCTGGACTATATGAAGAGAGACGTGATTGAACTTGCTGAATATGTGTCCCAGGCAGGTATGTCCCTAGTCTTAAGCAACATTCTACCATCACCCATAATGATGCCTGAATACAAACAGAAAATGACTGACTTTAACAATTAGCTTAGTTTCTGTTGTCATTCCAGGGGGATCCAGTACCTGACAGCCTGGGAAGATATGATCGACAGACCATGATGCTTTGTCAGAGATGGCCTGCATCTCTCACCTGGGCGTTAAGATTCTGGCAAAGGCTCTTGCCTCCCCTATAGTGTCTTTTAGGAAAAGTGATGAGGTTAAACCAACATAAAAAATTCAACAAAACACAAATTAAAGGTCATGCTGCTAAATGCTAGAAGTCTAAACTTGAAACTGCACTCATTGCAAGCATTCCTAACTCTGGAAAATGCTGACATCTGTGCAGTCACAGAAACCTGGTTCAAAGCTGCGGAGAGCACCCCAGCCTTACCTGGTTACTCATCCTATCATACATTCAGACCCCAAACTGTGGGGTAGTAAAGCCAAAAGATATGGAGTTTCAATATATATTAGACATACACACCTTCAGGCTTGTCAAACATTATGACGCACAGGAGACACTCCAGGTGCAGTTAGCTATTGACAAGACTCCTATACAAATCATAGCTAGCTACCGGCCCCCTTATCTGACCCAAGATACCCAAACTGCCTATCTAGACCACTTTGAATCCATCAAAGTTCAACCCTTTACCCTGATCCTGGGTGACTTTAACTACCCAGACATAGACTGGAAGAACTACTCTTGCCAGAACACAAATGCCCAGAGATTCCTCGATTTTGTCAGTGCAAATGCTTTGGAACAGCTGGTCGATACCCCCACAAGAGGTGATAATATCTTGGACTTGGTATTAACCAACATGAGTAACCAGACTTGGTATTAACCAACATGAGTAACCACTGCAGCATCCCTGCAAGTATCATCATCACTTGTATGATCCGACCATAAAGCAGTCTTGTTCGACGTCACCATCTCCCCCGACCCCCCTCTTGCTTGGGTCAATCAAG
Organism: Protopterus annectens; assembly: GCF_019279795.1. Taxonomy (NCBI): domain Eukaryota; kingdom Metazoa; phylum Chordata; order Ceratodontiformes; family Protopteridae; genus Protopterus; species Protopterus annectens. Next base: position 1,198,742,343 of record NC_056729.1, read on the forward strand.
AAAAACTTCTCCAGAGCTGATTACAGCCTCCTGAGGGATGGTATAAACATCTTCATAGTCCCCTCCCCCTCTCTCGGAACTGGCAACAGTATCCAGAACTATACTATATGAACATTTATATAGATGCATGGAATTAGGAATACATGACAGGATTAAATCATCCTCCACAAGGAAGAGTAAACTTGTCTGGTGGACATCTGCAGTAAATAAACTCTATAACAAAAGAAACAAAAATTGCTGTCCAGGACCAAGAAGGAGCAGGTGCTCAGTTGAAAGCAATCTCTCCTTAGCCTAAACAAGCAAATAAGAGCACTAGTGAAATCCTCCAAAGCAAACTTGAGTCCAAATTGGCCACATCTACTAGAGGCAATCATAAGGCCTTCTTCGCATATGTCCGTAATTTCAAAGGCAGCACCCAGATCTGTTCAGAACTGGTGGTCAAGGACATCACATATACAAATGCCGTAGATATAGCAAACTTGCTGGCTGACAGAGTTAGCGAAAATTTCACCCTTCTCTCCCCCCATCAGTAAATCAGGACATTCCCAGTACCTGCCCCCTTCCCCTTATATCTAGGCATCAGGTCATCACTGCTCTCTCAAAGGCAAAAAATACAGCCTCCATGGGACCTGATAACATCCCAGGGTGCATCCTACATGAACTTAGGCAGGAACATGCCGCACCATTAGGCACCCTATTCAGCCAAAGCCTGAGTACCGGTTTTGTCCTAGCAGAGTGGAGGACAGCCACTGTCAGCCCTTTCTACAAAGGTGGAGCGTCCACTGATCCGGGAAATTATAAACTCATCAGTCTAACTAACCTGATCTGCAAGGCCATGGAACGGATTATCATGGACCTCATTAACAAGGACATTGGCAACCTCCAAACACTCGATCCCACACAGTTTGACTTCGTCAAGGGGAGGTCATGTCTGTTAAATTTGGTCGACTTTTTTAAGACAGTCACCAAAGTCATCGATGAGGGGAAGACAGTGCACACCACCTACCTTGACCTGGCCAAAGCCTTTGACACTATTCCCCACTCGGGCATAATAGATAAACTCTCTCAAATAGGTATCAATCCATATGTTACCAGATGGGTAGCCAACTGGCTCACTGATAGAACCCACCTAGTCAAAATAGGGGAAGCCACCTCAAGTAGTAGACCCGTATCAAGTGGCGTACCCCAGGGTTCGGTCTTGGGGCTTTTGTTATTTGGGATATACTCCTCTGAGGTTCATAGGTAGGTACTAGGCTATCTGCCCTAGGGCATTTGTAAGCCTAGCCAGAATATGTTGGCTTTCACCTCCCTTTTAGATTTGATTAGATTCCTGAGCCTCTGTCCAGCAGGGCCATAGAAGTGATCCCAGGAGTAAATTTATAATTTCCCATCCACTCGTCAAGATTTCTCTTGAAGAGGGTCAGTGAGGGGCTCTGCCTAACATGGATTGGGATTCTATTCCAGAGCAAGGGAAGCCCCTGGGATATGAATCTATCCCTCCAGCATGCCCTATTTATTGTGCTGAGGTTTTAATCCCTGGAACGTGTAGCTCTAAGGGATTTGGTTTTCTTGATTTGGAGCATGTCCATTAATTCCGGGTTAGACATGGCCTTGTACGTCAGGCAGAGATCACCTCTGAGTAGGCGGTAAGCAACTGAGTAGAGCTGGAGTTTCTTTAGTCGAGCTGCATAGGGTATCTGTTTGTGGCCCACGATCCTCTTGGTGAGGTACTTCTGGGGTTTTTCCAGCTGTTGCAGGTGTCGGGTAAGGTACATCCCAAATGGGGCATTGTACTCTATTATAGGCCTGATGAGCGATGAGTAGAGGGGCACAATGACCTCTCTTGATCTAGATGTGAACCCTTTCGTGATTAAGTGGGCTATATAGAAGGTTTTTCTAACCACTTTGGCAATGTGATTATCAAAGGAGAGGTTGCGATCTACTTGGGTCCCCAGATCCCTAATTACATCTTCTGTTGTTAGTGGATTACCACCTGTGTGGTAGTTCATGGGCACTTTGTTTTTCCCAAAGGGCATGACTATGCACTTTTTGGCATTTAGCTTGAAGCCATGGTTCCGACACCAGGTATTCGTCTCCGTAAGACCCTTCTGGAGGATGTCTGTGTCAGCCGGAGAGTTGATTATGGCTCCCGGTTTGCAATCATCTGCGAACTTGGTCAGCCATAGTCCTCCCGTGCTTGCCTGTCCCTCAGAAAAGTATATACCGAACAAGAGGGGTCCCAGGACTGAGCCCTGTGGGATGCCACTTGTAACCGGTTTGGAGTCGGACATGGCACCCGCAACTCTGACCATGTGAGTTCTATCCATGAGCCAGTTTGCAACCCATTTCGTGACATAAGGGTTAATGTTCAAGCTGGTAAGCTTATCTATAATGCCAGAGTGTGGGGTATTGTGTCAAAGGCCTTTGTGAGGTCTAGGTAGGCTGTGTGGACTACCTTTCCCTCGTCTATGGCCTTGGTAACTGTTTCAAAGAAGTCTACTAGGTTTAAGAGGCAAGATCTGCCTTTAACAAAGCCAAATTGGGTAGTCTGGAGGTTCACAATGTCTTTGTTTATAAGATCCATGATGTTGCGCTACATAGCCTTGCAGACCAGGCTAGTCAGGCTTATAGGGCGATAGTTCCTGGGATCTGTTGTGGCGCCACCTTTGTGGAGCGGGATAACTGTTGCTGTACGCCATTCTTTAGGTACATATCCTGTAGTAAGGCTGAGTTTGAACAGTGAATTTATGTGAGGGTTTAGTTCTTTTTGGAGCTTGTGTAAGACGCAGCCTGGGATACCATCCGGTCCCATTGATGCTGTGTTTTTGGCTTTGGAGAGGGCTGTTTTCACCAGTGTGTCTGTGATGTCTGGTGGTCTACGTTCTTCTGGGATGGACACAGGTCCTTTTGGGGGTGGGGGGTGTAAAGTTTGCACTGAACCTGTCAGCCAGAATGTTGGCAGTGTCAGTGGGTTCAGTGTATTTTTGCCATTTTGCACCAGCTCAGAGCAGATCTGAGAGTTGCCACCTAGATTCTTGACATAGCTAAAGAAGTCCTTGTGATTATCTTTAGAGTCTTTGGTGATTTTTCTTTCGAAGCTGGCCTTGGATGATTTTATGAGGGATCGTAGTTTCTTGCTAATACTGATCAGGGATGCCCTCCCTTTTTGGGATTTTGCTCTGTCATGTAGTAGTTTCCTCCTTCTGTTGTATAGCTTATTTATGGCTGGGGTCCACCTGACTGGTCTCCTCTTTTTGGAGGAGTGAGTCTTGGTTTTACTTGGGATGGCTCGATCCATGCATTCCTGTAGGTGCTCATAAAATGCATTAGTAAAGGATTCTGCGGTTTGGGCAGCATTTTCCATTAGCCCGGGGGCTTTGAAACATTCCACCTCTGTCTTGAGAAGTGTGAAGTTTACTTTTGAGAAATTTTTCACAGTGGTTTCCTTGGCTGGGGGTGGGGTCAGGATGTGGATGTCCAGTGTGATTAGTTTATGGTCTGATCTTACCAACGAGGGGTTTACCTCTGGTGTGGAACATTGAGCCCCCATGTTGGTGATGACCAGGTCCAGTATGTTGTCACCTCTTGTGGGAGTGGTGACCAGTTGTTCCAGGGTGTTTGAGTTTATAAACTCCAGGAAATTTTGTGCAAAGGAGTTGGGACTTGAGTAGTTTTCCCAGTCAATGTTTGGGTAGTTGAAATCACCCAATATCATGGTGTTTGGTTAGACCTTCATATTCTCCAGTGTTCTCAGGAATGCTGAGTGGGGGTCCTGAGACAAGGTGGGTGGTCTGTAGCAAGCTACAAACTGAAAAGCAGTTTTGCCCACTGTTAGTTGCACATGGATGGTCTCTGAGGCCTTGTGCAGCGGCACTAACCTGGAAGTGTGGGTATCCTTGATGAAGATGGATACACCCCCGCCTTTTGTATTTCATTCCAGGTTCTGGGGCCGAAAGGTATGGTATGCGTTATAGCCTGTTAGTACTGGGGTGCTCTCTGGAGCCTTGAACCAGGTTTCTCTTACTGCACAGATATCGATTTTCTCCATACTGAGGAGTACCTCGAGTGCGTGCATTTTGAGGTTTAGACTTCTTTTGAGCCTTGCCTAAAAAAGGCACTATGGGGGTGGCAAGAGCCTCAGCCAGTATTCGAAAGCCCAAGGGTGATAGGTGCAAGCCGTCTCTAGCAAAGCAATGTGGCTTGTCGAGCATGTCATCCCAGGCTGACAGACACTGGATCTCCTTTGAGTGACACCAATAGTTTAGCCAATTGTTAAAATTGATCATTTTGTCTTTATACTGTAGCATCATTCTTGGTGAGGGCAAGATGCTACTCAGGGTCAGGGTCATACCGGCCTGGGCTACATGATCAGAGAGCTCCTCTATGTCTCTTTTCATGTAGTCCAGGGACGTCTCAGGTCATTCACACCAACATGGACAATGACAAAGTCATATTTGTACTTACTTTGGAGTGACCTGAGTGCTTGTGTTATGTGGCGGATCCTGGCACACGACAGGAAGCTTACAGTGACCTTCTCCTTGTTCAGTCTAGTGAGCGAGACGTCAGTGTGTCTGACAATAGAGTCTCCTATTACTAGTGTATTTGGTGTGTTATTTAGCCTTAAGGGCTGCGATTCTGTGGCACACAGACATTGTGAAGTATATGATACGTAAATATTGTTGGGGGGTAGCAATTGCTTGGATGTCTGCTTTGGTGGTCTCTGCTGCTTTGGCAGATTTTTATTTAGAGCCTCTGAGTATGTTTTTGTGTGTTTGTGTCCTGTTTGCTGGTGCAGATACGATTGGTCTATGTGAGACTGGTTGTGTGGTGCGAATGGTTCCCTTCTCCTCCTGACTGGCTGTTCCAGTCTTGGGTTGAGAGAACTTGGCCTCCAGTTTGGCTGTATAGTTGCATCTCTCACATACATTTGAGTTTGTTGGAAGGAGGAGAGGATTGTCTGTGTGCATAAGGCAATTGTAACATTGCCTCAAGATTCCCAGATTCACCAGCTGGACTGGAGTGTAGACCTGAAACTGCCCTTTGGACATTCCTGAATAGTTTAATGAACTGTTTATTGATTATCCGGATGGGACGAATAGGGAGCCTTTTACTTCTATATAGTATAAGGGCAGTGCTAGCGTTTGTTAGTGCTTACTGAGAAATTTGAGCAAGTGCTGGGCTGTAAAAAGGAAGGTTGAGTGCTTAATTTGAGAGTTTGACTAGTTCTAAGGAAAAATTGAAGAGCAGACTTTGTGGAGCCGGGAATAGTTTAAACCTGCATAACTGGTGGTGCGCAAAACTCCACAAATGCGGGTTTTAAAGCAGGGAGATTGAAAGAGATAAGAATTAGCCCAGAACGGCCAATAAGCTACTAGTTGCTGGGCTGAGACCACTCCTCCAGGGACAGATAGGCTGCTCAAAGCTCCCCACTCTCACTGGTGAACAGAGAAGCTTCCTCCTATCCAAGTAAGGATATGGGCAACATGGGAACTTGTACCACAGCCCAGAATTCAGCAAAACCTGAAATCTGGACTAATCTAGCTTAGAAAAGTCGGGAAACAAGAATTTTTTTTTTTTTGCAGAACAAACAGTAGCTTTACACAAAAAACACTGTAAATGCTATAAACAGGATATCGCACTTGAGTGTGTAACCTACAACAGTTAAACAACACAAAAACAACTTTAAACGACTTTTAGAAGTGAAAACAGTAAAAAAAAAAAATAGTATAGTATTAAAAAAAATAGCTTTTTTAAATCACAGATATGCTAGAAACTTGCTTTTCGACGAGAAAATGCAGTCGCAGGAAGAAATGCAGAGAAAAAATACTTAATCAGTTGAAAGTCTCTCTTTTGTCTCTCTGCTGCTTGTAGTACTCTGCAGGACACCACGAGGAGCTGTGCTGAGTTGTATATAGGCGGAAAGCTGCGCAAATGCCGGTTTTAAAGCAGGGAGATTGAAAGAGATAGGAATTAGCCCCAAACAGCCAATAAGCTACTAGTTGTTTGGGCTGAGACAACTCCTCCAGGGACAGATAGGCTGCGAAAACCAGTGGGCTATGGCTGACCAAGTTTGCAGATGACTGCAAGTTGGGAGTTGTCATCAATTCCCCTAGTGACATGGACAATTCTCTAAGAGGGTCTCACCCAAACAAATGACTGGTGCCAGAAACATGGCCTCAAGCTGAATACAAAAACATGCATCATCATGCCCTTTGGGGAGAGAGATGTCCTCACATATTATCACATTTAATAACGTTCTAAGCACGCAGTCAGTCGTGAGGGATTTGGGCACCCAGATTGATAGCCTGACTTTTGTCCACTATGTTGCTTCCATTGTATGGAAATCTTTCGACATGGCCCCCCTCATAAGTAAGGGTAACTCATCCAGGGAGAAGGAGGTCATAACATCCCTGTATTCTTCCCTTATAAGGCCCATTACTGAGTAAAACACCCCATTTGGCATGTACCTTGCAAAGCACATGCAGCAGCTGGAGAGACCACAGACATTCTTCACCAGGATAATCCAGGGCCTCAAAAATCTACCATACACAGATTGGCTAAAAGCCCCATCCCTATACTCTGTTTCGTACAGACTCCTCAGAGGTGACCTGTGTCTGGCATACAAGGCGATCTCGGACCCCACCTTGATGGGATGCTGCATATGCACAAGTCAAACTCCACTTGAGTCACCCGCACACACAGCCTCAACCTGGTCTGTGACATCAATAGGACTTGCTGGCAGGACAGATTTGTATCCCAGAGACTCCCCCTTCTATGGAGTAGACTCCCTCTAAACGTCAGGCAGAGTACCTCTTTACCACTTTTTAAGCGCAGTCTGGATAACTGGATGAGAAATAGAGAATACATCCCTGAGATACCACCTGAGTCCCTGTTGGAGAGGGCATCAGGTGGTGATTTGTCTATGCATGGGCTAAACTCTTGGCTAGGCTTATCAGGGCCAATAGCCTAGTAACTTCTTATAATAAAAACTAACCTAAAGATGCAGATGGTGACAAGATTTAAAGGACATATAAATAAAAAACAAAATATAACAGCTAGTTAAAAACCCAGAGTAATGTATTACAGTTGCAATTATTTTGAATATTTTTGCATTTTTTTTCTCTTGCACTCTGAACCTACCAACCATTAGATTCTCTGTTACATCATCTTCTCAGTTTGGCCCTCACCCAGTCCAGCTCTGTTTGTGCACACCCTTTTAAATACCTAAGATGTGGATTTGCAGTTGATGCTTGTTGCAGTGTGCTGAAATAATTAGCTTTCTTGGGTGACATACTGACAAACAACCTTGAATCCCACCTCACAAGCAGGTACTTGTCAGGTCTTTGGTCTCCACTGAAGATCTTTGGTGAGTTGCACACCCTATAAATGCATACTTCTCCCTCCTCCATATGGAGAGCTAAGCAAGAGTACATCTTTATTCTTTTCACTCCTTAATTTCTTCAAAGCCCAGCGCTGCTAATCAAACCTATTTTGTTTAGGTCATAGGGCTGCATCCATCTATGCCATGGAGGTACTCTGTCAGGGGTAATGAATACATATATATATATATATATATATATATATATATATATATATATATATATATATATATATATATATATATATATATATATACGTGTATATATATATATATATATATATATATATATATATATATATATATATATATATACCCATCTTTAATGTGACCTATAACCTGTACAATTCAATTAAAAAAAAATGTTAGGGGAAAAAATGCAAAAAATAAAAAAACTTACAATACGCTAGTTGCATAAGTGTGCACACCCTTAAACTAATACTTTGTTGAAGCACTTTTTAATTTAATTACAGCATTCAGTCTTCTTCTTACACTCCTGGCATCAGTTGAAGAGACTCTGATTAACCCCAAATAAAGTTTGGCTGTCCTAGTAAGATTTTCCTGACATTTACTCAGTTGCTTGCTACAACAAAATCCGTGGTTCGCAGAGAGCTTACAAAGCATCAAAAGGATCTCATTGTTGAAAGGTATCAGTCAGGAGAAAGGTACAAAAACAGTTCACAGCATTGCATATACCATGGAACATAGTGAAGACAGTCATCAAAAAGTGGGGAAAATATGGAACAACAATGATGTTGCAAAGAAAGGAACATCTCTCCAAAATTGATGAAAAGACCAGATGAAAACTGGTCAGGTAGGCTGCCAAGAGACCTACAGCAACACTAAAGGAGCTGCAGGAATTTCTGGCAAGAACTGAATGTGACAACAATCTCCCATTTTCTCCATATGTCTGGACTATGGGGTAGGGTTGCAAGACGGATGGTCTTCATATACAGAAAAACATTCAGGCCCAGCTAAAATTTGCAAAACAATACATCAAGTCTCCCAAAGACATGTGTGAAAATGTGTTATGGTCTGATGTGACCAAGGTTGAACATTTTGACCACAATTCCAAAAGGTACGTTTGGCACAAAAACAACACTTCGCATCACCAAAAGAACATCATCCCCATGGTGAAGCATGATGGTGGCAGTATCATGCTTTGGAATTGCTTTTCTTCAGCTGCAACTGGGGCTTTAGTCAAGGTGGAGGGAGTTATGAACAGTTTCAAATACCAGTCGCTTTTGGCCCAAAACCTTCAGGCATCTGCTAGAAAGCTGAAGATGACGAGGAATTTCATCTTTCAACACGACAATGACCCCAAGCATACATCCAATTCAACAAAAGAATGGCTTCACCAGAAGAAAATTAAAGTTTTGGAATGGCCCAGCCAGTGCACAGACCTAAATCCAACAGAAAATCTGTGGGGTGACCTGAAGAGGGCTGTGTACAAGAGATGCCTTTGCAATCTGACAGATTTGGAGCGCTTTTGCACGGAAGAGTGCGCAAATATTGCCAGGTCAAGATGTGCCGTAGGTATTGCACCTACATAGAGACATCTGACACTTTCACTATTAGGAAGGAGACCTTCCATGTCAGAGATACCTATAATTGTAATAGTAAAAGAATAGTCTATTTAGCCCAGTGTAAACAGTGCCCGTCATTCTACATAGGGAAGACTGATAGACGTCTGAGGGACAGGGTCTACGAGCATATTTATGCCATCACTAAGAACAAAGAGGAGAATGCCCTTGCAAGACACTGTGCACTAAACACTGGCCACTCATTTAAATTCATGTCCATTAGCCAAGTATCTATGAGTGTTTTAAACTTGGTGAATGAAAACTTGTTGAGACTAGAATTAGAAAAGAAGGAACTAAGTTGGCAACTTCGTTTGGTGGCCTGTAGAGAACCAGGACTGAACGAAGTATTCTCAATTACATGTATATTAAAACTTAGAAGTTTATTAAGGTGAATAAACAAGTGTCTTGTTAGTAGGATTTTCATGAGTCCTTCCAGCGTTTGTTTTGGCCACAAACTATTATTAAGTAGACAATTTAAAGTCTAACCCAATACTTGGGTGAGGACACGAACACTAAATAACAACAGTGAATGGGCAACAAGGAAAAAACACATGTTGGGTGGAGTTAGACTTGGTAGAGGTTTTGACTACAATATACAAATATACATATATACATTTTTTTAATTTTTAATTTGTATTGTTTTTTAAAAAAAGGTCAATGTTGTACCCCTCATTGGGAGGGCTATTAACAGACCTTCTTAACTTGATATCTTAATAACCGGGAACGAATTCTAACTAGGTTGAAGCCAACTTTAGTATTAGTTGAAGTAATGTCATCCTTACAATAACAGCTTTTAGATATGAGAGATGGATTGTATACGGACTAGTTGAACAAGAAAGGAAAGTTTTATTTAAAGAAGACCTGGATTTGATGTTTTATTATTATACATAAAATGTGGACACATTGATTATTTTTTTATTATAAGGTTCAACATTATTTATAATGTGAAGTGAAAGCAGACACATCCGAAACAACGGTTGGGGAACATTTGGTATACTAGATTTGGTTCTTGTACCTTTAACTGTGGTGAAACTATTTAATTTATTTAATTGATTAAATGAAGTAATGATGTCATAATTAATTATTTAAACACGGGGATTTGGAAGTGTCAGTGTTTGTCTGAAGAAGTTCGGACACTGTTTCGAACGAAAAACGCCAAGTGTGTTTTACGTTTATTGTTTTTTAACAAAAGTATCGCTCGATAATAAACTTTGTGGATATTAATAGAAGTTTGCCTCGTATGTACTTGTGGTACCAACGTTTTTTTCCTACTAAGATGTGCCATGCTGATAGACTCCTACCCATGAAGACCGAATGCTGTAATTAAATCAAAAGGTGCTTCAACAAAGTATTAGTTTAAGAGTGTGCACACACAACAAATTGTTAGTTTAAGGGTGTGCACACTTATGCAACCAGTGTATTGTATGTCTTTTATTTATCTTTTCCCCCCTAACAGATTTGTTTGTTTTTCAATTGAATTGTACAGGTTATAGGTCACATTAAGGGAGGGAAATTTTTTGAAGTGATTTATTGTGGTCACATTTTTTTATATCACAAAAATATGTATAGATAGATATAGATATATATACTGGCACTAGTAACTGTACTTTCAGCCTGCTGCCTGAATAATAAGCATGCCAGTTGGTGTTTACAGAGGAGTGCCTTCATAGCAGTTTTGAAGTAGTGTAATTGTTGAGACCTGGAGAAAGAGATGCTTTTTCTGTAGACATAATGCTCTTTCAGTTCAGTGTAATGTTATAAATTGTCATCTCTTATGGAACTAAAATAACAAGCACCTCTTGAATTGTTTGCCATGTTGTATAGTGTGCTTCAGCAGTGTATTCTTATTGACGTGTGTGTCCATAAATTGTATATGCTTGGGTATTTTTGTGATGTGCCTTTCAACTTGAGATAATATTAAAAGGGAATGCCTTCGTATTCCTTGGCTGTCACATTTAGGAGTTTGAAGTATGCATGCATTTGCTGTTTGTAAAAGTTTGCTCATTTCACCAGTCTTAAATGGTTTTCTTTCTTAGTTGTCTTTGGTATGTTGAAAAGAAATTCCATCAAAAGCACCAAATGAAATGAAAGACATAAAACTACTCCTCCATCCAAAAGCAGATGGGTTTACTCTTCTCCTTAAGTCTCTGGTACCTTGTTTTTTTTACATGTACAAGTGTAAAGAACCCTTCAGAACTTCTGCTTTATATGTGTAAGTGAATACATCAAGTCCATTCAGTCTTTACTTAGTTATGATATCACAAACACATGCAAACACTATATTAAAGAATCCCACATCTTTCTACTTTCCCAATTACCCCAGAGGCACTGTCTGGTTAAGTGACTTGTTCAGTGCCACAGAATAGATAAATGAAGGCTGAGGGAATCAAACCCTGGACTTGCAGGGAGGGTTGCCAGATTTCTGACGGGTCAGGTAGGGACAAAAAAAAAGGTCTTTCACACTAAGTTAAGACCAAAAAAATAGGTCTTGTAATGCAGAACATCGCAGTTCTGCATTATACACAAGTAGCTCCGTGTTTAACGATTTTTGATTGGCCCGTATGCCGGTATATGAGCCAACCAAAAAATCGCACAGCGGACCCTGTTCTGTTCAGTGCGGAACATCATGCAGTTCCGCATTAAACAGAAGTAGGTCCGTTTTGCAGTTTTTTGATTGTCTCATATACCGGCACTGCGGGACTCTGGATCAGGCTGCTGATCCCAAGACAGTCCCGCTCAAATAGGGATGTCTGGCAACCCTGCTTTTACAGGAAGCAGGTTCCCCAAAAGTATTGTATTCTGTTCTTTATGTGGAGTTGTTCAGACATAAAAGAAAGCTTACACCTGAATCTGATTTTTGAATCTTGCATAAAGACTTTCCTGTTACGTAGTTACTCAGTGACTGTGATAGATTTGAGACCAGATGAAGTTCATAATAGTGGCAGATCAGATATTTCACAGAAAAGAATGAGATTCTGATGATTGGGCGACAAATAGTGAAAAGAAGTTAGTCTTTTTTGTGACAAACTGTAACTCTTAAAGTTCACTAGTAGAAAGTTTTAGGAGATTGTGGCCCTTATTGTTATTGTATCCTATAGGTTCATAGGTAGATACTAGGCTATCTGCCCAAAGGCATTTGTAAGCCTAGCCAGAGTGTATTTGGCTTCCGCCTTCCTATTAGATTAGCCTACTGTGCCTCTGTAAAGTAGGTCACAGAAGGTACCCTTTTAAGATTAGTTTACTGTGCCTCTGTCTAGCAGGGACACAGAAGAGATCCCAGGGGTGAATTTGTGATTTCCCATCCACGCGTCAAGATTTTGCTTGAGGAGGGTGAGCGAGGGGCTATGTCTAACATGAATTGGGATTCTATTCCAGAGTGAGGGGAGCCTCTGGGAAATGAATCTGTCGCTCCAGCATGTCCTATTTATTTTTCTGCTGAGGTTTAGGTCCCTGGAGCGTGTAGCTCTAAGGGACTTGGATTTTTTGAGGTGGAGCATGTCCATTAATTCTGGGTTTGACATGGCTTTGTACGTCAGGCATAGATCGCCTCTGAGTAGGCGGTAAGCAACTGAGTAGAGCTAGAGTTTCTTTAGTCGAGCTGCATAGGACTATCTTGAATGAGTTCCTGCAACAATATTTTAGGACTTCATAAACAAGGAAAAAAACAGCTGACAGCTGTATCTGACTAGCAGGCTTTAAAGAACATAACATGTAAAGGACATAAACCATAACACTGTCAGGGATTTTGTAGATCATGTTCCCATACCTCTCCTCTGTCCAAAATTTTGCAGAATGTCCAGATTTTTCTCATATTTCTGTTTTTTTCCTCAGAAAATTTGTGGTTTTCTGGCAAATCATTGATGATTGAGGTCACTAAATAGTGACAGATATTTGAGCTTTATACTTCATGTCCTTTAAAAATGCATGCAAATGCAAAACCTGTTATTCTATCAACTTTTTAAGTTTGTAAGAACGATATTTGCTTTGCTTCTAATTTGGGCCTTTGTGCCCCAATTATTTGTGTGTGTGTTCTTAGTTTTTGTGCTAAGTGGTTGAGAGATATGCATGGAATACAGAGGTTACACTCCAGAAACAGGAAGAAGACAAGCATGTTAAGCACTTTTCTAATGTCATAATGGTGCTTCACAAGCTTTTATTAGTCATCACTAAGAGCTGTTAAGATCAAGTCTCATGCTGGAGATTGACAGACGACAGTACTGCCCATCAAAGAACAATGGCAGAAGGTAAACAGCTTTAATAGCTGTTAGATACTTTGTACTTCCACATTTATAAATAAAAGTGTTTTTGACTGTCTTAGCTTTTAAAGCAGTTAATTCTTTGGAGGGATACTTCATTTCTGTCTGCTGCAGTGTCTTACTAGCTTGTAAACACTTCGTGCTCCTACACTTTTTTTATTTTTTTCCTTTTTTTTTCTGTAACTGATGGTATATGGAGCACACAAAGCTCTGTGCACAACAAGAATTATGACAGTCTCATTTATTGTAACTCTTATATAATATTTGCTCAACATGGATGCTAATATTTCTTGCCAGCTATGTCTCACAAACATAAGTTGGCTATGAATGGAGACCTGTACTGGGAAGCACAGTGGCACAGCGGACAGTATTGTTTCCTCACAGAAAGAGATTCTCTGGTTCGATTCTCGGCTGAGGTGCCTTCTGTTTGCAGCCTTTATGTCCTCCCACTGTTAGCGTCGGTTTCCCCTGCATGCTCCAATCCCCCCCCCCCCCACATTACAAAGACATATGATAGGTGGATTGGATGCTCTTAATCGGCCATAGGTGTGTGTGGGACTGTGAGTGCGTTGTATGGAAGAACAAGCACGGGAGGGTTAGCCACCCGGCGGTGTGAGAGTTGGCTTTAGATGATTGTCACTGCTGAAGTGACACCCCTGAGCCCATGTGAAAAATGGGAAAAGGAATTATGGATGATGGATGGATGACTGAAGACGTAATTATAATGCTTCATGTTATATATCCCTTATGAAAAGGAGTGTTGTAGTGTAGATATTATAAAGCATGTCAATTCATAAAAGAAGGGATGGTGCCATCTCTCCAGCATAGGAGGATAAAACTTTATGATGCAGGCAAGTCTAGCTTGACTAGAAGCTGGAGAGCATATAGGAGCTGACATGAGAGAGTGGGAATGAATGGCTGTTACTGGCTCTCTCCATTCCTCAAGGTAGAGAGGTGGCTGTAGCTTCTCACATGGGTGACATTTACCAGGAGAATTGGTGTTGTGCCTGTGGTACATGACCCAGTGAGTACATGTTGCCAATGTGAACATGCACATTGCCCAGACAGCATGTGGAAGCATACTCCCTCTAGAGTCTTTTGCTCCTAGGGGAAGGTTAAGCCACCCACCAGACCAAGAAGCTGACCCACTTCCCATCACCTGGCTCTTACCATAGGAAAGAACAAATAGGCTGATGAGGTATCCTGGGCAGGAAAAAATGGGTCATATAACTCTTGTTTAGCCCAGGGATGCCTGGCTGTTGCCTTTGATGACACAAATTAGCTAGTTGGGACCATTAGGCAGGTCTTATGGGGGATAAAAAAAAAGGGGGAATGTTTGCAACATGAGTGATAAGAAAAACTTATCAGAATTCACAATTTTAACCTGTAAGAATTATGTATTATAAATATAACCATCTATAAATATAGTGTCAGATGCAGTTGTGAACCTGTTCAGTATTAATGAGAGAAAGGTGAGATGCTTATTAGCTGAGCATGTATGAGAAGAAGATGAAGGACAGTTCATAGGTAGTTACTAGGTATGTAGCTGCTGGAGGCAATTGAGGAGCCTAGCTTAATTTCCCAATTACCCCCGCGGAACTGTTTGATTTAGTGACTTGTTCAGCGTCATAGAATAGATAAATAAAGGCTGAGGGATTCAAACCCTGGACTTACAGGAATCAGGTTTTTAACAACTCATAGCCGTAATCCTCTACACTAATTACTTGGGCAATTCTTTATCAAGTGGAAAAGAAGAGGAACAGAAATAGCAGAGAGAGAATTACTTATAAGAGAAGGTATGTTTAGACACTCCCCCCCCCCCCCCCAACTGGTCCATATTAGGAGGCAGACAGTAGATAATTGTAATTCTTTGTGTTACTCGTGTTAATATTTAAAAGTAATGGATTTTTTTACATTCATTTATTTATTTTATTTTATTTTTCTCTCATATCTTTCCTCCCTCCCCTGTTCAATTTTTCCTCCTTTCCTTTTTTTTCTTCTCTTCTCTTCATAACAGTTTAGATCTTAGGCGTTTAGGACATTTGTTCTTTAATTTCGAAATATTTCAGGTTTGTTATGTAAATAGGTCAGTGTTCTCTGTATCATAATAGGGTAGCATCAAGTTGAAAGAATGTAATAATTTTGCTATTACATAAAATAAAAAGCGAGGGAATTATAGTGAATGTGTAGAATTCTTAACATTTTAATGTGCTTTTGATGCCTTAATTTGGTAAAGCATGTGACTAGCTATGGTGTGTTCACTTATTTGTCAAGTTTGAATTTTTTTTTTCTTTACTGGTGAAGGCAAAGGCTGCTGTATCAGTGCCCTAAAGGAGAAGACTAAACCTTGCCTGTATCCAGATAAAGGTGTGCAGTTTTGTTGTAATAAAAATACATAGTCACTCAGTTTTTAATGTTTGCCCCCCCCCCCTTCATTGTATATTGTTCATCCCTGACTTATGGTTACTGGCTGTTTGAAATTTGCATATCCATGGATGTCTGTCTGGTTTGTTTGAGTTACTAATTGGCTTCTCTGAACCATATGTATTGCATTTACCCTTGTCCTTTTGGGGAAAAGCCTGAGGTGAACCACTTTGTTTGACCAGTTAAAAAATAAGAGAGAGCACTTACTGTAAAATTAATTTATGGCTGCTCTTTCAGTTTATTTTGGAAATACTTGCTTGAATTTATAAAATGATTTGTTTGCACATTATTTGCTTTTTGTGTAGTGTACATTAGGTGATGGCATGACACAGACTGCTAAGCACAATTTTATTAATTTGTACAGTTGAACTCCCCATTTGCTCTTGTTTCCAAACAGTCTGTATAGCAAGCTTCACTCAGGATATTTTATAGTAGAAGTAAGTAATCTCAAAAGAAACCAGCCGATAACCTTTATGCAGCCTTACAGTATCATACCATGTGATGTTCATCATAATCAGTGCTGCAGTAGCCTTAGCTGTATGGGTTATAGCCTGTCAAGGACACAGCAGCGAAGCAGTCTTCCAAAATCCTGTACTCCTTCCACATACATCCTGGTTACAGGTTGCAAGAGCTTTTAAGAAGAAAAATGGCAGCCTAGGCACAAAAATCTTCAGTACTTTCTTGCTGTCTTTAGCGAGCACTGATCTTACAGGCTACAGAGCAACAACACTCAACTTAGTCTTCTGTTGCTGGGCAGATAAGTTCCTTTTGTGAAAAACTTTCCACAGTATTTGATTTTTTTCAAAGAAATGTAGTGGGTTTTTTTTTTTTGAGAAATTACTTTTGATTTTTCAGTTTTGTCTGCTTAATGGAACTGTCACACAGCTGGCTGATCTGTCAGATCATTTACCTTCTTTTAAATTTTACTCTGTGTGTTTTTTAAGTACTTTTTGCGGTACTAACTTGAGTGGTGTACTAGGTTTTGTGCTTCTGAGCACTGTTGTTGTCAAATTACGTGTCACTGACACTACCTACCTAAAGTAGCCAAGAGTGAGTCTCTGTTTTCACAGAACTGTGGAACAGCATACAAGTCCCATGGCTTTAGTTTCCTCGAGATGGAAAAAAGAATATTGCAAGGAGCCCTTGCCATCACAGTGGGCTCAGTCTGTGATTGGGTTCAGCTGATGGTGGGTGATACTTTTTTCTCCACTTCTTTCTGGTATGGCCTCTTCAGCCACCATGGACCAGGGTGGGGGGCAGCCACATCATATGCAGCTGTTCAGTTGTACTTGCTGGGAATGAGAGAGAGAGACTCTTGTGAGTCTCTTAGGAAGGTACAAGAGGAGTGTAAGGTACAAGAGGAGTGTCTCTACATAGCTTTACTAAGAGATCTGATCCTTGGAGTGAAGTGCCATCAATGTGCCAGGGATGTCCTTAGAAAAAATGAGAGAGATAAAATACAATGCTTATCTTTTTCAGATATTGTTTCTGTTGATAAGGAAAACTTGATTGGATTGACTCAATGTTTGCTGCAGGCTTTAAAAAGTTGCTGGAATTTTTGAGGGAAAAAATAAGACTTCAGGTTTCTGACTATTCCCTGTTAATGATAAGGAAAAGAATTGGGCTGGGGGTTCTATTATTTCTATCCAAGTGTATTCTGAATCTGAGGAAAGTGTTTTATCAGAATCTCCTATAGAGGAATTTTCTTTTTCTGAAACTATTTCTAGGATGAATAAGATGTTTCACTGGAAACATTCTTGTATTCCTCAATTTTTAAGAAGAGAAAAGCAGCACACAAGCAGGCCCAGGTGTCCACAGTACAAAACCCACAAAATCCACCAAGAAAAGCACTGGTTTCCTCCATTTTTAAAGAAATACTGTGATTCATTACAAGAGGAACTTCCACAGCCTGCTGCTATTCTTCCTCTGAGGATGTTTTTGACAATGACTGCAACATTCATGATAGTTGATCTGCAAATCTAAATAAAGCAGGCAGATTGTAGAGTCCCACAGTTTTATAACTTTGTTTTCCTATCCCAGATCTGACTATGCAACCGTTTGTGTCAAGTCCTCTTGCATGAGGAGAC
Source organism: Protopterus annectens (assembly GCF_019279795.1). NCBI lineage: Eukaryota > Metazoa > Chordata > Ceratodontiformes > Protopteridae > Protopterus > Protopterus annectens. Next base: position 1,198,760,071 of record NC_056729.1, read on the forward strand.
ATAGTTAATTCTAAATCCATGTCTCTCTTATAAATATGGGAAAGTTTTTGGTAGAGTTGGGAAGAGAATTTATTCTTCTGACATTTTAGCCTTTAGAATCCTAAATTGTGAAGACCATATGTTGAAATATTTATTGGCTTTTTTTTTGACCATACAAGAAACATTACAACCTCTTTCTCTTCTTCAGCAGTTAAATCCTGCCTGAATACTTTAATTGCTTCTGTTTTCCAGTAACTAAACATACTTTAAAATGTTCTCTTGGTTGTGCTGACTCTGTCTAAGGCAGCATCTACTGCCTCTGTTTTGAGATGGTTTTCTTGAGTGAGTACACAGAAGTTTTCTGAAGATGTTAAATCTCAGATTTGAAACTCACCTTTAAATAAAGAGGATGTTCTTGATGTTTCACTGTTGCAGTCATCATACTGCGAACTGCTTCTGCTTCAGGCTCCTCGGCAAGAAAGACTGATGTAATGGTGTCGGCTGCCTGATTTTATATCACGGACGACCTGACGTCAGTCCTGGAGCAACGGCAACCGACGCAGAAATATTAAGCCTCTGGTAGTCAGGCCGACTGAGGGCTACCCCTGGCAGGATAACCCAAGTGTGATGACTGCAACAGTGATTACACTCTAACATCTACAATTATGGTAAGTGTACACAACTGTACTTTCTTGTTTGGTCCTTCTACTACTCCTGTACTCAAACAGTTTGATGAAAGAGGACATTTGATTTAGGGGGTTAAGTCCAAAATTTCAGCCTTCCTTCTCCATGTTTGCCAAAACTTTTGCTACAAATTCAGGTTTCTTTTACAAGAAGCAAAATAAACACTCCCAAACAGACTTCTAGCAAGTAGAATTACAAGAAGAAATGGCAGGAAGATTTGAAGAAAAAAGATGGAACCTTCCATAAAAAGTGACATTCCAATAATAGAGTGACTGTTGCAGCACCCCTCCTTCCCTCTTCCCCACCCTGCCACTTTTTCAGTCTTGTCCAACAGTCTTGCTCATCACATTCCCTTTTACATCAGATTGTTTCAAACAAATGAGTTTTCAAAATTTTCCAGAAGGGGTTATAGATGGTAGTAGGAAAGCCTCCTTCCTTTTCAGGGAATTCATCATTACCCTACAAGTCAGACCTCTGTTTTCCCTGGTAATCAACCATATGCTTTCTGTGGGGTTGATAAAATCAGTCACCCAAAGTATGTGAAGGAAGGGGTTTTACTCAAGGATGTCTCAGGTGTCAAAGAAGGAAGCATTTTGGGGACTAGCTCTCAACCTGTTCTTTCTCAACCTTTTTGTTAAAGTTCCAAAGTTCAGAATGGTGTCCTACAAACTTTACCTCTCATTCCTGCACAAATTGGCTGGTAACTATACACTTAAAACAAATGACAAAGATCACCATTGGAAAGTCCTCTTCCTATCCAGGAACTATGTGTCCACCAAGAGTGAGTCACAGTGCAAATAAGGACGTAAACTACAGCAGAGATACAAGGAGAAAGCTGTGCCTAAGCCACTCAGAAGCCATTTGTCTTCCTTACCATTTATCTTGAAAACCAACAACTTAATCAGTTAGCCCAGTGTAGCATGGCAGAATCTATTAACCCCAAGATACTCCCACTAGGTAAGAAGGTGACCAAGAAGTTTTGGCTAGATTCTTTAGCTGTCCAGTCTCCACCGGATGTCCCTCTAGAAGCAGTTAATAGCTCTGTAGGCCATTTGGCATCTACATCGGATTTCTGTACCACGACCCAGTCAGAGGCTGACACAGATCCGTCTTTTCGTACATCCTCTGAGGCCTTGCAGGCGTCTCCTCCAGACATTGAGGGGAACCGTGGTTGATTTTCTCGAAGGGTCCTAGAAAGATTCAGCAGATATTGGTCAGGTAGGAGGTTCCGGGTACTCTTATTGAATCTCGCCAATGGTCAGAACCTCTGGTATTTGTTAGAGCTGACTTCCCTTCCAAGAAAAGACAAAAGACAAAGTATGTTTCGGTCTGTCATAAGGGTCCTCAAAGAGAGTGGCAAGAGTTTACTCAGGGCTTGTTTTCTGCCTTGATGGCCCTGAAGTCTCCTCAAGGGGTTTTGGATCTTGCTCCTCCTTGGACCTCTACCCCTTCTAAATAGCTTAGGGACCCAGATTCCTCAGATGAGGATTCCAAGTCTGATGAGGGGCCCTTGTAGTATTCTTCATGGATGCCTTCACATTTGGCTTATGGTTTTGATGAGGAGGAGTCTATTAGCCCCAAGTCTCCTTTTGAGAAATTGTCCTTTAGGGACACAATTGTTAGAATGATGGAATACTTTTAAGTGGGATTCTTCTCAACTGTCTAACATTGAGGAGATATGAGTTGCTTCAGTTGGGTACTCCTAAGGCATCTGTATTTCTCTCTGTGATGGCTGCCTTGTTAGACAGTTTCATTGCTGATTCCAAATCCCCTGAAGGAATTCGAATGGTGGATTCAACAGTTTGCTCTCAAACCAGGCCTATCCTTTCCGCCTCCAGACTCTTCTCAAGAATTGTTCACTAATGCCTCAGGCATGGGGTGGGGGGACTTCATGTGGTCACCTGAAAGTTCAAGGTCTCTGGCACCCCGCATCAGAAGTCAGGCCATATAAACATCAAAGAGATGAGAGCTCTGATTCTGGGTATTCAAGCTTTTCACCCCATGTTCTGTCCATGCCCCTTGAAGATGTACAAAGACGACACTACAGTGATGTGGTATGTCAACAAACAGGGAGGCACAAAATCTTACCTCCTCTACAGGATAGCTCTTCAGGCTTGGGAGGTGACTCGCAGTTAATTATTCAGGCAGTTTACATTCCTTCAGAGCACAGTCTAATGGCAGAATCTGTGAGCAGGTCCAAAACACAGGCTCGCAAATGGATGCTTCACAGAGACGTGTTTCAGGACATTGCTCATTGGTGGGGTATTCCTCAGGTAGTACTTGTTTCCTCCCTTCTGAACAGGCCGCTCCCTCTCTTCTGTTCCATTACGCCATGTCATCAGGCATGGAAGGTGGACACCTTTTCTTTTCCTTGGAAAGGCATATTCCTTTATGCTTTCCCTTCTCTTCCTATACTTCCAAGCCTGCAGAAGATTCACCTGGACTACTCAGAAATCTTGCTAGTGACTCCCTTTTGGCCAAGACAACACTGGTTCCCCCTCTTAGTGCATCTGGCAACAGCAATCACCACAAGTTACTTCACTGGTTGGACCTCCTCACATTAGACAAGGGGTCTCTCATACATCCTCACTTGTCCACGCTTCAACTGACACTGGTGGTGATAGGGTTTTGACCTCTTTCAGACCCATATTTTCTGAGGACATGCTCAGGGTTTTACAGGAGGCAAGGAAACCCTCAGTCAACAAACTCTTATATTACCAAATGGAAAAGATTTTCTGTCTGATGCCATGCTCATAACCAAGACCCTTTTTCAGTGGGGGTCCCTTTGGTTCTCTCTTATTTGTGTGAGTTGCTCCAGTCTGGCTTGGCCTATTCTTTTGCGAAGGCCCATTTGTCAGCTATTTCCACTTGTTTACCCTTGAATCCTCCCTTGGCTTCTCATTTTGAAGTCAGACAATTTCTTAAAGGTGTCCTGCATCTTAGACCTCCAAGGAAACCTATTCTTCCTGCTTGGGACCTTAATTTTGTTTTGGAAAAACTAATTCAGGCTCCTTTTGAGCCTGCACATTCTGCTTCTTTGCAACATTGTACTTGGAAGACTTGTTTTGTTGCTGGCTCGTACTTCTGCTTAGAGGGTTTGAGCTCCATGCCCTTCTTGGCCATTCCTTCTTTTATTTTTTTCACAGAGACTGGGTGACCCTTTGTACTAATCCTTAATTTATGCCCGAGGTAGTAAATGAGTTGTCTTTGAATCAGTTAGTACAACTCCCTTCCTTTTTCCCTTCTCCTCAGTCTAGTGAGACGTTCTTGCATACCTTGCATTTGCAAAGACAACTCAAATACTATTTGGATAAAACTAAGGCCATTCGTAAGTCTGACCAGCTTTTTGTTTCCTTTCAACTCAGGACATTGGGTTTAGCTGTTTCTAAGCAAACCATATCCTCCTGGATGTCTAAAGTCATTTCTTTTTGTTATTCTTTTAATAGGTTCATAGGTGTGTACTAGGCTAATGGCCCTGGGGTCTTTTCAAGCCTACCTGTTGGATTACCTTGGCATCATGCCACCCGACTTTAGTTCCGAGTGCCTCTGTCAAGTAAAGCCTCTGGAGTTATCCCCAGGGTGAATTTTCTATTTTCCATCCACTCATCAAGATTTCTCTTGAAGAGAGTCAGCAAGGTGCTCTGCTTGACATGTATGGGAAGCCTATTCCATAGCATGGGCAGTCTCTGGGTTTTGAACCTGTCCCTCCAGTATGTCCTGTTGATTGTGGTAATGAGGTTGAGGTGTCTGAAGCGTGTGGTGCGGAGGGATTTCTTTAGATGTAGCGTTTCTAACAGAGCTGGGTCAGACATGCCTTTGTAAGTCAAGCAGAGATCGCCTCTAAGTAGGTGATGTGAGACAAAGAATAGTTGGAGTTTTTTTTTTAGTCTGTCCATTTAGGACAAGTGTTTAAGGCCTAGGATCCTCTTTGTGAGGTACTTTTGCAGCCTCTCCAGTTGTTGCAGGTGTCTAGTGAGATACATGCCAAATGGGGCATTGTACTCGATGACTGGCCTAATGAGGGAAGAGTAGAGGGAGAAAAATGACCTCTTTCTTCCTGGATGCAAAACCCTTAGTAATGAGATGTGCCACATAGAAGGACTTTCTGACCATAGTGGCAATGTGGTGATCAAAAGAGAGGTTGCTGTCAACCTGTGTTCCCAGATCTCTTATAACGCCTTCTGTGTTCAGTAGACTACCATCGATGTGGTAATTCATGGGAACCGTTTTTTCCCAAAGGGGAAAGCGACTCATTTTTTGGCATTGAGCTTAAGGCCATGGCTCTGACACCAGTCATCGGCCTCAGTGAGGCCATTCTGTAGGATGTCAATATCACTTGGGCAGTTAATAGCAACTCCCAACTTGCAATCGTCTGCAGACTTTGTCAGCCAGAATCCCTTCATGTTGGCTTGGACTTCAGAGAAGTAGATACAAAACAGGAGAGGACCCAGGACTGAGCCCTGTGGGACTCCACTCGTGACTAGTCAGCAGTCTTACTTGGAGTCAGCTACTTTCACACTGTGGGTTCCATCTGTGAGCCAGTTTGCAACCCACCTAGTGATATAGGGGTCAATGCCTAGCTTAGTGAGTTTTTCTATGATTCCTGAGTGGGGAATGGTATCATAGGCCTTAGCCAGATCAAGGTAGGCTGTATGAACCACCTTGCCTTCATCCACAGCTCTGGTGACTGACTCAGAGAAGTCAACTAAGTTGAGCAGGTATGATCTGCCCTTCATAAAACCAAACTGTGTGGGATCCAGAGTTTCGAGATTCTCTATATCCTCGTTTATTGGCTTTGCATATCAGACTCGTGAGGCTAATGGGGCGATAGTTCCTAGGGACTGTAGTCGCTCCTCCTTTGTGGAGAGGGATGACTATAGCAGGGTGCCATTCAGTAGGGAAAAAGCCTGAGGTGAAGCTGTGATTGAACAGGGCATACAAGTGAGGTGCCTGTTCATTCTGTAGTTCATATAGAACACAACCAGGGATATTGTCAGGTCCCATAGAAGCTGTATTCTTGACCTTGGACAGTGCTGTTTTAACCTGTGCAGCAGTAATACTGTGTGCCTGGCAATCTACTGGTATTGTGATTGGTCCTTTGGGGGGCGGGGTGTAAAGTTGCACTGAATCTGTCAGCCACTATATTGGCAATATTTGTTGGCTTGGTATAGGAGGTACCATTGTGCAGTAGCTCTGAGCAAATCTTGCTATTGCCATGGAGATTAGTTACATAACTATAGAAGGCCTGTGGTTGTCTTTACTAGCTAGCTTTAGTGGATTTGATGAGGGATCTCACCTTTTTCTTGAGGCTTTTAAGGGAGTTTTTCTAGTCTTGGGACTTCACCTTATTCCGCATCAGTTTCCTTCTTCTGTTGTAGATTTTGTGTATGGCAGGGGACCACCAGATTGGCTTCCTTTTTTGGAGAAGAGTGTCTTGGTTCTATTGGGTATGGCAAAATCCATGCCTTTGTGTATGTGTTTGTACAGTGCATTGGTGTATGATTTGGTGGTCATGCAATTATTCTCCATTTGCATGGTGCCGTGAAGTTAGCTACCTCTGTGTTTAGGAGCCCAAAGTTAGCTTTAGATAAGTTTTTATGGTGGTTACCTTTGTGGGGGGGGGGGGGGGATTTCCAAGGTGATTATTTTGTGGCTGGATCTCACCAGGGAGGAGTTGACTATTGGTGTAGAGCAACAGTTGCCCATGTTAGTAATGACCAGGTCAAGGACATTGCTACCTCTAGTGGGGGTAAGAACGAGCTGGTCCAGGGCACTGGAATTAATGAATTCCAGGAAACGTTGTGCCAGTGTATTGGTACATGTAGGAAGAGAAAGTCACAAACCACAGGATGCAGGCAATAAGAGCCAAGGAATCCACGCCAAAGAGGATCTCCAGCCAAAAAATGAAGTAGCAAGTACGCCAGGAACCAACAATCACTTTTAGTTTATTGCAACAGAAACAACTGTAGATATAAGCGCTTTCGTCCCAAATAATAACAGGAACTTCATCAGATACAAACAAACTACAGAAATGCATTCTTTTAACCACTTTTTAACATGTCATTTCCTGATCTAATCAAATGCATTCAATTAAGGCTTAAAGCAACACAGGAATAAAAAAGAAAAGAAAAAAAGACAAATGCAGCAGTAATACATAACATTAACTGAATTACTGTAGCCACAGATGTAACCATCCCAAAATAAAACTAGACTAGAATAAGTTGTAAAATACCATCATGTAACTAAATATATAAAGTGTATAAAACCACTATGTAAGTTGCACTTAAAAACTATCCTAAATGAATATAAAATGGATACAAAATAGCCCAAAAATACATAATGAGCTTATGGATTCAACCAGTTTGCAAAACAATAACTCAAAACCATCATGACACATACAAAATTGTACAAAAATATGTGACATGAATTAAAATTCATCTGTTCAGTGCTTTAAGTTTTAATAAACAACTAATGGACAGGCTGTCATTCAAAGCTGGCCAATGTAGAGCATCTAGTCGTAACTGCCAGGTTTGTTCGCCCTTCTCAAGAAGATAGGGGCCATTCAGCCCCCCATCATGTTTTTCTTGCACCTCTAAGTCAATACATTTAAATTTATGATTATGAAAATCTCTACTGAGCTTGGCAAGAGCGTTGACTTCACTCTGATCCTTAATGTCTCTCAAATGTTCGCTAATCCTGATCTTAAATTTACGTTCGGTTTTATCAACGTAAAAACATGCACAGTTTGAACAGATAGCACAGTAGACTACTTGCTCTGTAACACAAGTGTATCTACCTGGGATTCTAACCATGACATTATTAATTATACACATATCAGTTTCCAAAATGTGTGAACAAAATTTACAAGTTCCACACTTGAACATGTGTCCATATCCAGGCTTGTCTAGATGTGTGTTCAAAAAGGTTCTTTAAATTATGTCCCTTTTTAAATATGCACAAAGGCTTCTCACCCAGAATGTTAGAGGTCCCTCTCATGACTAAGTAACATCCAATTTTTATTGAGAATGTCCGTTATGTGTTGTGCATCACATGAAGAAGGGATGGAAAAGCTAGAGGTGTAGTTAATAACTACAATTTCCTTGGAATTGCCATTATTTCCAACCGGAATATCATTAGTTTGATAGTTCAAATTCTGAGTGGAATTGGGGACATTTGTTACTGTCGCCATCTCTGAAGTGACTGACGTAGTATTGGTGAGCCTCAAATTAGATATACCCAGAATTGGCAAAAAATGGCCCTGTATTCTTTTAGTTCTCACTTCAGACATAATATTGGTAATCTGCTCGTACAAATTGTCCTTTTACCACAGCACATTTCTGTATAAGGGTGTGACAGCTATCATAATGAAGGAAACTGTTGGAATATGTTTCTTTCCTAAATATTTCAGCCACAAATCTTTCTTCTACTATATCCTTTTTTAATAACACATCTAGGTATGATATCTCTGTTTTGTTAACATTATGGGTAAACTTGAAAAAAGGGGAGGTCAAATTGATGTAATCTAAAAATTCAGAAACTTGTTCTTTGGGGGCCTTCCCATAAAATAAAGATACTGTCCAAGTATCTCATGTAAGTGTGACAAAATGGGGAAAAAGTAGATGTCCCCAAGAATCTCTTCTCCCATTCAAGCATAACAATGTTTGCGTAGAGCCCCCCAAAAGCAGAACCCGTCGCAACACCTTGCAATTGTAAATATTATTCATTGTCAAATAGGATATAATTATTCCTAAGGACCATGTCTAATAACTGTTCATAAACATTTATGCGCTCCTGTTGAATGGAGAAAATCACAAAACCATTCAACCTCTAATGTATGTGGGATTACAGAGTATAAATCAACTACATCTATTGTAATAAATAGAAAATCTGGGTTGAAACTGATATTGTTTTATTGAGAAAATCCCATGAATCAATACATAAATGAGTTTCCTCATGTAAAAAAATGCTTTAACTGAACATCCAGAAATTGCGCAATTTTTTGGATTACTGTATTGGTACTTGAGTAGTTTTCCCAGTTAATGGAGGAGTAGTTGAAGTTGCCCAGTATGAGAGTGTTAGGTTGGACCCTAATATTCTCCAGGGTGCTTAGGAACGTGGAGTGAGAGAGTTGGGACATGGTTGGATTGGCAAATCTTTGTTTACTTCTGTTATCAAGTTCATTCCACTAGGGCTATTACCTCTTCTGTTGTCTTCTTCAAGGGGTTGGACAATAATTCCATCTTTGAAGCTGCTGTTTGGTCTTCAGTACATACTTTTACTAAGCATTATAAGTTGCATATGGTTTCCACGGCCAGAGCTGGTTTTGCTAGAACCATTTTGTATGAGTTTATTGAGAGCTCTTCTCGGCCTTCCACATCCCCTTCCATTTCTTGAGCTGTTTTACTCTCCCTGTTGTAAAGAATACTGCAACAGTGATATAGAAGGACATAATACAGTTATGTAAAATCTTACCATCTCAGTAGATGTTCTTCTCTTCACTTTTGCAGTATTCGCTCCCTCCTGCCAACCCCTTCTTGTTTTTTCTGTTTTGGATTCCCTTCGGGATGAGGGTCTCCCCTTTAACTTCTGCATTTTCTCCTTCTGTATGTCCACGGACTGTTTTGTTGTATGGAGACTATTCTCTATTGGGGCAATTCATTTCTCGATGACTGTGTCCATTTGTCACCTTTATGCCCTACATCCTGTGTGGGGACCATGTGTGCGACGTACGGCACAAACAAGATCATAAGGCTTAGGTATACTGGCCCAGCATCGGGCTGCCTAGGCGGGAGATCCATCCAGTAAAGAATACTGCAACATTGAAGAGAAGGACATCTACTGATATGGTAAGATTTTACACAACTGTACTATCTCATAACCATGCAGGGTATCTCTTGCAAGCACCTAAAACCTGACTGCAGTGCTCTAGCCACTTCCTTTCTACTCTTGTACCCAAACTCTGGGGGATCTTCCCTCAAACACCTCTAACTAGTCCTCCTTTCTGGCACAACTTAAAGAACATTTCACAGCACAAGCTGCTTGTAAATGTTCTGCTTTAGGTCACATACCGTAGTCTCCCTAATCTCAGATGCCTACTGCCTGTCATTTTCACTATGACATCTCTTCTGTAACTCCTCACATGTTGCTACTCTAACTTAATAAATATTGTACATAGTGGTTTCTGTTCACTGCATTCTTAAATCATTTTTCAACTGATTGGTTTTAGTGTGCTCTTTTATTGCATAAATGATTTGTAATTTTTCCACATGATACGTGTTCACATTATGGGCTGAGACTAAAATTGGTCCAATGGCATCAGATTGTATAAACAAAGTAAATACATAAATAAATATTAGACACAGATTTTTCTCTAAAAGTACTGAAAAAGTAAACTCTAGCAGACTTTATCACTGAAATAACTCTGCTTTTATTTATGATACAAAGTTTTTCATATGCTTTCTAAAGTTTTCTGTGGCTGGGTCACACTATTGGTTCTTTTTCTTACCTTTGAATTATCTGCTCCTCCAAGGGTATTTTGAAAGTGTCTGTCTTCACTGATATCCCATTGCAGACTGCAGAGTATTCACATTTTTCCTTATTTAGTCAACTTGCTTATTTTTGCAGACTGTTTCCCATGGTGTTAGCATTCCATTATATGGGTAAGAAATCTCATTATCAATCTGGGATTCCATGTCAACTTTTCAAAACTGTTCTTGACTCCTTTCCACAGGATACTGTTCTAGGTTGCCTTCTAAACACCTTCCTGCAACATCATTATGGTGACCCCCTTTTGCCCAAGGCAGCAGTGGATATTTTTTGTGATTTACTGTTGTAGTCGTAATTGATGGGATTTCCTGCCGTGGAAGCCCTTGGCTGGCTTGATTACTGGAGAATCCCCTCCTCTAAGAGTTGGCAGATGCCCTGACATCAAGACTTTCGGGTATAAAGGGAGTCAACCAGCACCATAACTTCAGTTCTTTCTTGCCATTGTAGCTAAAGTAGAGTGGTAGTCAGTGTGTCATTTGGTCTGCATTACAGAAAGAAGACATCTAAAGCTAAATACTCCATTGGGGAACTTTTCATATGCTTCTTGGTGAATGTCAGAGAAAGTTAATAATTGTGTCTGCTGTGGCAAACCGATACCACACCAGGACTTTCACTGTTTTTGCATAACTTGTTTAGGACCAGAACACAATGTACCTGTCAGTTCTCTACTCTAACAGTAGGATGATCAAGCATAGGTCTGAGATTCTAGCTAAACACCTGAGTAAGTCATTAGGGCCTACTCATACTATGTCATTTGCTGGTTGGGCCTAAGTTGATTTCCCTGAGTGTAAGAAGGAGAAGCGTCCAAAGGATAGGGTAAAGGGCAATGCTCATTCGCCATCTGCCACCCCACCCAGGCATCACTGAATGTGAGATGCTTTTGCAGTCCCTGCCAATGACTGAGGTTGTGGAACAGGCCTCTATTGAGATCCATTTGGTGTCTAATTTGCCACTGGGCCCTTCTAGTTCTTCAAAAGTTGAAGGACAGCTTATCGATTGGGTCCAGAGCTGCTTAACAGGTTCTGGCTTCTGATGACTGTTTCCCATCTGTCGAAGGGTAGAATGGAGTCCTCCATCATCAGATCATCTCCTCATTTCACCGATGTTCTTCGTGTTTCACTGTTGCAGTCATCACATTTGGGTTATCTGCTTGCCGTAGCCCTCAGTCGGCTTGATTAACAAAGTCTTGAGTCCTGCGTCAGTTGCTGTCCCTTCTTCTGTGATGTCAGGTCGTCAGTGGTATAAAACATGCAGCCGACGCCATTACATCAGTCTTTCTTGCCGTGTGGTGCCTGAAGCAGAAGCAGTTCGCAACCGGTCAGCCAACTCCTGAAATTTTCGTTTTCGAGTTTCAGAACCGAAGCCTTCAGCTAAAAGCTAAGTACCCGTTGGAGAAACTTTTTCTTGCTCTAAACCAATGTTAGTAAAAGTAAATAATTGCATTACTTGTGGAAAGCAAATACCTCATAAAGATTTTCATTTTGTACTGTATTCCTTGCCTAGGCCCTGACCACGACGTACCTCGCTGCCAGTTTTGTGCCTTATTTAAACCACGAACTATCCGTCGTCGGTATATTTTTGCTTCTAAATATTTTGGTGCTTGGTTCAATTATCCTGCTATGTCTTTGGTAAGCCATCTGACTACATTCCAAAAAAACGCAAAGATAAAGACAGAGACAGGCCGCCTAGGTTCAAAGCTGCCGACGACGCTTCTCCTAAGCCAGTCGTCAGTTCGCCGGTACACAGTGAGGCACTTTCACAGCCCCTGATACCTGCTACTTCAGATTCGCAGGCCTCTTCTGAAACCCATTCGGAGTCCGGTATGCCGCGAGATGCTTCAACTGTGGAACCTATGGATGTCTCTACCTTGGATGGGTCCAGAGCCGCTGTGCAGGCACCGGCTTCTGAGGGTGTATTCAGGCCTACTGACTTGCATATTAAACCAATGCCATCTTCTTTTTCAAGGCCTAAAACTCGACCCATGCCTAGAAAACTGACACACAGACCGCATGGTCAGGCCTCTATGCCTAAAAAACAAATGATAAGAATGGCCGAAGACCTTATTACTTTAATCAGGGGAAGCCAGCCTTCCCCCTCTAGGAGACCTAGGACTGAGTTTGCTTATGATACTTCTGACCAGGATTCTGCATTTTCTGTTTCCTCTGATGACCAGGATTTATCCTTATCTACCTATGAGGATTCTGATGCTGAGAACTCTATTCCCTCTGCTTTCCCCCAGAGGATTTCTCTTTTGGTGAAACCTTGCATACTCTTAGGGAGCATTTTCATCGGGAAAATCAGGATTTCTCTCATTGTAAAAAGAGGCTTAGGGATCTCTTACTCCTGCCTCAGCACAGGCCTTGAGCCATACCTCCTGTACTAGACATTGTTGATGATGCCTTTTTGGAATCTAGCTTGACCCCTGACTCTTTACCTCCTGCTTCCAGAAAACATGATAGATATTACAGGGTCCCTGACTCTCTCAAGTTCCTTTTTAAAAATCCTACTGCGGATCCTGAGACCATTTCACAGGCACCCAAGGGCATTAAAGCTACTACTGCCAAAAATCCTACCTCTTCTGATAGAGACTCCAGGGCGCTGGATAGATGGGGTAAGAAGGTATACACTTCTGCAACTTTGGCCATTAGGGCCTTAAACTGCCAGTTTCATATGTTAAAAGTATCAGCAGCATATTATTAGATTGTCTAAACAGAAAATGATGATGATTCCTGATTGTGCTGAAAATAAGGATTTACTGCATTCAGCTGAACAAGTTGGAAAACATACTTTGCAATGTGGTTTTGATTCACTAGAGGCATCTTGCAGGGCTGCTGTATCTGGGTCTGTACTTAGAAGGCATGCTTGGCTTAAGGAGCAATCCTTTCCAGATCATGTTAAAGCGAAATTACTGGATGCTCCCTTAAACCATGTCCGCCTGTTTGGCAACAAGGCAGAAGTAGTTCTTAAAAAGATGGAGGAAAAAGCTAAATCTATACAACCTCCAAGGTTTAGTAGGCATTGGCCTTCCAAGAATTGGTCCTTTTCTGCCTCTTCCAGACCTTCTCAGTCCAAACCCAGATCGAGCAGAGCTCCCAGACTTCAGTCCCAGGGTACACACAGGACTAAGCAGTGGGGAGCCTCCACTTCCAAATCTGGGAGTAATAAAACTCCCCCCTATGGCAAGCTGTCTCAGTAGCTTCTTTTTAAAACTTCCAAGCACTTCTCAACTGACCGCCCCTTTGGGGGGAAAGATTGCTCTTCATGCAAAGAACTGGGAACTCATTACCCAAGACAAATGGGTTTTAAATATAGCATCCCAGGGATACAGATTTCACTTCCACACGTTACCAACACCAAGCGGGTGGCCAGATCTACCCCCAAATCAGTGGGCAGAGGCCCAAAAGCAAGTACTTTCTCTCTTAAGCATGGGGGCTATTCAGTTGGTACCAGAAGAGGAAAAGGGGCAAGGTTTCTACTCAAGACTTTTCCTGGTACCCAGAAAGGACAATTCATGGCATCCTATCTTGGACCTGTCTACTCTAAACACCTTTTTGGTGATTCCAAAATTCAAGATGCTGACTCCTCCCCAATTGCTCCCTATGCTAGGCAAAGACACCTGGTTGGCAACAGTAGATTTAAAAGAAGCATACCTGCACATCCCAATCAGGGAATCTTGCAGAAGATACCTACGCTTCAAAGCAGGCTACATGCACTATCAGTTCTCTTCACTGCCCTTTGGCTTATCTACTGCACCCAGGGTATTCACAAAGTGTCTAGCTCCAGTCATTGCATTTTGCAGACAAAGAAATATTCAAATATACCCATACCTGGACAATTGTCTAATTCAGGCAGAAAGTCAGGACATACTTTTGAATCATCTGGCCTTTGTACAAAGGGTGCTAACTTGTCTGGGGTTCACCATAAACTAAAAGAAATCGCACGTAGTACCCTGTTAAGTTATATTCCTGGAAGCAAGCTTGAATACAACTTCCCAGATGGCTTTCCTCATGCCAGAGAAACAAATTCATTTGACAACCTACTTCAAAAACGTGGCCACAAAAACCCTGCTATCAGCAAGGCAAATACTACGAACATTAGGGTTCATGGCCTCCTGCATTCTTCTAATTCCATATGCAGGACTGCATATGAGGAAACTACAATGGTATCTAAAAAGCCTATGGTGTCAACATTCTCAGGATCTAGAAGCAATGATTCCTATCATATCTTGCCTACACCTCGAGTTCATTTGGTAGGCAGAGGCCTGCCACCAAAACAAGGGACTACCATTCACACTACCCTCTGCCGCCCAAACCCTAACAACAGACTCATCAGACTGTGCATGGGGGGCTCACCTGGCAGGGAGGTGCATTCGGGGCAAATGGAACACAAGTCAAATGCACCTGCATATCCATCAAACAGAAATGTTAGCTGTACAGAATGCTGTGACAGCCTTCAAAGACCACATTCTTCTAGGACAATTAACGGTAAAGATGGACAACACCACTGTTATGTGGTACATAAATGGGGGGGGGGTACCCATTCTTACCCCCTCTGCAGACTAGCCATGGCATTGTGGAACACAGCCCTGAGTTACCAAGTGCATCCACAAGCTGAATTCTTGCCAGGAAAACTAAACACACTAGCAGACGAACTAAGCAGAAACCTCATGGACCCACATGAGTGGAAACTGGAACCAAGGATTTTCAACATGTTGACAAGCAAATGGGGGAGCCCAGATATAGACCTGTTTGCCTCCCCCCTGAACTAGCAATTGGACAAATTTTGCACACGGACCCCCCACAAGCAAGCTTGGAAAGTGGATGCTCTGTCCTTCAGTTGGAAAAAAACTATCAGTTTATGCCTTTCCTCCTCTGCTCTACAAAGTACTGCTAAAGATCAAACAAGACAAACCAAGGACAATTTTGATTGCACCAGACTGGCCACGCCGACACTGGTACCCCCTCTTGTGCAGTATGTCACTGTTGGCCCCATGGCACCTGCCTCAGACTCCTACCCTATTGTCTCAGCAGCAGAACCAGATTCTGCACCCTCACCTTCACACACTGAACCTAGCAGCCTGGCTAATTACCTAAACTCTCCTTTACCATCCCTCAGTAAACCAGTGATGGATATCATTTTAGAGGCAAGGAGGCCTAGTACTAGAAACTCTTATGCTGAAAAATGGAAAAAGATTCTGTGCCTGGAACCAATCTCAAGGGATGAGCACAGCAGTTCCCAATTTACCTTAGATTTTACAATACTTAACTGAGATGCTTCACAAGGGCCTGTCTTTCTCCTCCATCAAAATTCACACCTCAGCTATTTCAGCTCATTATAACACAGAACCCCTCCTCTCTTCTCTCATCCACTGCTCAAGCAGTTCCTCAGAGGGGCCAAAAATTTATGACCACCCAGGAGAGCTCCAGCCTAGGACCTTAACTTTGTATTGGAGAAACTCACTCTTCCTCCTTTCGAGCCAGCTGCTACTGCAGATTTTAAAATTCCTTTCTTGGAAAACAGCTTTCCTTTTAGCAATCACTTCAGCAAGAAGGGTATCTGAATTACAGGCCTTTATGGCAGTGGAGCCTTTCATCATCTTTCATGCGAACAGGGTGTCCCTCAGGACCAATCCCTCCTTCATGCCCAAGGTGGTGTCCAGTGTGGCCCTTAATCAGTCCATTCATTTGCCAACCGTCTTTCCTAATCCACAGAACAAAGGGGAATGGATACTGCACTCCTTAGATGTGCACAGACAACTTAGATTCTACTTGGACAGGACTAAACCTCAAAGGAAATCTGAACAACTGCTGGTAGCATTTGTTGCAGGGGCAGAGGGGAAGGCTATTTCCAAATGGATAGGCCATTGCATTCATTTCTGCTACAAGCACCATGGAAAACCTATCCCATAGGGGATCAGACCGCACTCAACCAGGGCTGCATCTACCTCTACAGCCTTTCTCAGAGGCTTCCCTACCAGGGACATCCTAGAAGCTGCTACCTGGAGTTCTGTACATACTTTCACCAAGCATTACCACCTGCCAATTTTCTCTAAATCCAGAGCTGGCTTTGCCACTGCAGTCTTGCAGAGCCTTATAGCTGGTCCTAATGCTATCTAAATTCCTCCTCCCATCCTTAGCTTTGGGAATCTACCCAAATGTGATGACTGCAACAGTGAAACATGAAGAACATAGTACAGTTGTGTACACTTACCATAAATGTAGATGTTAGATTATATTCACTGTTGCAGTACTGGTTACCCTCCCTCCAGCCCCCTTATTTCTTTTGGCTATACCTCTACTCTCCTTTACTATGCTCAAAAGCTTTTTGGTGTATTTTCTTTTTTGTTGGAGGTATATCCTTGTTTATTTATAGATTTAATTGCTTCCCATGGGGGGGCACCTGACATCTGGGACAAGAAAAACTGATGTAATGGCATCGGCTACATGTTTTATATCCCTGATGACCTGACGTCATGGAAGAAGGGACAGCAACCGACGCAGGACCCAAGACTTTGTTAATCAGGCCGACTGAGGGCTACTGCAAGCAGATACCCAAATGTGATGACTGCAACAGTGAATACACTCGAACATCTACATTTATGGTAAGTGTACACAACTGTACTGTGTTCTTCGTGTTTCAGGATGTGACTGCCCATTTGCATCCCAACCCTAACACTGACATTGCCCATTGGCCCAAGCCTAAGGTCTCACATAGAAATACTGCATCCAGCTTGCCCCTCCCAAACTCAGGCGTATCAACAGAACCTGGTTAGGCTGGCTGAAGATTTGATTACTATAGTCAGAAAATGCCTTAGCCTCCCTAGTTCTGCCACTGAATCTTTTCTTGGTAAAATGAAAAAAGACATTCCCCCCAGGAGTCTTCAGATTTTTTTTTCAATTCAAAGCTTGACAATGAGGAATCCACCTTTGAGAAAGGTTTGTCTATTGCTTCCTATGGGATTCAGACTCTGATAAGACCCTTGTCTCAGTTTCACCCCCTGAGGACAAATGTTTGCTGAGACCCTGGACACTTTGAGGGAGCACTTTAAATGGAAAGCTCAGGATTACCCTCAAAGAAGAGAAAATGGACCTGCTCACACAGGACAAGGGGTCCTCAGGAGGGCATAAACCTTTTGCTATTGCTCCAGTCTTAGACAGTGTCTTGTTGGACTCTTCCATGCAGCCAGAATCCCTCTTTCCTGCTTCTTGGAAGCCAGACAGATTTTACAGAGTTCTGGATTCCCATAGGCACCTTTTTAAGAACCCTGTTGCAGATCCTGAAGTGGTGACTCAGGGTCCCAAGGGAGCAAAAGCTAGCATTTCTTTAAAAAAAAAAAACCTGCTGACTAACAAAGAATGTGGAGCATTGGACAGGTTTGGGAACAAAGATTATACCTCTGCTACCAATTCCATATGGCCAAGTATCAGGATATCCTTTTGGACTGGATGAAGCAAAAATTAGTAGGGATTTCAAATAAGGCCCTCTCTAAGGAACTGCTAAGACATATGCAGTTCCTGTTCTCAAGTTGCTAAGCACTCCTTGCACCATGGCTGTGATGCTCTGGAAGCATCAAGCAAGCCAGTAGCTACAGAAGACATACCTGGTTGAGGGTGCATTCCCTCCTTGACATGTAAAATCAAGTCTTTTGGAAGTTCCTTTGGACAAAGACTACATTTTTGGTCTTAAGGCTAAAGCAGTACTTAAAAAGATGGAGGATAAGGCCAAGTCCATGTAAACTGTTAAGGACTTTCTTCGGGTTCAACTACCCTGCTTTTAGATATGAATATCCTGCCAAACACTCGTCCTTTCTGGCCTTCCAGTCTAAACCAAGACATAGGGGATCTAGAAGGGACAGGATTCAAAGGCAGCACCAGCAGCCAAAACCATAGAAACCTGATTCTAATATGCCTTTGGGATCCTTCAGCAGGGAGCTATAATGACTCACCCATGCTCCTACCTTACCCCACCCAAACCTCCCCATCCCTCCTTCACAGATTAGGAGGATGGCTGTCCCTCTTCTTTAAAAAATTGGACACACATTACTAGGTATGGTATCAGTGGGCATTAAAGGTCATAAAAAGAGGCTACAAACTTTGGTTCAAGTAGTCTCCAGGACACTTAGGCTTCTCAGACACTCCCTCAAATCAGAAGACAGAGACCACAAAACAAATTCAGCTACTGCATACTCAAGGTTCTGAGGAAGCAGTACACAAAAAATTACAGGGGAAAGGGATTTTACACAAGGCAGTTTATAGTCCCAAGAAAAGAAGTTACCTGGAGACTTTTTCTTTTGTGTACTGCTTCCACAGAAGCATTTTGAATATTAGCACCTGCAAGAATCTGTCAAAGCTCAACAGATTCTTGCAAGTACCAAAATTCAAAATACTTACCCTTCAAAAACTGCTGCCCATGATTTCCTCCAATACCTAAATGCTTGCCTTCGGTTTAAAAGACACATAGCTCCACATTCCTATAGAGAAAACTTACAGGAGTGGCTGTACTCGACAGAGGCACTGGGAAATAAGGTTGGGGTGGCACTGTGCCAGGGAAATCCTATGGCTAGGCTTGTAAAGGCCCCAAGGCCATTAGCCTAGTACACACCTGTGAACCTATGAAAGGGCATTCAGATTTATCCCTGTCTAGATGGCTGCCTCATTCAAACAAAGAATCTAGAAAAAAATCTAATCGAATTTGTTATACACCCAAAAAACCTAGCCATCCAGGGGTTCACCATCAATATCCAAAAGTGTCAGACCATCTCCATGAACAGGATTGTGTTTCTGGGGTCTTTGTTGGACTTCTTTCTTCAAAAAGCTTTCCTTCCCCCAGAGAAAGTAGCCTTTCTAACACAGTATTTCCTAAAACAACTTCACAGGAGCCATCTCAATGCCAGGATGCTCCTCAGAGCCTTGTATTACATAGCCTCTTGCGTCATCATGATCACCCTTCCAGACTTCACATGAGGAAGCTACAGTGGTACCTCAGAAATGTCTGGTGCCAGCACTCCCAATCCATCAACTTCAGGGTGAAACTTCTCTCTGTTGGGCCAGAGCCTGCTCCCACAATCCAGGCCTCCCTTTTAGAATAATCCCTCAGAACCAAACACTGACCACAGATGCCTCAGACATAGCTTGGGGGCACACAGTACAGCAGCTTTACAGACACAGGGCAAATGGGACATCCAGTTCAAAAACAAACGCATCAACCAAAAAGGCCTGATTGCATTTAAAGACCAGTGGAAACCAGGCTTACCCCTAGTAAAGACAGACAATACCACTGTTATGTGGTCCATAAACAAGCAAGTGGATACTCACTCTTTCCCTCTTTGTCACCTAGCCATGGATATTTGGGAAACTGCAAACCCCCTAGGTCTGAAACTCATGGATCACTACCTACCAGGAGAAAGAAATCAACTGGAGGGATCACCTAAGCAGGAGTCTGTCAGACGTCATGAGTGACAATTGAATCAGGAAGTTTTTCTTAGCATAGCCAGAGAATGGGGTATGCCAGAAATGGACCTTTTTACCACAAAAGAAATGCGCAGTCTCACCAAGAAGGAACCATGGCTGCTGCCCCAGTGAGTGGTCCTGTTTTTCCGTGAGATCTCAATTTCATTTTGGTGAAAGTCACCCTCCCCTTTTAAGCCGGATGCCTCTTCAGACAATCAGGATCGTGACCTGGAAGACTTTTTTTTTTTTTTTTTTTAATAGCCATCATTTCAACTAGAAGAGTATCAGAGCTTCAGGCCCTTGTGTGTGTAGAACCTTTTCTCAAGTTCCACTGTGACAGTACTGTTTTAGGACCAACCCCTTCTTTATGCATAATGTGATTAAGGAGATCTCCTTGAACCAGGTCATCCACCTACCTACCTTCTTTCCTAACCCTCAAAATAAAGGGGAAAGAATTCACCACTTGCAGGATGTGCACAGACCACTCCATTACTACCTGGACAGAAAAAGTCATAAAATCTGACCAGCTTTATGTGGCCTTTGGCTGTAACTCTGAAGGAAGACTAATTTCTAAACAATTGCCAAGTGGATCTCCCACTGCATTTTGTTTTGATACGACCACTATGAGAAAAAGCCCCCAAACTGTTAGATCACACACCACCAGGGCTACCACTACTGCCTTTCTTAAAGGGGTGACCACTAAGGACATTTTAGAAGCAGCTACTTAGTGTATGGTAACGGTACGCACAGAGGACTATCACCTTCAAACCTTTTCCAAGTCTAGAGCTGGGTTTGCCACTACAGTTTTGCAGGGCATCCTGTCTTCTCCATAAATTATCCCTCCACCCTGTTATCAGCTTTGGGAGTCATCCCGCAAGTTTGGACTGCAGCATTGAAACATGAAGATCATAGCACAGTTGTGTAAACTTACTGTAAATGTAGATGTCCGAGTGTATTCACTGTTAAAGTATTCTTTTATTCTTTTCCTCCCTCCTTCCCCTCTTGCCTCTAAAGGTTGGGGTGGATATTTTCCTCTCTATGTCCAGGTCTTTGGCCCTCCTCTGTTCGGATTACGTTCAAGGTTACACACAGTAGTATCCTGTAGCTAAGGCCTTTGAACTTAGGGACCAGCTAGGGGCTCCTTTCAGTTGGGGACAAGAAAGAACTGAAGTTATAGCACTAGCTGACTCCCTTTATACTCAGACATATTGACGTTGGGTCAGAGTGTTAACTGGTTCCTGGAGGAGAAGGAGGAGGAGGAAATTCTCTGGAAGTTCAGCCAGCCAAGAGTTTCCCTGGCAGGAAATCCCATCAGTTAGGACTGCAACAATAAATACACCCTAACATCTACATTTCTGATAAGTTTGTACAACTGTGCCATCTCCTTTCTTCTAGAATTGGCCAAGCTTCCTCACAGTGGATCTGCTCATACTACTTAAACAACACAATGGCTGTTTGCTACTTCCCATCTTCAAACAACTATAACTAACTGCCTGCAGAAATGCAGCAGGTGTTAAGAGATAAAGAAACCTGCTACTAGGAAATCTTATATTGGTAAATGAAAAGTATTTGCTATTTGGTGCCACACTAAGAACAAGACCCCAAGCTTCTGTCCCTCTGGTTTTGTAATGTTTATTTTAGTTATTATCTTCTGGCTTTCATATTCTTCTGTCAAGGTTCATCTAGCAGTGATTTCAGCATCCTGGCCATTGGATCCTTTCTTTTCATCACATCTCTGGTCAAGCTATTCTTGAAATGAGTTTTACATGTGTCCACCTAGAATGTAAACAGGTGGCTTCTATCTGGGACCTTAACTTTATCTTGGAAAAATTAACTTTACCTCCTTTTGAATCAGCATATCACGCTGATTTATGGTTCATTACTTGGAAAACATTTGATTGCTTTGACACCTGTAAGAAGAGTATCTGAACTTCAAGCTCTTATGGTGGGTCAGTCCCATTTGATATTTCATAGCGATAAGATTTTGTTGAGAATAAATCCTCATTTATGCCTAAAGTGGTTTCAGAGCTTGCATTAAACCAAACTATTCATCTGCCTGTCTTCTTTTCCTGAAACTAAAAAACAGGGCGAAAAACGTCATCATACTCTGGATGTGCATAGGCAATTCAGGCATTATTTTGAAAAAAAAAAAAAAGTCTTTCAGGAAAGCTGAACAGGTCTGTATTTCTTAAGAATGTAGCAAAAAAGGGCAACTTGTGTTAAACTGTTTCCAGATGATTGCCCCTTGCTGTTTTCTTTTCTTATTCCCACTATAATCAGACACTTTCAGGCAGGGTCAAGGCTCATTCTACAAGGACTTTGGCTTCTTCTATGGCTTTTCAGAAAGGGGTAGACTTTAGAAACATTTTAGACCAACTTTCTTGTTCCTCTGTAAGTACTTTTACAGAGCATTGCAAACTAGATTTCTTTTCCACATTTAAAAATACCTTTGCTAGGCATTACAAATTAGATTTCTTTTCCATGTGTAGAACTACCTTTGCTAGGACCATTCTACGGGGTCTCCTGAATACTAATCCTTCCCCCTTCCAAACTGTTTTAGCTTTGGTGTTTTACCCATGTAGCTAAGGCTACTACTGCATTGATTATGATGAACATAGTACGGTTGCATAAGTAAACTTACCATAGATGTTCAAATATATCACTGCTATGAGAGCCACTCCCTCCTTTCCGGTGTTTGGCTAAGGATGTATTTATTTATTTCTGTCTTTACCTATATTATCAGGACTGTAGGCTCTCCTTTATCAGTTGGTAAGAAGGTCTTAAAGTTTTTTCCGCCCATGCTGCTGATTTTTCTTCACTTAAGAGCTTGTGCAGCCAGCAGCCAGGGCACATGTAGAAGGACCCCAAGGCTTTGGAAGACCATCTTGCTGTTATATCCCTGGCAGGATATAACCCATATGTATAAAACTACTGCAGTGGAGATATATTCGGACATCTACTGTTGTGGTAAGTTTACTTTCCCAATGTTACTTTTCGGTAACATGAACTTTTGTTAAGGAGCAACTAGTAAATAGTTGGGGGAAAGCTACACTCCTGTTTGCCTTATTTTTTGTTCCAGTGCACTTGAGACCTTACCTTAATGACTGTCTCCCTACGTCATCATTTTTCTTTGATTACAGTTGTGTCATAAGTATGGGAACTGTACAGGGTTAGCAAGTTTTTTAGTATTTCTTTGTTTCCTAGACATAATTATGCAGTGTCACCTCTGGTATCCAGCTATTTGTATTGGATTCTGGTTGGGCTTTTTTACTGTTCTGCACCTGTGAGGGGAAAAAAAAGCAGACCACTGGATAGTGTTTTCTTTCTGTCTTCAGTAGTCTGTGTCCACCATTCTTCAAGGTAGGCTGTTGTAGTACATACAGCTTACAGAACTATCTTCTGTTAAGTCTTTCTCACTGATGGCCATCTTTTGCTAGCAGTATATCTTAATACATGCTAGTAAATGGGGGGGGGGGGGTAGACGCTGCGTGAAGCCAGCATCTGTAGTGCATGTGTATATAATTGTGCAAGGAGAAGTCCCCTTCAGTTAAGAATCTGTGGATTGCTTTAGTGTCTCAGTCTTTCATACCTATTTACCCCACATGTGTAACACAAGGATCATGTGTCCCTTTATTCATTTTTTACTGTTTTTATATTTTTGTGCATTTTCCATGAAAAGATCCTTCTTTCAGTTATTAACTTCACACATTGAACAATGACACATGTAGTTATAGGAAACAAAACAAGCCATTATAAACATTTGTCATTATCTTCATGCATTATACATATGTTTTATATTTTAAACAGTTAATCTTTCACTCCAACATTGCATAAATTGCTCGAGTCCTGTCTTTCCTTAAATTACACTCCTCCTCCTCCATCATTTATGGTTCCTTTAGATTTGATTTCAATTTTCTCATAATTGCTTTTCTGGCAGCCAATAGCATTAACCTTGCAAGAAGTACTGTGTCTTGGCAATTCCAATCTTGTATCCCAGGTCAAAAGAATCATATCATTAGTTAGTCACCCCCCCCAACATTTCTGATAAAACTGTTCTGTAGGGATTTTTTTAAATCTGGTAACTCATTACATTCCCAAAAACATTTTCCTAATTACCTTTCTTTCTTTCCCTTCACACTTCCAGGAATTGCTGTCCACCTGATGGAAAATTCTCTGAAGTCTGCTTAGGGTATAAAAATACCTACGCAAACACTTTGATGCAAAAATCTTAAACTCCATTTTCTCCATTAAATACAAGCCCTGTTTTTTTGTGTGTTCTATACCCCTACTTGCAGTAATCCCTACTGGTAAACTGTCCTTTCTCCGTTCCCGTGTTGGCTTCTTAGAATACTTTTGTTTATTTTATAAACACATTGTGTAGTTGTTCTCCTTAAGGAACTGCATTCCAAGTTATTCTCTGCCCTTATTTCTTGAAGTCACCCCCCCGCCCCGTTTCATCATTAAGCCTTTCCACTTTGATTTCTAACCTTTATATATATATATATATAAATATATATATATATATAAATATATATATATATATATATATATATATATATATATATATATATATATATATATATACATATATATGCATATATACATATACATATATATATATATATATATCATATATATATATATATATATATATATATATATATATATATATATATATATATATATATATATATATGTATATGAGCCTCTAAAGTATCCCATCAAATCAGATAACCCTAAACCACCTTGTTCTATTGGGACAAAATTTGTCCTACGTAAGTCTTGCCCTCTTCCCCTCCCAAATAAATTCCTTCAACTCTTTATTAATCACGGTCCACAGCTACTCTTCTGTATATAAAACTAAAGGACTAGAAACATTTTCACTCCTTCCATATTACTGTTCCTATCCGTAATCAGGAGCTTCCCACTTCTCAGATTTTTGTATTAATTTTTGTTTAGTCTCTTTCCACACATTTTTAGTTGCCATAATAAAATCAGTTTTAATCCGTACACTTAAATATTTTATCTTAAGCCCCTGTAGATGTAGGTATTGCTGAACCAATTCATGTGTGGGAACATAGTTTACCACTATGGCCTTTGTTTTATCTTCATATTTTATATCCTGAAAAGACTTGAAACTGTTTTAACGTGTTCCACAATACTGAAATGTCCTTTATTGCATTTATTAAGTACAGAACAATGGTGTCTGTGAATAAAGCTAACTTTTCTTGCTTACTGTTATGAATTTTGTCCTTGAATTTGTGAGTCCCTTGTTTTCTGTGTCAGTGGCTATGTGTACAAAGCAAATCATAAAGGGTAAAGAGGATATCCTTGCATGGTTCATCTGTTCAAACTTATCTTGTCAGAGAAAAGCCTCCCACCTTAATTCTTGTCTCTGACCCTTCATATGTATTATTCTGTCGGGGGATGCAACTGCTTCCATATGATCCAAGTACTACCTTATTTTCCTTTTAGCAATGCATCTTTTCTTGTTCTTTTAGATTCCCCCTTTTTTGCAATACTTTAACCTTTAACAGACCATCTTGAGTAATTCCTGTTTTCTTTTCCATATGTCTTTTCTCTTATTTTGCCATGTTTTTAAAATCCATTTTCTTTTCATCTCACTTCCTAGATATCCCTTCTGAAAAAAAATGTACATATTCCCTTATAATTCTTGAAGTGTTTCCACTACCCGTTCCTTAATACCGTCTCTTTTTAACAAATAACTAGGTAAATAGCATTGTCTCTCTTTACTTCATTGTCTTGCATTTCATCTTAGTTGTTATTGGTTTATGATCTAAAATAGTAATTAGATTTGTTTCATATCTTTCAATTAATTACCTGTGTTCGTATGAAATGTAATTTCTATCTAATCTAGCCCAGAAATAATATGTAAATTCTGTCTGAGTTCCTGTTGCTGAAATCACATTTCCATTCCAAATATTTTCATGTATTTATGTAGAAATCCATCCTCTTTAGTTATAATTTACCATCTAGGTCCCCCTGATAAATCCTTAGCTATTGCAAATCATCTTCCAGTCCTCATCAACAAGTAGTATTCCCTGCTGAAATCTAACTAAAATGTTTCCTTAGAGCATATTCTTCTGTCATTTCCTGATTAACTGCCTGCAGCTGTAGACGCACCATTTGCAGCTGTTGGTAATTATTGATGGAAAGAAGGAAAATGAAGAGCCAGTAGTGTGTTTTTTCCTGATGCAAGAAACAATTCTTAATGAAACTACTGATTTGATGTTGCCAAATTTCATTCCTGCCTCAACTGATGGGTTCGGATCCTAGGACTCGGCCATTGCTAAAAATCGTGCCAATCAAAAACTCTCGAGCTTCTCCCTTACCCATAATGCACCATCCCCAAGTACCTCAGATCTCTTTTATTGCTTTACGTGAAAGACATCGTGACGATTACTCTCAAGCAGATAGCTATTTAAGTTGTGAGTTTAGGTCTTTTCTTAATTAATCTTTAAAAATATTAGGTTTTCTTTATACCCTTACCTTATCACTTCACTTTTCATCTCTTTTACTAGTTAAAATAACTTTTCTTTCAATTTTGTTCTCCTTCCAGCCTGTACTCTTGAATACTATTAGTATTCTGTTTCACACTTCTAGACTTTGTGTAATCTCTTTTATTACCATTCTTGGTCATCTTTGTATTTCTTTGTATCTTTAACCAAAATAAAAAAAGTGTATGTGTGTGTGTGTGTGTGTGTGTGTGTATGGATATATATATATATATATATATATGTATATATATATATATATATATATATATATATATATATATATATATATATATATCCAGGAACACTTTATAATCCCGAAATTCTGAAATATCAAATTTCAGAATACCGAAATTATAAAACCGAAAGATCAAAACTCCAAAACCCCAGAAGTGAGAATTTCAAAATCCCAAAGTCCAGAGATGTTGAATTAGTGCTTCTGATGTTGCTCTGTATGAATGGATAGCTGGAAGTTCAGGTAAGTATTTGTGTTTAAGGGTTTTGGTTAGGGACTTTAGTGTGTGTCAGTGTGCATTGTTACTGTAATGTGTGTGTGCGAGGGGAATATAGCTTGTATGGTGGTGTTTTCGTGTGCTTGTCTGTGTAGTGCGACCTTAGAGTTAGTATATTTAAGTCTGGTGGGGGGGATGAAGCCCCCCACATGGGGGGTGCAGGGGGGCTTGCACCCTGCTTGTATGTAGTGTAGTTTGTGTGTGGGGGGGGAGGTGTGTGTATGTGTGTATGTGTGTGGTGTATGGTTAGTGTAGGAGTCGCGATTTTGAAATTGACGCTTCTGGGGTTTCGGGATTTTAAGATTTTGGCTTTATTATCTCGAGATTCTGAAATTTGATATTTCAGGATTTCGGGATTATAAAGTGAACCTATATATATATGTATATGTGTGTATATATATGTGTATATATATATATATATATATATATATATATAATGTATGTGTGTGTATATATATATATATATATATACACACACACACACACACACACACACACACACACACACCTGTGTGTAAATATATATATGTGTGTGTGTGTGTGTGTGTGTGTGTGTGTGTGTGTGTGTAAAATTTTCTGACTGGTGTTCCCCTTGAACTTTTTGTCTTGTTTCCACGTTTCCACTATGGCAGAGAAAGGCCAGGTTGGGTTCAAAAAATGTCTGAAGTGTCAGCACAAAATTCCATTTTCTGATGCCCACACTTTGTGTATACTGCCTTTATCCTCTTCATCTACAAGATGACTGTGCTATTTGTCATGGGTTTAATTCCACAGCTTTGACTGAAAGAAAAAAAAATTAATTAATTTTAAAAGGGTTGCTTCCTTTCTCTTTTAGAGGCTTTATCTGGAGCTATGTTGCCAACAAAATCTAAAAAGTCTAAGTCTTGCTCTCCAAGTCCTACTACTTCCTGCAAAGCTTCAGAGCAGTCGAGAAAAAGACCTCAGTCCAATCTGATCCCTCCAACAGATCCTAATAGAAAAAGCCTAAATTATCGAATCAGACCTCAACCTCGGATCCGAAACAGAGAAAAAAGGATTTGTCCAAACTGACCTCAACATTGAATCCAAAGCAGGAAAAAGAAAGATTTGGAGGATCTGACTTTTTTGGGTCCATTGATCCAGCTACTCCTTCGACCTATATTTTCCTGTCAAGGACCAGATACTCCCCTTCAGTGGACCCATTTCCCTCCTGGGTCTCCTTTTCCCTTTTTGAAGAGATTCAACACGCAGCAGCAAAGGAAACCACAGTGAAAAACACTCAGGAGGCAGCAACTTGGAATATAATCCAAAATTTAATGGTGCTTCTGGTACCTTGGCAGACAACCTTCAAGGAATAACATAAGCTACCACCATTTCCCATTATACCTCAAACTGCTCCAATTCAACAATTAATCTAATCCTTCAATTAACTTGCTACTTAAGCCTTCTTAAATAAACATACTCCTATACAAAAATTTCTTTCAGTACAAATAGATCACGTATTATAAATAACATTGTGATGTTACACAATCAAATTCACATCTAAATTCATATAGGTTTCAGAGTGTTATAATTTAATATAAATCTTCTTGCCATTCTTAACAAACTGGCTAAAAATCACCCCCTCTAGCAAGAAAAGGTGTAGCCAAAACACTAAAAAAGAAACTGACAACAGAACCCCAATGTGCATTAATAAAATGTTCAGCTACTGGGCTATTTGAATTCTTATTTCTAATGTGGCTCAGATGCTCAAGAATCCTAACTTTGACCGTTTGCTTAGTTTGTTCTACATACCATCTCACAGGAGTGCACCCACACCCTACAATATAAACCACCCACAAGAAGTAAATGAAAACCTCCCCACTGAACAAAATAATTAATCATCCTACCCAAAATGTTCTTGATCCTAGAACATACCTTATATCTTCCACAAGGGAAGGAACCCACGCTAGTCCCATGTGTAGAACCTTTTTTTAAAATGTAGCATCTCCCTCAAATTTAGATATCTTCCATAAGAAAATGTAACATGTGCAGAGAACAAATGCTTTAACTGCTCATCTTCACACACCGCTGGCCACAGATCCTTCATTGACCTCCTCAAAATATTGGAAAATGGGGAAAATCTGGTTACAAAAAACAATTCTTTGCTTTTCAGTATCCTGAACAGAAAAAATCTTTTTTAAAGTAACCATATCTGTTTCTACTCTTACTATCACTACACCCCACACACACACACATTTAACACACTTCCCTTAGCTTTTTTCAGGCTACTACTAGAATAGCCCCTTTCTAGCAATTTATGTTCTATCTTCGTAAACTCTCCTGCTACTAACCTTTTATCAGAAGTATTATCATTGATCCTTTAAACCCTCCCCCCTCCTGGCAATGCCTCCATCAGACATGATGGATGCATACTATTGGCCTATAACAAAGTTATTTGCATCAGTGGGCTTAATGTGGGGTTTGTTGCTACAGTTGGTCTTCCCAGGGGTGTCATTCATGTTTTTATGCAGTTTGGGGGTGGCATAAAAGATAGGGTCTTTAGGAACTTTAATAAACAATTTGCTTGCATCCCTACCAGAAAAGAAACCCAATCTTTCACCTTTATCCAAGATCTCTCTCAACTATTATAATGTCTTGTGGGTTTGTTTGTTATTTTTTCATATTCTGATCCTGCTAACAAATCAAAAACCATTTCTCATACTTCGTAGAAAACAACACCCAATTGCTCCCCTTGTCTGCCTGACAAAAAACTACACCAAATTCATGACTTCTACATTGATTTAAAGTTTCTCATTCTACTTTAGGTAAATTAGAAACTTTTTTAGATTTAACAAACTTTTGATATTTAAATTCTACTTTTTTATACATAACACCCTTTCAAAACTTTGTACAATGTTAGATCATCTAGGAGGAATGAAAGTGCTAGGATTAGAAAGATAGGGAACTATTAATTTCCCATAACCAGTGAAATAAGCAGTATTCCCTTCACATTTATTGTCGGAAACAACATCAAAAAACTCATTTTCATATACTGATATATCAGGTAAAACATCTTCTATACCAAACATTTTCAGTTTCATTTAATACTTTTTGAAGAGACCCAGGTCCCCCTCTTTAATATCCATTTGCTCTTCCAGTAGTTTAATGGGAGAAGATGTGGAAAGAGTGGTAAGAAGGATTCTCTCAGCACGGAGTCTGATGGATGCTTTTCCAACTCCTACCTCTTTGGGTCAGGAGGACTCATCTTCCATTACACCCCATTTACCAGTTCCTTTTTCTGACTCTTTCTGACTCCTTCTGCTGTCAGAGTCCTTGGAGCTGAGCTCTGTCTGACTCTGATCCATGAACACCTTTGTTTTCTGATCCGAAGTTTGCTCTGAGCACTTTGGTTCAGTCAGATCCAGAGAACTCTCTGAGCCGAAGCTTCCCCTGTCGGATCTGAGGTGTTGGAGTTGACTCCGAAGTAATCGGAGCCATCTCTTCTGCCTCGAGATTATTATCTTCGGAGCAGGGAGGGACAATGGTCCAAAAGTTTGCCTTTTCAGGTCTGAGGTCCTCTTCCTCTTTGTGGGGGTTTGCCTTTGAGGCTATGGAGAGAGCATTATCTGCCTCAGCAACACAGACCATTCCTACTCCCTTGGATCCTCAGTCTGCAGCCTTGACGTCTGTGTGCTTAGAGTCTCATGCCTCTCTTCCACAGGGACAGCCAGTACTAATACTCCAGGCTTCCCAACTGGGTATCCCGACTTCTTCTGATACCTCCCCAGAACATACCACTGAAGAGGTCTCTAAGAAAAAGATGTGTAAGAGGAAGCACTTGGACTTCCCAGAGTTCCCAGGAGTTTATCATAGAAGATCCGGACTTCGATGAAGGTGAAGGGTCCGGTCCCCACAGTCACCTCCT
This sequence comes from Protopterus annectens, assembly GCF_019279795.1. Classification (NCBI taxonomy): domain Eukaryota; kingdom Metazoa; phylum Chordata; order Ceratodontiformes; family Protopteridae; genus Protopterus; species Protopterus annectens. Next base: position 1,198,790,642 of record NC_056729.1, read on the forward strand.
GAAGATGTCTCATTTGGAGACATCTTTGAAATTTTAAAACAGTGAGGTGGCTGGAAGTTCAGCAACCCTTCGTCTGAGAAGTCTGCATTTCTGGAGGCTTTCTGCACTGGCCTGTCTACCTTCTGGGTCCGCCGATGAGCTCATTGAGTTGATCTCTCAGTGGGCTTGGAAGGGTCCCCACACTATTGAGCTAATACCTCGGAGACCAGACAAAATTATGGCACCACCTGTGGACAAACAGTTTTGGGGAAAATGGGTACCCGTTGATGCCATGGTTGTGGAGGTGGCATCTAAAAAGGAACTTGCTGAGGAGAGTTCCATTGTTCTTCCCCCAATAGGGAGTCGCAGGAGATGGACAGGTTTGGTTAACCATGCCTGTGTTTCAGTGACCTTTGCCTTACGGTCACTGAATTATTTGGCACATTTCACAAGGTTTCATAGGGATTTGATTAAGGAGCTCTCAAGTAGTCTTTCAAGATCCATTTCTTAAGAAGTACAGTCATCTGTGATGTCTCAGTTGGCTACCCTGCAATCTATTTCCAATTCTTCCACGAGACTCGTTTCACATGTAGCTGAAGGAAACACAAGGGTAGCGGGTTCAGGCAAGTCTTAGTTTGTCAGTGCTCCTTTTGATGGAATGGCTTTTTTTGGCCCCGTAGTGAAGGACACACTAGCCAGGTGTGAGAAAGATGGAAAGAGCCTGTCTGCCATGGCTGTATGTTTTTCTACCCCTCAAATATCCTTTTCTAGGCATCAACAAGGTGGTCAAAAGATGTGGTTCAAGAAATCCCAAGAACCTTTCCAGGACAGACGTGGAGGAGGTTCCCACAGGGGTAGAGAGGGGAACTCTAAGGGTAGACTCCGCCCCTATGGCAGAAGTGGCCTGCAAAACCCAGGGGTCCAGAGATTCTTTCTCTGACAGACCCTTCCAGCATTCCTGAAAGGAGGCCTGATTGCCCTCCTCTTGAGGCAATCTGGGTTCGACTGTTCTTGCACCAGAGAGCCTGGCTAAAGATAACAGATTCTTGGGTGCAGAGGATAATTTCCAGAGGTTATATAATACCCATTTACATTCCTCGCCCAACTGCAAGACAAATCCCAGATGTTCTACCCAATCAGAGGGATCAAGCAGCAATTCAGGTACGAAAGCTCCTTTAAGAAAGAGGCATCCAATAGGTCCCGCCAGACCAGTTAGAACCCAGAACTTGCATGAGATCCTTTTTAGTGCCAAAAAGAACAGGGCACTGGAGACCAGTTTTGGATCTCAGTACCTTAAACAAGTTAGTTTTGATGCACCAAGTTTCGCATAGTCACGGTTCAGTCCAGTCTGCCTCTTCTGGACAAGGACGACTGTATGTGCTCAATAGACCTTCAGGATGCATACAATCACTAAAAAGATGAACAGACAATCCAGAAGGTTTTTACACATCCCAATGGGAGCCAGTCAGTACCAGTTCAGAGTTCTGCCCTTCAATCTCATTACAGTCCCCAGGGTGTTTACCAAATTTATGGCAGTAGTAGTAGTAGCTCACTTGAGACTGCAGGGATTCCCTGTGCTTCCATATCTCATTACCGCCCCGACCAGGCATCAGTTAATTAAGGCAAGAGATCAGGTTCTCCAGACGTGTTCTTACCTGGGGATAAATATCGGCGGGTCACCTCATTGCATAATAATTCTACAATCCCCTATCAAGGAAAACAGTGAAGTATGTCTGCTGAATAATTCCAACAAGAAAGACTTTCTATTGATTGTACCAAATTTTACATGTCATACCCAGGCCTGAGCTAGGACAGCCAGCAGCCCTTGCTTCCCCTTCTACATAACCTTTCACTATCTCTTCCCTCCCACCTGTATAGATCCCCCTTGTTTTTTCTTTTTATTCCCACTTTCCAATCTGTAGTCTACCATTGTTACACCCTCTCAATCTAACTAGCTATACTAGACTTGCCCACTAGATGGCACCCTAATTCCAGACTTTTTCTACTCTTACCCTTTTTTCTCTATCAACTCCTTACCCCATTTCTTAAATTCAGTAGTTCCCGAAAGGCTATTAGCTGCCTCTTTTGCTTTTTCCTTCTATTTTACTCTCCACTGACACCTCCCCAGTCCTCTCTCCCTTTTCTTTTTTTTCCCCTTTCCCCTGCACATATACAGACTACAGACACTTTCTAGCCCATATTCTTTTCCATTCTGTCACCAGAACTAACCTGATTGTTTTTCATTAACTGCTTCAGTATCTGTTTCTACCCGCTCCGTTCGCCCTGCGGGCTCACTCCGCTCCTCTCCCTACCCCCAATTCCCACCCACCCCAGGGGTCCTACCTTTATACTTCCTTAACCACACCTCTTCCTGTTCCTGTTAATCTCCAACCACACCCCTTCCTCTTTCCATTACCTTCTAACCACACCTCTTCCTCTTTCCATTACCTTCTAACCACACCTCTTTCCTCTCACCTATACTATCTAATAATACCTCGTGATCACACTATTTCCTCTTCTCAATCACTCTTCCCTCTATCTTTTCTCCCTACAAACTCTCCTATTACCCAACTCCACAAATTGTTACCCTCTCACTACTCTCCTCCTATCTTACCATACCCTACTCACTCTCTCATCTCCACCCAATATATTTATATCTTCTACCTACAAAGAACCAATATCTATCCAAATAATGAATACTCAATCCATCCCATCCTGTGTCACATTCTTATTCACACTCTCACTATTACCTCCATTAATCCTTACTCATCTTTTCACCTCATTTGAGAACCCACTAGACCCAAACCAAAACTGTCCCAAAAAAGAAACCAACTCTCCATACATACCTTTACATTTTATTCACGCTAATATAACATCCTCATCTAATTACACACTTCTTAAATATCATAGAACTCTACACACAAAGTACAACAATCTAACCCCCCCAAAATGTCTGTCTCTATACAGCAGATTCAAAAACCCATACTATCTAAGCCTCTTACCCTCTATAAAGGATGGTGACATCCACCCTAACCCAGGCCCCCCAACAACTCCCATCTCTCTCCTCAACCTCAAAGAACCACCTACCCAAGCCCTCTCTAGACCATCAAACTCCCTCTTAATTGCTCATCTTAACATACGCAGTATAAATAATAAAGTAACTCAACTCCAAGCTCTAACTGAAATCTATTCCTTTGATATTCTCTGCTTAACAGAAACTTGGCTAAAACCTTCAACCAAAGACAATAAAATCATCCCGCCTTGATATAATATCCTAAGACTAGACCAAACATCTAAGAAAGGTGGAGGGGTCACTATCCTATATAAACCTAGCTTACAATTAACTACTCATAACTGCAAACCACCTATAGATTCCAATGCAGAAATTCTTATCTCCAAACTTCTTCTTAACAATTCCAAATCCATCTATGTCATCTGTATATATCTACATCCTGGTAATAACATAGCAACCATGGAAAATATACTTTGCTGGCTTTCCCAAAACCTGCCTCAAGAAACCATTATCCTAGGTGACACAAATATTGACTGGACCTGCTTCTGCAGCAGCCTCCCCTCAAACCATATTAACCTATATGGGTATTCCCAAACCATTACCTCCCCTACCAGGACAAATAAATCTAACAAGAAATCAACCTTACTAGACTGGATCCTCATTAACCATCATCCTCTCATCTACGACTCAGGAACCCTCCCTGATGATTTAAGTGACCACTCTCTTACCTGTATCATCAGACATAAAATCAACTTTCCCTCCCCAACATCCATTAAAAACATCAGGTCTAAAAAGTACTTTAACCCTGAACTTTTCCAGATGGAACTAAGAGCATGCAACTGGTCACCCCTACAAAACCTACCTTTAGATGAAGCCGTTTGTTACTTTAACTCCAACTTCCTTGCCATCCTCAACCACCATGCTCCAACCAGACTAGTTAGAACTAAAACCAAGCATGCTCCCCTGGCTTTCTAAGGAAACCAAACATAAAATCAATGTTAGAAACAAACATTGGGCAAAATGGAGGAAAACAAAAAACCCTATAGACCAACAAACATTTAGACAACTAAGAAATGAAACTAAGAAAGCTATAATATCTGACAAAAAAAACTACTACCTCCAACCCCAACAAGCCAGTCAAAACAAACCACAGAAATTTTGGTCTAGTATCAACCAACTTCTCCACCCAGGGCAATCCACTACTCCAAACCCTCAAAATACTGAACACAAAACACCAGTGAATATAGCTAATGCTTTTAACACCTTTTTTACTGATGCTATACAAACATTAGTTAGTCAACTATCACCTAACAATTTCACTCTACCTTCCAAAGAATCAACCTTACCCCCTACTTTTCATTTTTAACCTGTCCCAACATCATATATTCTAACCCTTCTACAGAAACTGAAACCATGCTCCCCCTCAGCAGACCAACTATCTGCTGAATTCCTACAACAATCCGCCAAAGCTATTGCCTATCCCATTTCTATCCTGATCAATAGAACTATTACTGAAAGTTATATCCCCAGTTTATGGAAAATATCCCATATTATCCCCCTCCACAAAGGAGGTCAATCCACTGAACTCTCCAATTACCGCCCTATTGCCCTCCTCTCACCTCTGGCAAAGATCATAGAAAAATGCATTCACAGACAATTACTTGACCATCTAATACATAATAACCTACTAGCCAACTGTCAACATGGTTTTAGACCCTCACATAACACTACTACTGCCCTTCTTTCCTTCACGGATTGTATCAGCAACAACCGCAAACTTAACAAACTCTCTTCTGCCCTATTCATTGACCTGTCTAAAGCTTTTGACATGGTAATTCACCAAATTCTCATCACTATACTGAAATCCCTGTCACTTGATACATCCTCCATAAAGTGATTCCAGTCCTACCTGGATAAAAGACAACAGGCCGTACTATGGCACAAGTCTCTCTCTACTCACCTACCCGTCAACCTCAGAGTCCCTCAGGGGTCCATCCTTGGACCTCTACTTTTTTCCATATTCATCAATGACCTTCACCTTGCCATCCCCCAAGCTGCATGCATACAATATGCGGATGACTCTACACTGATATGCTCAGCCCCCTCCCCTTCTGAACTTCTCTATCTTACCCAACAAGTATTTAACAGAGTTGAGCAATGGTTCACACATAAATGCCTTCTCCTAAACCCCCAAAAGACTAAACTCCTCCTTTTCTCTCCTACTAAGAAATCCTCTCCTTTGGATTTCTCAGTTAACTCTACCAATAAAACCATTATATCCCCTGAACCATCCACCAAACTATTAGGAGTCACCATTGACAATAATCTGAACTTTGACATCCATATTAACAATACTATAAAAACTGTCAACAAAAAGCTAGGCTCTTTCTCTATAGGATAAAATCCATTCTCCTACCTTCAGCTAGAACCACAATAGCACACACTCATCTAATCTCTTCTCTTCTTTATGCCTCACTTATTTTTACTAACCTATCTAAAAATAATCTTAAATTGGAAATGTCCTACAATAATATTGCCAGATTTGCAACAGGAAACCCATTTAGAACCCATCACTGCCTCTATTTAAAGCAGCTAGGATGGCTTGAACTACAAAATCTAATTAAATTCCATCAGCTAACTATAGCCCACAACACTCTTCACAAAACCTTCCAAAACACCTATTCTCTCCACACTAATCACTCCCTATAAAAACCTGGAATCCTTAAGGTCTTCTCAGAAACTTCTAGTACATACTACTAAAACAAACAATAAAGCTGGTGACTCCCTTTTTTCTAATATAGTTGGAAAAGCCTGGAACCTCCTTCCAAATTAACTCTCCACACTTCCTTCACTATCCTATTTCAGAAACAAATTGAAAGTATTCCTCAATACACACTGGTTATGCCCATGCTCTAAACCTGACTAGTCTAAGTGTCTCTATATACTCTACTCTTCCTAACCTGTCTACTCATTAAAAGCAACTCCTTCCTTTTTAAACTATGTTACTAATTATCTCTTGACTACCTTGACTGTATTTACATTCCTTTATTATGCCTGTATTCTGCACTGTAAATTTAGATTGTACTTGCATCCTTTGTTATGCCTGTATTCTGCACTGTACATTTTACTGTAATAACCTGTTATACATACTGTCAATCCTTTTAACTAGCTCATGTATCCTTAGATGTTGTGTTAATTTCATTGTCCTAGCTTGGAGCTTAACTCCCCGGGCCTCTACTAAAAATGGACATGTATCCAGTTGGACTAGCCCGGTAAACAAATGTAAAATAAAATAAATAATAATAAATAAATAACCATAAACTATGAAAAGTCTAAACTGGAACCAACTCAAAAATGTATAGGAACACTGTTTAACACAAGGTCAATGAGATAGCCTCACTGCCAGTATTAAGGGTTCAGACTACAGGATCACAGGAAAAATAATCTTCAGCACCAATGTTTCAGACTGCTTGGTCCTTCAAGATCTAGGATCAGTGTCAGCGGCAGTAACACTAGTTCTAGATTTTACATGAGGACTGTACAGTGGATGCTATCAACACGATGATTGATTCCTTACCAACTTATGTCAATTCCAATACGAATCACCCACATGTGCAAGAGGGACTTCCAGTGGTGGATTCAATCAGACCAGATTCTACAAGGCCTTCTTTTCAATCCCCCTCAGCCCAAGGCCATATTGCCACTGATGCTTCACAGTTGGGGTTGGAAGGGCATTTTCTGGGTAAGCAGTCCAAAGCACTTGCTCCCCCGAAGAGACCAACTTATATCAATGTCCTAGAGATGAGAGCAGTGCTTTTAGTGTTGCAGGCCCTTCAAGATGCTCTCCATTTGGGGATGATTGTAATTCAGATGGACAATATGGCAGTAGTTTGGTCCATCAGCAAACAAGGAGGGTTCAGATCATATCCCTTGTGTTGAGAAGCGCTCAGTGTGTGTGGCACTGGGCAATCTCATCCAACAGCTTTCTCATAATGCACATTCTGGGAAAGTCCAGCATGATAACAGACAAGCTAAGCAGGTACTTTCTTTTACCTCATGAGTGGTTCCTCAATGAGAACATAATGGAAATGATTTCCCATCAGTGGGACCAGCCTCGCTGTGATCTTTTTGCTTCTCCCAAAAAAAGCAAATGCAGCAGCTACTTTGCCCTAATACCCCCACAGGGGGAATCACTGAGGGATGCTCTTCTTCATGATTGGCCACCCAGTCTTCTTTATGGCTATCCATCAATTCTGCTAATTCTTAAATTCCTACAGAAAGCTGCCATGTTGAAGAGCAAAGTCATCCTCATTGCGTCTTACTGGCCTCAACAGATTTAGTTCCCTTTCCTTTGCCCTGACTTACTTCACCAACCTTGAATTCTGGATCCAACTCCAGACCTCCTGTCTTACCAGACAGGCATGATTCTTTCAAACGTATCAAAGCTCAGGCTGACAGGCCTGGCTTCTCAAATTCCATTAATAGCCAGACAGCATATGCTCTCCTCACCTGTCTGACATATACTTTTATCTTCCCATAAAGCCTCTACACAAAAACTCTACTCCAGTAAATAGAAAATGTTTGTTTACTGGGCTTGTCAAAGTAATGTTGACTCTCTTTCCTCTCTCATACATAACATCCTTGAATTTTTGGCCCTGCTTTTTAAGGAAGAAGCTAGTTCATCAACTGTTAAGGTTACCAACAATATCAAATTTTCACATTGGATTTGAGGGTTCCTCTGTCGTAAATCATTTTTGCGAGGCATTCTTCTTCTTCTTCTAAGACCTCCTTTTAAACACCCTACTCCCCTATGGAACCTGAATCTGCTACTCAGAGCTCTTACTCATTCCCCCTTCAAAGCAGCAGCTAAGTGTGACCTTAAATATCTTTCTTGGAAGACTATTTTTCTGTTGGCCATTACTGCCAGATGAATTTCTGAAATTCAAACCTTGTCTTCAAAACCTCCATACTTGATTTTTCACAAGGACAGGGTTACATTATGATCTAATGTATCCTTTCTTCCTAAGGTGGAGTCAGAATCTATCATCAGTCAGTCCATTAATTTGCCAGTATTCTTTCTAACATTAGCTAACAAGGGTGAATATGTTGCATTTATTGGATGTTCACAGACTATTACGTTTTTACCTGCATAGAACAAAAGACATCAGAAAAACTGGCCAGTTGTTTCTCTCATTTGCAGAAGTGAATTGGGAAAGCCATTGCCAGATTAACTTTAGCCAGGTAGCTGACTGATTGTATTTCATTTATTTATAACAAATTGGGCATTATATATTACCAAAACCATTATGGGCCCATTCCAGTAGAAACATGGCAACTTCTTCAGTATTTCAATCTAGAATGTCCATGGGTGATATATGCACAGCAGCAACTTGGGCTACTCCCCCATACCTTTGTTACTCATTACAAATTGGATCTGGTCTCCAGAAGCAAAGCATCATTTGGTTCAACTGTACTCAGGAATATCCTTCCTTGAGATCACCTGGGATCTTAGGTAACTGGAGCCTGTGTCCCATCAGTTGAGAATAGAATGAAAATTTACAACATCAGATGAAGTTTTGCACTCACCATAACGTTCCATCTGTGTTGTCTATTTTCATTCTTCCTCAACTCCTCACCCACCAACCCCCATCCTTTAAAAATTCCTGGAAGAATGCGTGGTTAGAGGACATCACTGTCCTTTATACTGAGCTCTCGATATAGTCTTCTTCCTATGTGACTACAAATATTTCCTTTCTAGTAAAATCAGCAAACAAGACCAGAGGTACTAGGCATTGGTGCATTATGGGTAAGGGAGAAGCTCAAGAGTTTTTGGTTTCCACAAGCTTTAGTAGTGGCCGTGTCGGATCTGAGGGATCTGATTGGTTCTGTTGCTTATATTCAGCATTTGTGTTGTTACAGTATAAACCAGGGATATGGTATAGTCAAAAAGTATTTTCTTACTTTAATGTTACTGTCATAAACAGTATTCACTGATGAGCCCCCCATCTCACATTTAAAATACTTCTGCATACTGTCCAGAGCTACTTTACAATATAACTTGCAATTTACTTCAAGAAATTTATTATACACATTTAGTTAAGAACTGTATATTATTACTTACATTTGCATCTTTAGTCCCTTCATTGTCCTTCTGCGCATTGAAGACAGAGGTCATTAAGCTTTAGAGTCATCCCACCAATTTACCACAGTCAACAAACTTCCAGTCTTCGTTTAGCCATTTCTTATTATCTAAGCACAGTTGTCATGGCTAAACTACATCTCGTGGAAATGACACTACACTTTTTCCATTTATTTCCTGCTTTCGTGTTGTTGCTAGTCTTCTTTTTAATCATCTCAACCACCCAGCACTGGTCTCTCATTCAAGTCCAAGGCAGTTCTGACTTTACTAGTCAGCTCCTGTGCTTTTTTCACTGACAAGTGCTCTCTGTGGCTTTGCTATTGGCAGAGCAATGAGAAGCAGAGTCCCATTCAGCATGCTGGCTCACTGTTTGCTTGAAAAGCTTTGTTTAAAGTCTCATTTGCTTGTTCTACATCCAAAAATGTTTTTGATCCTCCAAGAGTAATATTCTAAAAATAGCTGGTTATAACAACTTTAATCTCACACCTGGCTCTCAACATTCCTTGATTGCAGGGATAAGCTTACTTTTTTTCTGTCTGGTATACAGTAAAACATTTCCACAAACAGTGTGGTGACCTCCATTTTTAATATTTTTCCTTTTTCCATTTTGTCTGGAGCAGCCCTTTCTGCTGGTATGACTGCATCTGTACTAATGTAGGTCTTGGCAGCTTTCTCATGGACAAGTTTGGAGCATGTGGACAGGTGCTCTTTCAGCTAACAAATCTTACTGTAGAATACCAGTCTAGCTGCTAATCTTTACTTTCATAAAGTTAATGCACTCTGTCCCTTACAGTGTCTCATGCAGTAGAAAATCTTGTTTGTTTTTTCTGTGTGCTTTGTCTTCTAACTGTATATTTTGGATTAGTTATTTTTAAGGTGCCTTATATTTGGCCAGTCTTTCCTTCATTTCAACGTCTAGCTTTTGCCGTTTTATCAGAATAACTCCTTAAAGCTTCTATTCTTTTCAGTCTTTTATCATTTGACTTTATATATTCCTCCAGCAACGCATTTATTTTAAAAAGCTCTGAACTCATTTATTTTTTCCCTCTAAAATTACTTGAAGTGATGTACTGTACCAGTGCTGAAACCTGAACTGCTTTTAACAGCAAACAGGCCATTCCTTTTTTTCTCCTTTTCTAAATGACTTTCTCCAGATTCCTTTGCTGACATCCAAGCAGAATCGTAATTAACCACTAATTGAATTTTACCCATATTCGCTGGTTTTACTGACTTTTTTTTTCCAAAGTTTTGTTTTCACACTGGGGAAACTCTGTTCAACCTGTTGATCAGTGTGCAGCCATATTTGGAAATCTACAGGATTCTTCTTTCCCTTATGACCTGTTTTAAAAGTACTACCAAAATGTGTGCTTGTGGCTGTCTGTTTTCCTCAGGTTTTTAATTTTAGCTTAAACATAAAAAGTTTTTTTGTTTTTGATTTAATGAGGTTGCTGTAATTTATCACCGCAGGGCAGTGGTCAGGGTTTCCGATATATCTCCCTTGAAGGGACTGCTTTCAACATAAGTATTAGTCTTAACAAATCCTTGTTCTCTTTTATTTCCAGCAAATGCTTAGGTTGTGTCAGACAATAGGATCAAAGCCTGCACCTCACCTTATCCTTAGCTATGTGGTGCAGTGACTGATTTTTTGTTACTGTCAATCCAGTCTGTTATCTCCTGTGTATCATTCCTATCCACTTCTCTGTGCTGGAGAAATGTCATCTTGGCAAGCTCATGTGGTTTACCCCATAATGGGTTTGGGGATTTATGAACATTCTGCTCTGTCTGTAAGTGGGACGTGTGTAGTTGCAATTGTATAGGGTCATGGGGACATAGAGATTCATAGGATGGGATCACTTTGATGCTCAGCCACATACAGGGTGAAAGTAACTGAGGACAGAGAATTGTGCGCATTGTACACCTCTGTCTACCTTCTACCATGACAGCTCTGGTGCTGCATCAACTGTACGTAGTGCGAATAGCATTATGCATTAGTGCTGTGTATGCTATACACAGTTCGTAGGGCACTGGTGTTGTTACTGAAGACATAGTTCAGTTGTGAGGAGTTACTTAACATTCCCATCAACTGTTCACGATGCAGTGCCTTGTATGTAACATAATTCCTGTGGGGAAGATACGTAAATGTTTTGCACTGTTGTTTAGCTAATTTATGTTGAGCAACACATCACCATTTTCTGTACTTTTGAGTATTGGGTTGCAGTGTTTTGTGTAGTATGAGTACCTCCATAAGTCTGTGCTCCTACTTCACAGAGCAATTTGAAATTCACAAGTTTGTGAATCTCTAATTGTGCTGTAGATCCCCATTCAGGATCTGTTACACATTTGGACTGTTCCTTGGAAAAATTAAAAAAAAACAATGTTGTAGGGCTGTTGAGTTGCTAGCAGATGAGAGCCTTTGTGTACAGTGCTGTTAAATTGTCTTTTTGTTTTTTGACAGTAATTTGCTTGAGCTCCTCCCTTTTAAATCATTAGGGTGGTGATTCTGCAACTTGGCTGATGGAGGTACACTGTTTACAGTAGTACTGGTTACACCACTGTATTGTGCACCTTTTCAGTTTCTTTGGCATTCTTCTGTCATACATTACACCTGACACACTATGCCAGTTGGCTGCAACCCCTCTGATTCTACCTTTGACCTCTTCATTCAGACTTCCCTTCTCCTCAACCACCCCTCCCAAATACTTGAAGCTGTTAACCTGTTCCACTATCTTCTCTCCTGTTTAATTTCTCAGCAGCTTCTGATTCCCCAATTTCCTGCTGTTATAACTATCTTATCCATACTTACTTTCATCCCATGTGCCTTCAGTTTTGCATTCCATTCCCCTATCCTTTGCTCAAGTTCTTGCTCAGTGTGCGCCTGTAATGCTGTATTATCTGCATACAGCAACTTTTTGGTCTCCCCCTCTGACATTTTTTGGTAATGTAATCCTTCACCAGTATGAACAGCAGTGGGCTCAGACCCGAACACTGGTACACACCTACTCCCACTGGGAACCGATCCATGAGACCAAACACTTTTTGTACTTGAGTCACTGGGTCCTTGCAAATAGCCTGCATTAATTCTATAATGTTTCATGAACTTTAAACCACTGCAGTACTGCCCAAATTAGCTTTCTTGGGACCTTGTCATATGCTTTCTCCAAGTCTAGGAATGCCCATTTGGACTCTCATCTCTAGCTTCTTCTCAACTGTCTGCATGGGTGTCTGACCATTGTCTTTATGTTTCTGTCTTTGCCTTGCAACCTGATATAGTTTTTGTGCCACATACTGAGTCACTTTCAAGAAGCTGGTAGAGTGCTTCTCATGCCCTGTTCTTTGCTATTGCAACTGCTTTCTTAGCTTCTTTGTTTGCCAACCAATATTCCTTCCTAGCCTGGTTTGTCTTTTCTAACTCCCACTTTTTCCTGCACTCTCTTTCTTTTAATGACTTCCTGGACTTCTGAATTCCACCACCATCTTTCCTTATGTACCTTATTTCCTTACCTGTCTCAGCCACATGTTTGTTCTGTAGTCCTCACACATGCTGTTTTGAGTTGCTGCCATTCTTCAACTCCACCTTATTTCCTCTTCTTCTTGGGTAAAAACCTCAGCTTTGGCCGGCTAAGAACTTGCTATATTCAACTGGACGTATAAGAGAATTTAAGTACCTTTATCTGCTCTTTTATTTTCAAAAAAATACAGTATTTAAATTGATTTTAACTGTGTGGAAGGAATATTAGCTGAACTGGAAGTTAGTCAGTGTTTGCTGAATTTTGTTATTTGCTAGTAATTACAGGTGTGGGGGTAGTCAAATTCTTTGATTTCCTGTCCTTGCCTATTTAAGTGGTACAGTGTGAAATATTTTCTGCTTAAAAAACTCAGCTTTGGCCAGCTAAGAACTTGCTATATTCAACTGGACGTATAAGAGAATTTAAGTACCTTTATCTGCTCTTTTTTTCAAAAAATACAGTATTTAAATTGATTTTAACTGTGTGGAAGGAATATTAGCTGAACTGGAAGTTAGTCAGTGTTTGCTGAATTTTGTTATTTGCTAGTAATTACAGGTGTGGGGTAGTCACATTCTTTGATTTCCTGTCCTTGCCTATTTAAGTGGTACAGTGTGAAATATTTTCTGCTTCAAAACCTCAGCTTTGGCTGGCTAAGAACTTGCTATATTCAACTGGACGTATAAGAGAATTTAAGTACCTTTCTCCGCTCTTTTTTTTCAAAAAAATACAGTATTTAAATTAATTTTAACTGTGTGGAAGGAATATTAGCTGAACTGGAAGTTAGTCAGTGTTTGCTGAATTTTGTTATTTGCTAGTAATTACAGGTGTGGGCGTAGTCACATTCTTTGATTTCCTGTCCTTGCCTATTTAAGTGGTACAGTGTGAAATATTTTCTGCTTAAAAACCTCAGCTTTGGCCGGCTAAGAACTTGCTATATTCAACTGGACATATAAGAGAATTTAAGTACCTTTATCTGCTCTTTTTTTTCAAAAAATACAGTATTTAAATTGATTTTAACTGTGTGGAAGGAATATTAGCTGAACTGGAAGTTAGTCAGTGTTTGCTGAATTTTGTTATTTGCTAGTAATTACAGGTGTGGGGTAGTCACATTCTTTGATTTCCTGTCCTTGCCTATTTAAGTGGTACAGTGTGAAATATTTTCTGCTTAAAAACCTCAGCTTTGGCCGCATAAAAACTTGCTATATTCAACTGGACGATAAGAGAATTTAAGTACCTTTATCTGCTCTTTTTTTCAAAAAATACAGTATTTAAATTGATTTTAACTGTGTGGAAGGAATATTAGCTGAACTGGAAGTTAGTCAGTGTTTGCTGAATTTTGTTATTTGCTAGTAATTACAGGTGTGGGGGTAGTCACATTCTTTGATTTCCTGTCCTTGCCTATTTAAGTGGTACAGTGTGAAATATTTTCTGCTTAAAAACCTCAGCTTTGGCCGGCTAAGAACTTGCTATATTCAACTGGACGATAAGAGAATTTAAGTACCTTTATCTGCTCTTTTTTTCAAAAAATACAGTATTTAAATTGATTTTAACTGTGTGGAAGGAATATTAGCTGAACTGGAAGTTAGTCAGTGTTTGCTGAATTTTGTTATTTGCTAGTAATTACAGGTGTGGGGGTAGTCACATTCTTTGATTTCCTGTCCTTGCCAATTTAAGTGGTACAGTCTGAAATATTTTCTGCTTCAAACCCTCAGCTTTGGCCGGCTAAGAACTTGCTATATTCAACTGGACGTATAAGAGAATTTAAGTACCTTTATCTGCTCTTTTTTTTCAAAAATAATACAGTATTTAAATTGATTTTAACTGTGTGGAAGGAATATTAGCTGAACTGGAAGTTAGTCAGTGTTTGCTGAATTTTGTTATTTGCTTGTAATTACAGGTGTGGGGGTAGTCACATTCTTTGATTTCCTGTCCTTGCCTATTTAAGTGGTACAGTGTGAAATATTTTCTGCTTAAAACCTCAGCTTTGGCCGGCTAAGAACTTGCTATATTCAACTGGACGTATAAGAGAATTTAAGTACCTTTATCTGCTCTTTTTTTTTCAAAAAATACAGTATTTAAATTGATTTTAACTGTGTGGAAGGAATATTAGCTGAACTGGAAGTTAGTCAGTGTTTGCTGAATTTTGTTATTTGCTAGTAATTACAGGTGTGGGGGTAGTCACATTCTTTGATTTCCTGTCCTTGCCTATTTAAGTGGTACAGTGTGAAATATTTTCTGCTTCAAAACCTCAGCTTTGGCCGGCTAAGAACTTGCTATATTCAACTGGACGTATAAGAGAATTTAAGTACCTTTATCTGCTCTTTTTTTCAAAAAAATACAGTATTTAAATTGATTTTAACTGTGTGGAAGGAATATTAACTGAACTGGAAGTTTTGACTCTGCTCTTCAGTTAGTCCCACCCACCCTCCCTGTTTTTGTTTTGGTGTTAATCTTAGTGGCCTTGCAACTGCCCGCCCCTCTTGTAAATTTGTGTTTGGATACTCCTTCTGGGCCCATCTCATTTGCTCACTGAACTGAGTGCAGTGAGATCATATTCTGATTTCAGGCACTCCTACTGTGTACAAAGAGAGCATCTGGGAAACAGAAAAAAAAAATAAGCTTGTTTCCTGCCTTTCCTGTTAAGTGGTATAGACTATTTGTAGGCTTCTGAGCCCCCAAGCCCTTCTGTGTTGGAGGGAAGCCTTCTAGCTTAGTTTTTTTTTCTTATAACTAGCCAGTTTTCTCGTTTAAGCACTCAAATCTGTTTTTGATCTCAGCACTTGTTCAGGAAAAAAAAAAAATTTCATCTGCTTTTACTGTACTTGTGTTTCTACCTACTTTTTTTTACTTTTGCATCATCTTAAAAGTACTCAATTGTATTTATTACTGCTTGGTGTAACTCATTCTAAGCCTTTTGGTTTAAACACTTGGGCTTCGGACCAGTTGTTTTACATTTGGAAGGTTTGTGGTATGCACTGTGGTGGCAAGACAGGTAGCTTTCATCCTTCTAAGTTGGGAACTGCTGATTGAGAGCCCAGTGTCTGTTATTCTTAAAGTGCATTAGTTCTGGTTTAAGCACTTGGGCTTCAGGCCAGTTATTTTACATTAAGAAGGTTTGTGGTCTGCACTCTTGTGGGAGAAGAGGCTGGACTCTGCCCTACTGAGCTGGGAATTTCTGGTTAAAGGTTTATAGTGCCTGAATATTTGAACTGTATCTTACTGAAATTGGTACACCTTGTTTGCTGTAGCATAGACTAGATCCAGGCCTGCTGAATCTAGCTTTGTTTATATGCTTGTTGTTTGTTTGCTTGTTATTTCCCTGGAACACTAATTCCACCTAATACGCGGCTTCTCAGCGCTTCTGTATATCACTAGTGATATCTGCATTGCTTACTGTACTTATTTCCTTGTTTCACTTGAAAGAAAGTTACTGTTTGTCGTTTTTGCATTTAAGTTACCTGTAACACATTGCACTTAAGTTACCTGGCACTTGCTCACTAAAGCAATTATATAAGTCAGCACTAAAAATTAAAAGCACTACACCCTCACTCCCCACTGGCCCTGGTTTTCAATTATTAAGGAATTCCCAATATTATTCTAGCATGTCCAAAGGTCAGTTGTCAATCTCCTCTCCGGTCCAGCTGGTGAATCTGGGAATCTTGAGGCAGTGTTACAACTGCCTCATGTACACAGACAACCCTCTCCTCCTCCCAACAAATTCCAACACATGTGAGAGATGCAACCATATAGCCAAACTGGAGGCTAAGCTCTCTCAACTCAGTACTGGCATAACCAGTCAGGAGGAGAAGGAAACCACACTCACTACAATTCCAGTCTCACATAGACCTACCACGACAGCAAACCAAACACATAATCACGCAAAAACATACTCGGAGGCTCTAAATAAAGATCTACCGAAGCAGCAGAGACCTCCAAAGCAGACACCCAAGCAGCCGCTACCCCAAAACAAAACACGTGCAACACATATCTCACAAAGCCAGTGTGCCAAACAGTCACAGCCCTTAAGACTAAACAACACACCTGATACACTTGTAATAGGTGACTCTATCGTCAGGCACACTGATGTCCCGCTCACCAGGCTGAACAAGGAGAGGGTCACGGTGAGCAGCCTGTCGGGCGCTAGGATCCGCCACATAACATAAGCACTCAGGTCACTCCAAGGCAAGTACAAATATGACTCAGTCATTGTCCATGCTGGTGTGAATGACCTGAGACATACCTCCCTGGACTACATGAAAAGAGACATAAAGGAGCTCTCTGAGCATGTAGCCCAGGCTGGTATGACCCTGACCTTGAGTAGCATCTTACCCTCACCAAGAATGATGCCACAATTTGAAGACAAGATGATCAATTTCAACAATTGGCTTAAGTACTGGTGTCATTCAAAGGGGATCCAACGCCTGACAGCTTGGGATGATATGCTCGACAAGCCACAATGCTTCGCTAGGGACGGCTTGCACCTGCCACCCCTGGGCTTTCGGATATTGGCAAAGGCTCTTGCTACCCCCATAGTGCCTTTTTTAGGCAAGGCTCAAAAGACAAACCCACCTCCATAGGTATCACAAGGGATAAGAAACTAAGAGTAATGCTACTCAACGCCAGAAGTCTAAACCTCAAGATGCACGCACTCGAAACTCTCCTTAGCATGGAGAACATCGATATCTGTGCAGTAACAGAAACCTGGTTCAGGGCTCCCGAGAGCACCCCAGCACTACCAGGTTATACCTCATACCATGCTTTTCGGCCCCAAAACTTGGACCGAACCACAAAAGGAGGAGGAGTATCGATATTCATCAAAGATACCCGCACCTCCAGGTTGGTGGCAAAGCACAAAGCATCAGAGACTATCCATGTGCAACTAACAGTGGGTAAAACTGCCTTCCAGTTTATAGCCTGCTACAGACCACCCTCCCAAACCCAGGAACCACACTCGACCTTCCTGAGAACACTGGAAAATATGAAGGTCTCTCCAAACACCATTATATTGGGTGACTTCAACTACCCAAACATAGACTGGGAGCATTACTCTAGCTCCAACACCCTAGCCCAAAGGTTCCTAGAATTTATAAACTCAAATGCTATGGAACAACTTGTTTCCACTCCCACAAGAGGGGAAAACATATACTGGACCTGATCATCACCAACATGGGGACTCTATGCTCCAGACCAGAAGTGTATCCCTCACTGGTAAGATCAGACCATAAACTAATCTCACTGGATATTCACATCCCGACCCCACCCCCTGCCCAGAAAACCACAGTGAAAAACTTCTCTAAAGCAAATTTCACACTCCTCAAAACTGAGGTGGAATCCTTCAAAGCCCCCGGGCCTGTGGAAAATACGGCCTAGGCCGCAGAATCCTTTATAAACGCATTCTATGAACACCTTCAGGAATGCATGGATCATGCAATCCCAAATAAAACCAAGACCCAATCCTCCAAAGGCAGACGTCCTGTCTGGTGGATCCCAGCCATAAACAAACTATACAATAGAAGGAGGAAGCTACTAAATGATAGAGCAAAATCCCAAAAAGGGAAGGCATCACTGATCAGTATTAGCAAAAAACTACGGGCACACATAAAATTGTCTAAGGCCAGCTTCGAGAGAAAAATTGCACAGGACACTAAGGATAATCACAAGTCTTTCTTTAGTTATGTTAGGAACCTGGGTGGGAATTCCCAGATATGCTCAGAATTAGTCCAAAATGACAAAAAATACACCGAACCCACAGACATTGCCAACATCCTAGCTGACAGGTTCAGTGCAAACTCCCCACCAAAAGGGCAAATATCTATCCCAGCAGAGTGCTGCCCCCTCACATTTCAGATGCTCAGGTAAGAGCCGCCCTCTCCAAAGCAAAAAAAAACAGCATCAATGGGACCAGATGGTGTCCCGGGCTGCGTCCTACATAAACTCCAAGAAGAGCTAAACCCAAACATAAAACTACTGTTCAATCTCAGCCTTACTACAGGATATGTGCCCAAAGAGTGGCGTA
Organism: Protopterus annectens; assembly: GCF_019279795.1. Lineage (NCBI taxonomy): Eukaryota > Metazoa > Chordata > Ceratodontiformes > Protopteridae > Protopterus > Protopterus annectens. The sequence continues at coordinate 1,198,809,295 of NC_056729.1, forward strand.
CAGCAACAGTGGTCCCTCTCCATAAAGGTGGTGCCTCAACGGATCCTGGAAACTATCGCCCCATAAGCCTGACTAGCTTGGTCTGCAAAGCTATGGAAAGGATCATCATGGACCTCATAAATAAAGATATTGGGGACCTACAAACACTGGATCCTACCCAGTTCGGCTTTGTTAAGGGCAGATCCTGCCTCTTAAACCTGGTTGATTTCTTTGAAACAGTCACCAAGGCCATTGTCGAGGGGAAGGTGGTCCACACAGCCTACCTGGACCTCGCAAAAGCCTTCGATACAATACCCCACTCGGGCATTATAGATAAGCTCACCAGCTTAAATATAAACCCCTATGTCACTAGATGGATTGCAAACTGGCTCAAGGACAGAACCCACATGGTTAGAATTGCTGGAGCCATGTCAGACTCCAAACCAGTTACAAGTGGTGTCCCACAAGGCTCAGTCCTGGGACCTCTCTTGTTCGATATATATTTCTCGGAGGTACAGGCCAACACGGAAAGACTGTGGCTGACCAAGTTCGCAGATGACTGCAAACTGGGTGCCATAATCGACTCTCCAGCCGAGACAAGCATCCTCCAAATGGGCCTCATAGAAACAGACAACTGGTGCCAGAGCCATGGCCTCAAGCTAAATGCCAAAAAGTGTATAGTCATCCCCTTTAGCAAAACAAAGTGCCCACAAATTACCACATAGGTGGTAATCCATTAAGTACAGAAGAAGTAATTAGGGACCTGGGGACCCAAGTTGATAGCAATCTCTCATTTGACAACCCCATGGCCAAAGTGGTTAGAAAAACATTTTATATAGCCCACCAAATCATGAAGGGATTCACATCTAGATCAGGGGAGGTCATCGTGCCTCTTTACTCATCCCTCATCAGGCCCATAATTGAGTGCAATGCCCCTTTTGGGATGTACCTTACCAGAGACCTGCAGCAACTGGAAAGACCCCAAAAGTACCTCACCAAGAGGATCAAAGGGCTCAAACAGATGCCATATGCTGCCCGGTTAAAGAAACTCCAGCTCTACTCAGTGGCATACCGCCTGTTCAGAGGCGATCTGTGCCTGACGTATAAAGCCATGTCCAACCCAGAATTAATGGACATGCTGCACCTCAGAAAATCCAAATCCCATCCAGCTACTCGCTCGAGAGACTTGAACCTCAGCACTAAAATAAATAGGACATGCTGGAGGGACAGATTCATAACCCAGAGGCTCCCTTCACTCTGGAATAAAATCCCAGTCCAGGTTAGGCAGAGTCCCTCATTGATTCTCTTCAAGAGGAATCTTGATAAGTGGATGGGAGATCGTAGGTTTACCCCGGGTATCACTTCTGTGTCACTGTTAGACAGATGTACAGTATACTAACCTCGAAAAAGGGCATAGCAAAATAAATTTAAAATGGGTGGCGAAAGCCAAACACATTCTGGCTAGGCTTATAAATGCCCTAGGGCAGACAGCCTAGTATGAACCTATGAACTAGAGCCCTGAGTAATTCCTTGAACTGTTGTACTTTCTCTCTCCAGTCAACTTCCAGGTCTTCAGCCTGGTGTTGACCTTAGAGCCTTTTCTGATCACTGCTTGCAGCTGATTGTGGTAACCAGTGGTTTATGCAGACTGTTTCGCTGGGGGTGACTTTGCAGTCACTGATTCTACTCCAATGCCCATTGTTTACTAGGAGGCAGTCTACCCGAGTTGCATGTTGACTACTCTTGTATGTAATCTTGTGACTCTCTCTCCTTCTGAACCATGTGTTGGCTACTTTCAAGCCATTTGCCAGGCAGAAGTCTAGAATGGCCTCTCCTTCTTTATTCCTGTTGTCCCACCTATGTGAATCTAGGCAGTCCTCATCCTGTTCTGCTTGTCCCAATATGTGCAGTCAACTCACCCATTACCAATGCCAATTCATGTTTTCCTGCTTTATCAAGTAGGTCCAGCAATTGTTGTCTGAATGCACTGTTTTCCTCACTGTCACAACCCTGCTGTGGGGCATAGGCTGAAATACTGAATAATGCCCTATCATTACTTTGGAGTCTGATTGCCATGAGTCTGTCACTAATTCTGATGACATCCTTCACTTCTTTCTGAAGCCTGCCTTTCACCACAATTCCTACACCATTTCTAGCCTGTCCTCCTCATGAGTAGTAGACTCTAGATCCCATGCTAACTGGCTTTGCTGCACTGCCCTTCCATCTTGTTTCTTGGATACATAAGATGCCCAGCCTCCTCCATACCATCCTGTCATGGGCAACTGGGCACCGGCCATCCAGTAGCTTATTGACCCAGGGATGCTGGTTTTTTTAAGGCGGACACACACTGGCCAATAGGGACAAATACAACTCTCCCACCATTAGCATGGATCCCTGGTGTAGGTCAGAGTAAGCCGGGTCCCCATGCCCATTTAATGACTTTAGTCAGCATGACCGAATCACCAAAAGCCATATTTTACACTGCTAAGTGGCTAGCCCTGCTCTGGTAAGCAGTCTGTGATCTGTGTTGTTCTATCAAGAAGATACTATGCACTACAGTAGCAGCCCAAACCTATACAACTATTCCCCCTATAGGGCACGATGTAGATTCTGTTCTGCAGCCCACAGGCTCCATTCATTGGTGAGTCTGAGATGAAAAGGCTCAGCGTGTTTTTTGCAGGAGGGAGGTACCCCACAGAGACACAAGGAGAAAATGCAAACTCCAAACAGACATTGACCGGGGGTCAGGATTGAACCTTATACCTTGTGCGGGGGAAGCGAAGACAGTTTATTTCTCTGAATAAGATCTGGCAAGCCTCCCTGCTTCTTTTAGATGTCAGCAAATGACTTGATAGCAATCAGAAGAGGAAATTAGCTACCACATTAGATTCACCATCTTCTACAGAGTCTAATAGGCTGGTGAAAGGAATTCTAGATGAGAGAACCCACATTTGCAATATGAGAATGTCAGAGGTTATTTTATTATTTCGCCTCAAGCAGAATTCTATGAACTTGGCTGGCATCTTGGTTAGGTGTCCTTGGTTGGGCCTGTTGAGTATAGTTGACTTTGACCATGAGATTAACCACATCCAAATCCGGTGACTGCCTTGTCCAAGGGTGGCAATAATGCTGTGTTTGGAACACTGGGTGCCATTTGCATAAGCCAAACTTTGGCTGTCCCCCTCTCATCTTGACTCTTGCATGGCCATGGTTAGTATAGCCGGCAGAAGCACAGTAGAGGACAGTTGCTACTTGCCTCATGGATTTGCAAGTGAATGCCAGTGACCTGAGCATGCATATTTTCTCCACGTCCCTTTATATCTTGTCACTCTGAACATGCTACAGGTCATCCCGTAGTCCACACAGCTATTGCACATCCTCACACAGGCTATGCAACACAATCATTGTCTCTACTGTGATGCATGTAATGGCTGTCTGAGCCTGGATTACTGACCTGTACATCAGCTGACTTATATCAGGTGTGGTACCCCAGGTCATAGAAAGACTAGGAGTCATGGTGGTGATTTCCTTTACATTGGGTGTACACACGTCAGCCACAGTGTGGTTGATGGATGCCATTTGTTATTGTGACTCTTGTACAGCCTGTGTGGTGCTCACACTGACATAGCATCCAGTGCTTAAATGCAGGTGATACCAAAGGTTTACTTGCTCCTCCACCACCACCTCATGTGTGTGAGATGTGTGTATATCCTCCAGTGATAATGTTGGTCGCATTGTCACCATGTCATATGACTTTTTCATATGCAGACTGCCATCATTGTCAGACACAAAATCATCATCAACCCTCTTTTCCTGTTTTTATACTTGGGGTTGGGGTGACGCATCATCTTTTGCGACCACTTTCGATTTAGTGTCACTCTCCTACCTTCGTTGACAGTCATGCCTGACAGTCACTGGGCTTCCCTCATACAGCCCATCCATCTCTTTGCTGGATGTCCTTGTTTCTTCATGCTTTCTTCCTGTCTCTCCCAGATCATCTTAACCAATTTGTCTTCTGCTTTCCTGCATCTGCCTGAACCACTGCAATCTGACCTCTGCAGTTGAAGCTACTTTGCTTCTGCTCTGATGTCACCATTTCATTGCATGTCCATAGTATGTATCTATCGCCCATCTCAGGCACTTCATCTCCATTACCTCTTGCTTTTTCAACTGCTGTATCTTCACCACCCTGGTTTATATACTATACAGACGTGCTGACCGCACCACTATTTTGTACACCTTACTTTTAAACTTGTTTAGCATTTTTGTCACATACTACCTTTAACAGTGTATGCCAGTTGGCTGCAGCCTTTCTGATTCTAGCTTTGACTTCCTTATTTAGATGTCCCTTCTCCTCAGCCACCCTTCCCAGATACTTGAAGCTCTTAACCAATTCCACAATTTTCCCCTCTGTTGCAATTTTCTGCTTCTTCTGATTTCAACCATTTGCTGTCATGACAGCTCTCTTGTCTGTATTCAGTTTCATCCCATGTACGTTTTGCTCTCCATTCCCCTAAAAGTCACTGACCTTCCTGTTTAAATTATGCTTGTAATCCCACAGGATCTGCATACAGCAATTTTGTTGATATGACCCCTCAGACCTGTCTGCTAATGTAGTTCGTCACCTGTATGAACAACACTGGGCTCAGAGCTGAACCCTGATACACACACTGGGAACCCCCCTCTGAGAGTCCAAACTCTGTTCTTGCTTGTATCATTGGGTCCATATACATAGCCTTCACTAATTCTACCAATGTTGCCAGAACTTTGATCCATCATAGGACTGCCTAAATCAATTTTATTGGATCCTTGTGAAATGCTTTCTCCAAGTTTTCAAATGCCCAGCTGCATTTGAAAACTGCAGTACAGGAGGGTTGCAGCTCGTTCAACAAAGGCATTGACTACTTCTGTGGATTTCTGGAAAGGGTTGACTTTAGAAACATTCTAGAGGCAGCAACTTGTTTCTCAGTATGTATCTTTGCAAAGCATTACAAAGTAGTTTCCTTTCCCAGGTCCAGAACTGGCTTTAAGATCATTCTTCATGGGCACCTGGAGTCTTGGGTATTAGCCTCCTCCCTCTTTTACAGTGCCTGTCTAAATTATGGCAGTCCGGTTGCACAACTTAGGCTACAGCAGTGGTGATAATGGAACATAGAACAGTTGTGTTAATAAATGTACCATAACAGAAAATGTTCTAATGTTTCATCATTGCAGCAGCCATCCCTGCTTTACCCCTTATTTTCCCCTCTTGCTATTCCTGATATATTGCCAGGGTGTGGTTCCTTTCACCCTTTTGTATATAGTTATAAATATATTTTTCATTGTTTTCTAGCACGCGTATTCAGGGCTCTTGCCTTCTTCCTTGGCAAAAAATGCTCAGAAGCTTTTGGCACTCATCCTGTCCTGTCTGGGGTAGTGCCTGGAAGACTTCCAAAGCTTTTTGAAGCTAAACTGTGCAGATGATGTAAACCCACATAGCTTAAGCTACTGCAGTAGTGATGCATTAGAACATCTACTGTTATGGTAAGTTTACTTACTTTAGTGCTCTTTTTCCAGTATGCTTTCATCAGACATCACTTCCGGTGGAGTGTGTTACTCTTTCAGCTTCTTACATTGTCTGGTGTATTAGTCAAGATGATGGCCTTGGGGACCAGATCTATGGAAGAGAAAGATTTCCACTTGTTTCCACTTTGGATGATTGGCTTTAGCTAACATGGTCCACGGACTCCCTCGAATTGTCACTGTTGTGGGTGCTTCCCTTTCTGCAGTCTGCAAGTTGACCATAAACTTGGAGGAGTCCTGTCCTATTGCCTTGCAGCAGATATCTTTCTGAGTTGACACCCTGGACATTCTTCAGTGACAGTCATTTCTGCTGTAGTAGATTGCCCATTAAGTAATTGCCTTGATGTACTGAGTGAGGCCTCAGTGCAGGGTTTAGGTGTGGAATCCTTAGTACATTTTCATCTTGATTGCAAGTACAATTTTCATGATGGCATCTGCATACTTGAGGATGCTAGTTTTGCATTAGATTGCAGTTAATCAGTGTTTCAGTTCTCAAGTTATGACCTTCTGACCTTGAAAAAAACTTTATTAACAGAAACCTCATGTTGAGCTTTGTTTGTGTGCCTGTGTTTGTATATTTTTATATTTTTAGCTTTTTATTTAATGTAGATATTTAGATTGTTAGATATATAGTCTAGTGTCACTTAGCTGTTTCTGTAAGGACTAGTGTGTTGTTGTGATAGCATGTTAAGTTGTTAACCTTGTGTGTTAAACTAGTGGACTGTTGGTTGGTTGTTCCCAGAGATGTCTGACAAGGCTTCAATGGATTCAAAAAGCGCAGCTCATGCATTCACAAACTCTCCACAAAAGACCCACATCCCTAGTCTGTCTACTGCCTGAGGGTGTTGTATTTGGATGCAGACTACCAGCTATTTTCTGCTTTTGGGCCTTTTCAGACCTCCAGTCAAAACTGGTTTCAAAAAGCCTTCTTCCAGTCACAGTAGGAAAATCTCTCTTTCCTCTCAACTTCTCCTACTAGCAAAAAGTAGTGCAAACCTAAGGGAGACAAGACCAAGGAGAAGGACAAGGATAAAGAGAGGGAGAAAGAAGAAAAAAAAAGGATAAAAAAAAGACAGACCTTGAGAGAAAGGGTCTAGAAGGAGGCCTCCTGACCTTACTGAAGCTTTGGGTCCTGTTCCAGAGCTTCCGAGACCGTCAGATCTGGTCTCCTTTTTAGATCCAATTTGGATCTGACTCTGCCATTATACTTGGTAGCTAGGTTCTCTTTGGAGCTGGCCATCCCTCAGCTCTGATCAGCTATTTTACAAAAGAGGTCCTTCTGTAGGTCCTCAGGCCATCAAAAACAGCTTCCTTGTTCAGGTTGGTATAGTTGTAGAGGAACATGTGTACAGGATATTGTGGAAGTTCTTGAGGAGCCAGATGCAGATGGGGGTCCTTTTCGCACTTTCCACTCCAGGAATACTAGAACCTGCCCCCACTACTCATTTGGTTTCTCCTTCACCGGTTTAACCTTTGGATTCAGTGGTCTTGCAATTAAGCTTTCTCTATATTAGAGCCAATAGTCCGATTATCTTTACCTCCGACAGTGTCCCTTAACTGCTCGACTGACAGTGTTAGATCTTGAGTGGTTGTGGAGCCAAGAGTGCACTAGGGTTAGATTCGACTCCAAGGCTGTCAGATCTGTCCTTTCTTCACAGTGCATTTGCACTAGATAGCTTAGTGCCAGTGTTGGTTTCAGAGTTTAGCCTGGTCGAATCTGAAGGGGGTCCATATTCAGGTTCCTTGGATCCCAAAATGACTCTTTCAGGAATGGTTTTAGCATCAGCTTTTGAAACATTTGAAAGGATTCTCCCTAGGTCCAGAGAAAGAGGTATCCATCCACACTTGGATTTGTCCATATCCCCTCTGACATCTACAGTTCCTCCTGTATTTCACCTGTCCCTCAGGGACAGCCAGCTTCTTTAGACCTCGATAAAGCCGTTGAGGTGAAGTTCCCTTTCTTCTGAGTCTTCCTTGAACCCACCTGATGTAGAAGAGAGCAGAAAGCATTCATGTAAAAGGAAGCATTTAGACTGCCCTCAGGAGTTTCTCACCAAAGATACTGATTTCGAGGAAGGGGAGGAGTCCCAAAGGTCCTTCCTGGAAGACATCTCCTTTTGGGACATTCTGAAATTATTTCATCAACAGAGGGCTGGTCCACCAGTGTCCCTTCCCAAGAGGAGTTGGTATTTCTCAAGGCTTTCAAAACTGACTTATCTTACTAAGTGATCCTACTCCCAGCTGATGAACTTATTGACTTGGTTTCACAGAAAGTATGGAGGGAGCCATGCATAGTGGATCCCATTCCCCGCAAGCCTAACAAAATCTTGTTTTCCCCATGAATTAGACCCCACTGGAACAAGGTACCTGCAGTAGCCACCATCATGGTATTAGTGGTCATGAAGAAGTAGCTATCAGAGGAAAGCTCTTCTCTACATATCCATAACAGGGAGTCTGGGGTGTTTGACAGATTCAGAATGCAGGCTTATGCTTCAGCGATGGTTGCATTGCGTGGTCTGAACTATTTAGCACACTTAAGATTTCAGAGGGACTTGACAAAAGCCAAAGTGAATCACATACTGGCCAGAGGTGAACAAGATGATAAAACCTAGTCTCTTATTGGTTTTCTCTTCTCCGTCCCCCAAAGGGCATTCTCACTGAATGATAAGGGTGATAAGAGGTCTCAGTGTTTCTTGAATGGTGCTTCTGGAGGTAGACCCCTCCAGGGGCAAAAGGGGAACAATAACAATGGATGTTGCCCTCATGGCAGAGGTGGTCTGCAAAACCAAGGGTTTCTAAGCCCTTTCACCAGCAAAACGCTTCCAGCACTCTTGAACAGTTGCCCGGCTGCTGCACTCTAGAGGCAGTCAGGAGGTTCTAGTCTCTGCACCCTCGTGCTGGGTCAGCCATCACTCAAGATTTTGGGGTGCAGGGAGCTATGTCCAGTGGCTTTGTCATTCCCTTTAATTCCCTCCTAATGTTCCACCCCTTCAGAGGAATGCAACAACTCACACAGTCGCAAAGTTGCTAGACAAACAAGTCATCCAGGAGGTCCTGCCAGACGAGCAAGAGTCCAGAGTCTACTTGAGATTATTTTTGGTTACAGAGAAAAATTAAGGACCTCAGGCCTATTTTGAACCTCAGTCATTTAAAATAGTTTGTGAAACAGACAAAATTCTGGACGGTCATAGTTCAGTCCATTTTATTACTTTTGAGGAAGGATGATTGGATGTGCTCAGTGGACTTACAGGGCACCTACTATCACAGAAAAATAGCCAGGTAGTCAAAAAGGTTCCTCTGCTTCTAGCTGGGAGCCAGTCATTTCCAGTTCAAGGCTGTTCCATTTTGTCTCATCACAGCCCCACCAGGTGTTCACCACATGCATGTCAGTGGCTGCAGTACATCTCAGACTGCAAGAGTTCCTGGTGTTCTGTATCTAGACAACTGGCTGTTAACTACTAATATGAGAGACTTACTAATTCGAGCTAGGGACTCCTTATTCTAGCAATGTCTTCACCTAGGGATCACAGTGAACATGGGAAACTCCAGTCTGAATCCTGTTCAAAAGATAGAATTCATTGGCTGCTGGCTGGATACCACCTTACAGATAGACAGACTTACAGATTCCAGAATCTCAGTACATGCCCATTGGACACCTCTGTTGTTGCTTCTCTCCCAAAGCCCCCGGTGAGATCCATTCTTCATCTGTTATACTTGATGGTAGCCCCCATAACTCATGTTCCTCTTGCCAGATTTTAAATGAGAATTTTGCTATGGACCCTTTCAGTTCAGTGGTTTGCTCTGCATCAGCCGATGCACTTCCTGGTCAGTCACAGAAAGATCTGCAGATAATCTGTTGGTTAAGTTCCCCTCTAGTAGGAGTTTGCTATAAATACGCTGTTTTTTTTTTTGTCCTCTGAAATGCTAGATTATACTCTTATATTATGGGAAATTTGCTTGTCTGAATATATGGAGCCTTCCTTGTGATATTATACTCTAACATATAGGTCATTTCTCCTGTTGAACTGTGTCTTTACTATAATTATACTGTTTCTTTTTTCATCTGATATGCTAGATTGTACTCTTATATTATGTAAATCTCATATGTCTGAATATTTGGAGCTTTTCTCCCCGGGCGTCCGCTGAAAATGGGCATATACCCAGTCGGACTTTCCCGGTCAACAAATGTAAAATAAATAGTTTCTCTTGGATGCCCCTTTAAACTTCCATTCCCATAGTCCAGGGTTACCATGGGCACTTCCCAGGGGTTGGGTGGGACATTTTTGAGGAAAGATGGTCCAAGACACGTGGACGTCTATAGAGGCCAGTCTCCACATCACTGTGCTGGAGGTGAGGGCAGTCCTAGAACTGAAGGCCTTTTAGGACTCCCTTCCCAGGGGTGGGATTATGATTCAGACAGACAATACATCAGTGGTCTGATATATCAACCAACACCAGTTCATATTCCCTTTGTCGGGAAGCTGTGAGGGTTTGGCAGTGGGTGATCTCTTCCCAGCATCTTCTGGTTGTTGCACGTATCCCCGAGATCTCCATTGTTTTTACTTTTGCAAGTTGAGTGGGTCCATTATTCTCTCTAATCAGTGGTGTCCCAGTCAATTAATGGCTGCCAAGATCTTCAGCCACATGGGGCAAGACCCTCTACAACCTGTTTGCTACCCCATCCATCACCAAATGCAGCAGCTACTTTGCCCTGATTCCCAAGGAGGGAGAGTCACCAAGGGATGCTCTGGTCCACATTTGGCTCCCGGATCTACTGTATGCTAATCCTCCCACTCCAATTATAAACAAGTTCCTTCAGAAAGGCAGCTGGTGCAAGATGAAGAGTATTTTCATCACCCCTTTTGGCCCCAACAGATATGGTTCCCCTTTCTGTGGCCTCACGTTAGTGTATACCCTCTCTGGGTGCCCGATCCTCTTCCACATTTTATTTCTCATCTGTCTGGCAAGCCACAACTGCACATCAAAGCCATGAAACTAACCTCTTCATTTCTCCACTTCCATTCATGTCCAGAAATTACAGGCTTTCTTCCTCTGTGCTCCATATATTGTCATCATCTCTAAAGCCTGCTATTAGGAGAGTGTGGAAGATATTTTCCATATGGGCATTATCCAAGAGCCTGGATCCTTTTTCAGCCCCTTTACCACCTATTTTGGATTTTGTTGTTTATTTTGGACAGGTGCGATTTACTTCATCATCAAAGTTCAATTGGTAGCTATTTCCAGTTTTCATGTGGGAGAGGATCACACTGCTTTTGCCTCCTTGAAGTTGTTTGCCTTTTTGTGGAGTACTTTTCTCCTTTGATCTCCTTTAAGGGACCCCATTACAGCTTGGGATATTATCATGTTACTACAGGCCCTCACTAAGCCCCCTTTTGAACCTGCAGCCAAAGTAATAAAAAGCGTAATGTGAAGTTGTTCAATCTCGCTGTTCAGTCCTCACTGATGGGTTCGGAGCACTGCTGGAATTAACCTCAGATCTAGTTTGCCACGGCACGGATCTCTTGGTTTCCAGCATTGCTCGAGACTTTATTGGGAGTTTTCAACTTTCAGCAAGTTATATTTTTCAATTTTATATATATATCCTTGATCTATTTTTAATGATAGAAATTACTAGCTAGTAGATAGTTGTTTTCTGTGTTCATACCCCTTTCCTCAGTAAAATATATCTTTGCCTTCGTCCCTTTGGCCTTAGGATCCCTTTCTTTAGTTGTTAGTCAGTGTTCCCTGTTGGGACTGTTGTTATTGGATTACTTAATCCTTTTTATATTGATATAGTTGTCAGTTGCCCCGTTTGGGCTGTGTGTATTTGTGTGAGTTAGTTAAATAGCATGTTCCATTTAGTGGAAATGTCTGAAGAAAAAGACAAACATCCAAAGTCTGGGTTTAAAAAATGCCTGGACTGCGGACAGAAAATGTCAGTCATGGATGCCCATGTGCAGTGTGTTTACTGTTTGGGTGAGGTGCACCTGCAAGAGTCATGCAGTATCTGTCACTCCTTTTCCACGAGAGTGCTAGCAGAAAGGAAGAGGAGGTTAATTGATAGGGGTATTATCAAACACCCTTTTTCTGACACATTGACCAGGATGGAGCCAGTAAATCATCCAAATCTTCCTCTGAATCTAGGTCTAAAAAAGGTAAAAGGTCAGAAAGTGTGGTGACTTTGGCTCCACTGCCTTTGGAGCCGACAGTCTGTTCTTTTCGGAACTGGGACACTGCTCTGGAACCGGTTGCTGAAAAACCTCCATCCATATTGCTCCAGTCGGCTCCATCTATTCACTCTTCCAGGTCCTCCGTCAGCCTTTCTGATCTAGATATGGACTGTCTGGTTCAGAAACTCTTAAAAGCACCAGGCCTAGTTAAATTGCTGTCGGCTCAGATCCAGCCATCAGAGCCAAAGACCACTACTCTTGAATTGACTGCTCCTCCTCTGAGCCATACCGGACCTTCGGAGCCGGAGGAGGCCGACCTGATGATTGTGGATCCCTTGGAGCCGACACATGCTCCAGTGTCAGCTCCATCTGCTCGGATGTTCTCGGTGCCGACCGAGGACTCTAGGAGCCGACACTCTCCGGTCGGGTCTGGGAAGGATAGCTGCACTGACTTGGTGCCGAATCTTCCTCTCTGGGCCTCGGCTCCTACCTCTGGCTCAGAGCCCACGGCTTAGGTGTGTGAAGAGATCGCGGCTTGGTCGGAACAGTCGACTCCTTCTCATCGGAGCCGAGGTGCATTCGAAGCCATGAGGCGAGTGTCGTCTCCTAAGACTTCCTCATCTCAAGGTCTGGCCTCTTCTTCCACTAAAGTGCCTGTGTCAGTTTGTCTCCTCAGGTCATCCCAAGCGTAGAGACCCTGAGCCTCAGGTAGCCCCACAGGGCGCTCCCTGCTCTTCTGAGACCTCTCCAGAAGTTCCCCCTGAAGAGGTTCCGAGGAAGAGATTATGCAAGAGAAGGCATTTGGACTCCCCCCCCCCCCCCCAGGAGTCTCTCACATCGGACACCGACTTGGGTGAATCAGAAGGGTCCCCTAGATCACCCCCTGAGGACCTCCCCTTTGCGGAGATTCTTGAAATTCCTAGGCAGAGGGGTGATTGGCAGTTCAAGAGCCCTACTGAGGACGAGTTGGTTCTCCTGAAGGCGTTCGGGTCTCAACTTATCACCTCTTGGGTATCTCCGCCCTACGATGAGCTTATGGATCTGGTCTCTCGTAGGACGTGGGAGTCACCAAAATCTATGGAACGTGTTCCTAGGAGGCCTAATAAGTTTATTTCAGCCCCTGTGGATAAGTCCTTTTTGACCAAGGGAGTCTCTGTTGATGCCATGGTGGTGGCAGCAGCCACAAGAAAGGAAATGTCTGAGACTTCCTCATCTATCCATCCTCCTAACAGAGAATCTAGGATCATGAGTAGATATGGGAAATGCATGTTCAGTTCAGCGACTTTCTCACTCAGATCACTGAACTACTTGACACATTTTACCAGACTGCAGAGAGATCTCCTTAAGGAGTTGGGAGATTGCCACTCAGCTCTCTACCCTCAATTCGATAGTCAACTGCGTCTCATATCTTACGCAGCTGATAGTTCGAGTAGAGCTGCAGGTACAGGAATTGCCCTTTGTAGACATGCCTGGATGCGACTCTGTTCCTTCATGGAACCCTTCAAGTCTTCCTTTACTAATACCTCATTTGATGGCTCATCTTTGTTTGGGCCAAAGGTGAAGGAGACTTTGACCAGGTGTGAGCAAGAAGGAAAGACTCTGTCTGCCGTTGGAGTCCGTTTTTCCACCCCAACTCGACCCTTTCCCAAAGGTCAGAGGGGAGGAAAGATGTGGTTCCGGAAAGCCCAAGGAGCCTTTCAAGATGCACGTGGAGAGCCACCCCTCCAGAGGCAGAGGAGGGGGTTTCAGTGGAAGATGCTGCCCTTGCGGCAGAGGGGGTCCGCAGCACCAGGGTGACAGAGATCACTTCTCTGGTCAATCCTACCAGCACTCCTAAAGGGAGGCCCGGCTGTCCTACTCTGGAGGCAGTCGGGGTCGCTTATCATTGTACCCAAAAGCCTGGCTAAATATAACAAATGACAGTTGAGTACAAAGTATCATTTCCAGAGGGTATTTCATACCGTTCTTCACCTAGCCTCTTCCCGTAAAAAAAATCCCAGACGTTCCACCCAGTCACATGGGACAAGCAGCAATAGAGGTACGCTGATTGCTAGACAAAAGAGTCATCCAGCCAGTCCCAGCAGACCAAACAGGATTCGGAACTTACTCAAGATTCTTTTTGGTTCCAAAGAAAACGGGACTGGAGACCCATTTTGGATCTCAGCAGACTTAACCAATTTGTGAGAAAAGAGAAGTTCCGAATGATCACGCTACAGTCCATACTTCCGTTTCTAGGGAAGAACAATTGGATGTGCTCGATCGATCTCAAGGATGGGTACTACCACATAAAGATGGCCGGACCATCCAGAGATCACCTGTGTTTCTGGCTGGGAGCCAATCATTATCAATTCCGAGCTCTGCCCTTTGGTCTCACTACAGCCCCCAGAGTGTTCACCAAGTGCATGGCAGTAGTCATGGCTCACCTGGGGTGTCTAGGATTCCAGGTGTTTCCGTATTTGGACGATTGGCTCCTTATCTCCACCACCAGGCATCAACTTCTTCAAGCGAGAGAGGCTACTCTGACACACTGCGATCAGCTAGGCATTACAGTTCGAAAAGTCTGCCTTGTTGCCATCGCAGCATATCGTTTTTATAGGGACAGAACTAGACACGTCAACCACCACTCTTCGCCTTCCACCAGAAAGAATTTCTATTCTTCGACAACACATCATGTCCCTGATATCAAAGAACAGAGCACCAGCTGCAGAGGTATTGAAAGTTCTAGGCTTGATGGCGGCAGCTATTTTAGCAATCCCGTTGGCAAGGATGCATATGAGAATCCTTCAATGGCTTCTATTCACGCAATGGTCTTACCAAGAACTTCCAGCGAGTCACATGATCCTGATAACGAATTCCTGCAAGAAGGCTCTTCAGTGGTGGTTGACGTCTCTTCATGTCACACTATTTGTCCTTTCATGCTCCCTCCTCCAGTTGCCACTGTGACCATGGACGCTTCCCTGATAGGGTGGGGGGGGGGGGCTTTTTCAGGGAAAGACTGCCCAAGGCACATGGACAGATCAAGACTCACATCTGCATATCAATGTCCTGGATATGAGAGCAGTACTTCTAGCGTTGCAATACTTTCAGGACTCTCTTCCTCTAGGGACAATTGCAATACAGACAGACAACATGTCACTGGTCTGGTATCTGGACAAACAAGGCGGGACCAAGTTTGCTGAGAAGCCCTCAGAGTATGGCAGTGGGCACTGTCATTCCAGTGCTTTTTGTTGGCAATGCACATCCCAAGCAAATCCAATGTCATAGCGGACAGACTGAGCAGAGCAATTTTATTGCCCCACGAATGGTCCCTCAAGCAAGAGTTTGCGGACAGGATCTTCCGCAAATGGGGCCAGCCTTCCAGCGACCTGTTCGCTAGTCACATCAGCAACAAATGCAGACGATATTTTGCCCTGATTCCGATGCCAGGTCACTCCCTGAGGGATGCTCTCGTCCACGATTGGCCCCCGGGTCTCCTCTATGCATTTCCACCAATTCCCCTGATACCCAAAATCTTACAGAAAGCAAAGTCGCTGGGACAGACGATCATCCTTATAGCCCCTCATTGACCTCGGCAGATTTGGTTTCCGTATCTTAACCATCACATTCTGGAAGATCCATGGATCCTGGACCCGGTTCCAGACTTGTTGACACTTCCGTCAGGGGATCTTCATCCATCCTTGCAGACACTGAAGCTAACCGCTTGGCTGCTCCAATTCCCCGCATAGCCAGGCTCTATAATCTTTCCCATGACACTAGTCAGATTTTGTTGGCTTCCCATAAACCTTCCACTAGAAAATTGTATCGTAGTAAGTGGAAGAGATTTTCCATTTGGGCTTCTTCCCGCAACATTGACCCTTATCAAGTGCCATTGTCTTCTATCTTACAATTCTTGACAGACATCTTCAACAAAGGAGCAGCGGCTGCTACGGTGCGAGTGCAAGTTAGCTGCTATATCTAATTTCCATCTCTGAATCGATGGTTTGAATATTATGGCTCACCAATTGTCTAAGTCTTTTCTAAAAGGTTCCTTTCACATGAAGCCTCCAGTGAAGACACCTTATTCCTCCTGGAATTTGAATTTTATGTTCTCATATCATTCTTCCTCCTTTTGAGCCTGCATCATCTTGTGAACTAAAATTTCTGTCATGGAAAACTATCTGCTTAGTAGCCATCACTTCAGCCCGCAGAGTGTCAGAGCTCCAAGCCCTATCCATCAAGCCCCCTTATATGGTCTTCCATGCTGACAGAGTATCTCTCAGGACAAATCCATCCTTTTTGCCCAAAGTATGTTCTGAGATTAACATTAACCAAGTCATTGAGTTGCCCATTTTCTTCCCTAATCATACCAACAAATTGGAGTATATGTTGCACAAACTCGATGTTCATAGACAACTTAAATTTTATTTGGACAGAACGAAAGACATTAGGAAATCAGGTCAGCTCTTTGTGTCGTTTTTTGAGGCCAGGAAAGGTAAACCAGTTGCTAAAACAACCCTAAGTGGCTGTCTGATTTTGTCACCTACACATATCCTTGTCATAATATGCCCTTGTCTAGTAAGGTAAAGGCTCATTCAACCAGAGGAGTTACTACCTCTTCAGCCTTTCAAGCCAAATTACCTTTGGGCAACATCTGTGCAGCAGCCACATGGTCTAAACCTTACACTTTTATAACTCATTACAAAATGGATAAGGTCTCCAGGGACAGGGCTTCATTTGGTTCTGTGGTCCTAAAGAGTGTACTTCCATGAGACACCCAAGATCGGGGTGCTAGGGACGCTACCCATCAGTGAAGAATGAACGGCGAGATTGAACAACTTCACATAAAGAAGTTATGTGCTCACCATAATGTTCCATGTGAGTTGTTCCATCTTGCCTTCATTCTCGCGTCCCTCCCTCCTTCCCGCTCCTGGCTGGCAGTTGACCTGGAGGCTGTCTTCATCCTGGTTTTTCAATGTGTCTTCATTCCTAGGCAGAATAATTATCATACTTCTATATGGTGCGCAGCAAACAAGATCTGAGGTAATTCCAGCAGTGCATTGTAGGATAAGGGGTGGAGTCTCGAGCTACTGGAGAACTTTGAGCTTGCTAGTCGGTCGTGTCGGAGCCGAGGATTCCATCAGTGAAGAATGAAGGCGAGATGGAACAACTCGCATGGAACGTTAAGGTGAGCACATAACTTCTTTTTTTCTTTCTTGGGAAAACTCTTCTTCTGGTGGCAGTCACCTCAGCAAGGAGGATTTCAGAACTTCAGGTCCTATCATATAAGCCTCCATATTTGATGTTCCACAAAGATAGGGTCTGTCTTTATAGGAATTTTATTTCCAAGGTTGCTTCAGAATCTGCCTAAAATCAGGCAATAGACTTGCCAGTCTTCTTTCCTGATTTCTTGAATAAAGAAGAATATACTGTGGCAGGGCTAGCCACTCAGTGGTGTAAACCTTGCCTCTAGATGATTTTCACTTTTGAAGTGGCACCTTGAGACCATGTATAAAAATGGGAAAAAGGGGTTGTAGATGTATGAATGGATGAATAGTTGACATTTACTGGATGTTCACCCTCAGTAATGATTCTGTTTACATTGTACCAAGAATTTCATGAAAGTCAACCAGCTTTTTCTCTCCTTTTCCAAGGCTAAGCTGGGAGGTGGTGTTTCCAAGGTCACACTATCCAGGTGGTTATCCAGTCTTATGTTTATTTACAAAGCTAAAAGATTCTCTTTACCTCACAAACCTAATGGTCACTGTACTAGAGCTGTTGCAATTTCCACAGCCTTCTTTAGTACAGTCCACATGATATCTGTGCTGCAACTACTTGATCCACTGTGCAAACATTTCACGCTGCAAGCTGAACTTGCAGTCTAGGCACTGTGCTTCATTTGGCTCCACCATTCTCTGGAATATCCTTCTATGCAATGTCCAAGGATTCTTAGTAGCTGGGGATTCTGCCCCAATAGTTGAGGCGGACGGAAAAGATAACATCGGATATGAAAGTGATGTGCTTACCATAATGCTAGCTCTGTTTTGTCATCTTCCGTCAGTCTCAACTGTCCCTCCCTCCCTCCATCTTCCTACCAAATTGTTATTTTCTGGCTCTCAATTGACCGTATTGGACAGTTCTAGAAACTTGTCTTGTTTGCAGTCTAGAAATGTTTTGTCATTTCTACCCCTTTTCCTCTTTGCATAATATAGGAGAATCCTTAGGCATTGTCAGGGAAAACTTGATCTGAGGAAGTTTGAGGGCAGAGGGGAGCTATGGGTGGAGGGTAGAAGCCTAAGCCATGGATCCAAGAGTCTGAAAGTTGCCAACATTGGATCTGGTCAGATCCAGTATACCCAACAGTTAAGATGGACGGAAGAAGAAGACAACACTGACTTAGTGTTACAGAGAAAGTACACAACTTTCGTCCCCCCACCTCCAGGTTTTGTGGCATTGCACTTACTGTCATTAAAGTTGAGATAATTTCTGCTAGACTAGGAATGCATTTTTTGTAGGATGTCTTGAAGAACTTTGGCATCTTTTATTGAAGTAGATGTTCTTCGTGTTTCACTGTTGCAGTCATCACACTTGGGTTATCCTGTCAGGGTTAGCCCTCAGTCGGCCTAAATACCAGAGGTTTAGTATTTCTGCGTCGGTTGCTGTCGCTCCAGGACTGACGTCAGGTCGTCAGCGGTATAAAATCAGGCAGCCGACGCCATTACATCAGTCTTTCTTCCCGAGGAGCCCGAAGCAGAAGCAGTTTGCACGAGTGCCAGTCGGCTGCTACCCGAGTTTTCATTTCCGAATTGAAGTTGAAGTCTTCTAAAGCCAAGTACGCCATTGTGGATCCTTTTTTCTTGCTCTAACCGATGTCAAAAAAGTTAACAATTGTCTCGCCTCTGGAAAGCAAATACCACACCGAGACTTCCATTCTTACTGCGTCACCTGTTTAGGCCCAGACCACAACGTCCCTCGCTGTTGCTTTTGTGCTTTGTTCAACACCAGGAGTATAAGTCATCGGACCCTTATTGTAGCTAAATATTTTTGCTCTCAATCCGCTTATTCCGATATGGCTTTGGTGAGCCGTCTGACTACTGATCCTCTGAAAAAAACGTAAGGATAAAGACAGAGACAGACTGCACAGGTCCAAAACTGCTGACAATGCTTCTGTTAAGTTAGTCAGTTCTCCGGTCCTCCGGTGCTTTCGCAGCCCCTGATGCCCACTTCTGTGGATTCGCAAGCCACTATCGAGACCCATTCTGAGTCAGTTTTGCCGCAAAACTCTTCTTTGACTAAGGATCCTGCGGATGTCTCTACCTTGGATGGGTCCGGAGCCGCTGAGCAGGCACCGGCTTCCGAAGAAGTTATTTGCACTACCAATACGCTATACAAACCGATGACTTCTTTCGTGTCTTCAGTTCTTTCTAAAACTACTGAGTTTCTAAGGCCCAGGGTACAAACTACGCCTAGAAAACAGACGACCCAAGATCAGGCACCTGCTTCCATGCCTCAATCTCAAATGCTTAAAATGGCAGAAGACCTTATTATGCTTATTAAGGGAAGCCAGGCGACCCCTTCCAAAAGAAAGAGACTTGTCCCCAGTAGTTTTATCTGAACAGGAGTCCGATGACTATGAGGTTTATGAATATGAAGACATGCAACCCTCTCTGCTTATGAGGATTCTGATGCAGAGGAATCCATTCCTTCTGCCTCTCCTCCCGAGGATTTTTCATTTGGTGATACCAAAATTCAAAATGCTCACCCTTCAGCAGCTTCTTCCTATGCTTTCCATGGATGCTTGGTTAGCCACCCTAGACCTATAAGAGGCCTACCTACACATCCCAATCAGGGACTCTTGCAGGACATATCTACATTTCAGGGCAGGATCTATGCACTTTCAGTTCTCTGCGCTTCCCTTTGGCTTATCCACTGCTTCCAGAGTTTTCACAAAATGCCTGGCTCCAGCCATTGCTTTCTGCAGACAAAGAAATATTAAAATTTACGCCTACTTAGATGATTGCCTGATTCAGGCAGACAGTCAGGAAAAGCTGTTACAGCACCTGACCTTTGCAAAGGACCTACTGACCTCCCTGGGGTATACAGTCAATGAAAAGAAAGCAAAACTAGTCCCCACACAAAAAATTTTATTCCTCGGATGAAAGCCTGGACACAGCATCCCAGATGGCATTCCTTACTCCAGAAAAACAAGCCTACCTGACAGGCTACTTCTCTCAACTAGCCACCAGAACCCAGTTATCCAGCCATTTCACACTGAGCTAATCGGAGGAAGTCAACTAATTTGTGATATATAACATTAAGTATCCTGTTTTTTGCTTATTTCTGAGTTATTTATAGCGCTTTTATTGTCTGCATATACTTTGCTAGCTAGTTTCACTGTGTGTGAGGTATTAACTAGAAAATTTCTACAATTGTTAAGCATCTGGTTGGGTTTCTTTGTTCTGATTTCCTACTAAGGAGTGTATCATATAACTTGTTTGCAGTTAAAAGCATTCTCTAGAGTCTCCTTGATCCTTTATCTGTTTAAACATTTCTGCAGTTTTTGCAGTTTTTTTCTACCCAAGTAGTGTTGGTTAGTGTAGCATTGTCCATATTCAGGCTTGTGTTTTGGGCCTAGTTGTATGTTAATAGAGGCTGTGTGTCTGAGCACATGTTCCAGGCCATCATAGCTTATCCAAAGCCAGTATAGCATTTCAATGAGAGTGAATTGTTTGTGGTCATTGGCTGACCGGTGTTGCCTGGACTATGGCTTGGAGTGAGCACCTCATTGGTTATTTCAAGCTTTTTTTTAAAAGTTATTTCAGGTTTCAACTTTGTTACTTAAGAAGTTAACTTTTGAGTGTTTCTGCCATTTCACACTGAGCTAATCGGAGGAAGGGCTCTGAGCCAACTAATCTGTGATATATAACATTAAGTATCCTGTTTTTTGTTTATTTCTGAGTTATTTATAGCACTTTTATTGTCTGCATATACTTTGCTAGGTAGTTTCACTGTTTGTGAGGTATTAACTAGAAATTTTCTACAATTGTTAACCATCTGGTTGGGTTTGTTTGTTCTGATTTCCTGCTAAGGAGTGTATCATATAACTTGTTTGCAGTTAAAAGCATTCTCTAGAGTCTCCTTGAGCCTTTATCTGTTTAAACATTTCTGCAGTTTTTTTTTCTACCTAAGTAATGTTGGTAGCGTAGTGTTGTCCATATTCAGGCTTGTGTTTTGGGCCTAGTTGTTTGTTAATAGAGGCTGTGTGTCTGAGCACATGTTCCAGGCCATCATAGCTTAGCCAAAGCCAGTATAGCATTTCAGTGAGAGTGAATTGTTTATGGCCATTGGTTAACTGGGGTTGCCTGGACTACGGCTTGGAGTAAGCACCTCATTGGTTCTTTCAAGCTTTTTTTTTTTAAAGTTGTTTCAGGTTTCAACTTTGTTACTTAAGAAGTTCACTTTTGAGTGTTTCTGCCATTTCACACTGAGATAATCGGAGGAAGTCGGAGGAAGGGCTCCGAGCCAACTAATCGTGATATATAACATTAAGTATCCTTTTTTTTTTTTTTTGCTTATTTCTGAGTTATTTATAGCACTTTTGTTGTCTGCATATACTTTGCTAGCTAGTTTCACTGTATGTGAGGTATTAACTAGAAATTTTCTACAATTGTTAAGCATCTGGTTGGGTTTGTTTGTTCTGATTTTTGTTTTTATACTTGGTGGCTTTGCAGTTGCCCGCCCCTACTGTAAATTTCATCTGGGACACTCCTCCCAGTCTAGTGTCATTGCCTCATTCTACCTAATCCAGGGAGAACATTTGAGATGGCCAACCCAGTTAGTTTCTGCTCCTCCTTTCTCCTTTCCACTTTACAAAAAAAAAATTCTAAGCTTGTTTCCTGCCTTTCCTGTAAGTTGTCTTGTCCAGATTCAGATTTGCTGTATCCAGGACTGTTTGTAAGCTTCTGAGCTCCCAAGCCTTTCTGTTTTGGAGGGAAGCTTTCTAACTTATCAGTGGGAGTGGTAAGCACTAGGTAGCATGTCTACCACAACAGGAGTGGTTTCTGGCCCAGAAGTTGTAGTGTATTGGCCTTTTGGGCAGTTTTTCCATCTCTTTCAACTTTCTGGTTTAAAAGCCCACTTTTGCGTTTATTTCCCACATTTCCTGTGTCTAGTTTAGTCCAGATACAGATTTGCTGTATCCAGGACTGCTTGTAAGCTTCTGAGCCCCCCCCCCCCCAAGTCTCTGCATTGGAGGGAAGCCTTCTAGCTTATCAATGGGAGTGGTAAGCACTAGGTAGCCTATCTACCACAAGAAGAGTGGTTTCTGGACCAGAAATTGTAGTTTATTGGCCATTTGGGCAGTTTTTCCATCCCTTTCAACTTTCTGGTTTAAAAGCCCATGTTTGCATGGGTTTGCACTTGTTTAGGCTGTGCACTGCGACGCCGAGTTGAGGCAAAGTATTAGTGGTGCCAGAAAGTCTGCTTTTCAAATTTTCCCTTAGATCTTATTAGTTCTTTTTCTCTTGCACTTCAAATAGCCTAATCACTTTGTACTTCAACATGTTTTTGTAGCAATTATTGCAGCACACCTAAGTGCCATCAGCACTAGTTGTTCTTCATGGAAATATCTCCAGTACTTAGTTATGAACACCACTCCAGGCATGATTAAAGGGCAGTTCCTTGTGCTTTCTCCTATTAACCTGGTGCACTTGGGCATTCTGAGGCAGTGCAGCAACTGCCTCATGTACACAGACAGCCCTCGCCTCTTGCCTCCCAACATTCAGATTTGTGAGAGATACACTTATATCACCAAATTGGAAGCTATGCACTCTCCAGCCAAGACTGGACTTAGCTGGAAAAGAGGAGAAGGTCAACACCAGGGAACCTTGTTGGCTAGGCTTACATAGGCCCTTGGGCCGATCGCCTAGTACCTACCTATGAACCTGCACTACACCAAATGGAACACATTGCCCTTCAGAACACCCACTATCACAATTCTCGCATCAAAACACAAACCACGCACCCACTTTCGCAGAGGCTGTCAATAGAAATTTACCCAAACAGCAGAGACCTCCCAAGACAGAAACGCACTCGACCACCTCAACACAGCACAAACCACAGGACAGATAGCTCACCTCCACAGTGTGCCCCTCAACCTAAGCCCCTAAGGCTAAACACTTTGCCCAATACACTAATCATAGATGACTCAACAGTGAGGCACACAGATGTCCCACTCACTAGGGTGAAAAAGAAGGTAACAGTCAGCTATCAGGTGTCAGAATCCAATGCATAACACATGCACTCATGTCACTCCACAACAAGTATGACTCTGTCATTGTCCATGTGGGTGTGAATGACCTGAGACGCACCTCCCTGGACTGTATGGAAAGAGACATGGTGGAGCTCTCGGATTATGTGGCCCAGGCAGGTATGACACTAGCCCTGAGCAGTATCCCTACTGTCACCCAGAATGATACTGCAGTATAAAAAAAATGATTGACTTCAACAATTGGCTAACTTTCTGGTGTCATTCTAAGGGGATCCAGTATCTGTCTGCTTGGGATGACATGATTGACAGACCTCGATGCTTTGCCAGAGATGTATCT
The DNA here is from genome assembly GCF_019279795.1 of Protopterus annectens. Lineage (NCBI taxonomy): Eukaryota > Metazoa > Chordata > Ceratodontiformes > Protopteridae > Protopterus > Protopterus annectens. Next base: position 1,198,832,588 of record NC_056729.1, read on the forward strand.
GTCACCCCTGGGTTTCCGAGTACTGGCTAAGGCTATTGCCAGCCCATAGTGCCTTTTTTAGGCAGTGTTCCAAAGACCAAATTACCACCGTAACAGCTATAAATGAATGCAATCTGAGGGTCATGCTGCTCAGTGCTAGAAGTCTAACTCTCAAGATGCACTCGATCAAAGCACTCCTCAAAATGGAGAACATCGACATTTGTGCTGTAACAAAGACCTGGTTTAAAGCGGCAGAAAGCACCCCTGCGCTACCAGGCTATAACTCATTCCACACCTTTCGTCCCCAAAATATGGACCGAAGCTCCAAAGGCGGTGGTGTCTCCATATTCATAAAGGATATGCACATCTCGAGACTAGTAGCCCAGCATAATGCATCTGAGATACTTCAGTTACAACTAACATTTGGTAAAATGGCGATCCAGGTCATAGCCTGCTATAAGTCCCCAACCATGTCCCTAGACTCTAACTCCATGTTCCTAATCACCCTGGAATCTATCAAGGTCCAGCCCAACACTCTCTTACTAGGAGACTTCAACTACCCCTCCATCAACTGGGAAAACTACTCAAGCACTAACACACTGGCCCAACACTTCCTGGAATTCATAGATTCCAATGCCCTGGAGCAGCTCATTCTGACCCCCACTAGAGGAAGCAACATCCTTGACCAGGTTATTAATAACATGGGCGACCGCTGCTCTACACCAATACTCAATCCCTCCCTGGTCAGATCGGACCATAAACTAATCACCATGGAAATCCACATCTCACCCTCCGCCCCTGCAGAGTTAACCACTTTCAAAAACTTCTCCAAAGCTGACTTTGGACTCCTAAAAACAGAGGTGGCTAACTTCACGGTACCCATGCCAATGGAAAATAGCTGCATCACTGCCGAATCATACACCAGTGCACTGTACGAACATGTATACAAATGGATGAAACTACCCATACCCAAAAGAACCAAGACTCTCTCTTCTAAGAAAAGGAAGCCAATCTGTTGGTCCCCTGCCTTTAATAAACTCTACAACAGAAGGAAGAAACTGTTGCAGAAAAAGGTAAAGTCCCAGGACTGGAACCTTATTAGCCTCAACAAAAAGCTGAGATCCCTCATCAAATCCTCTACAGCCAGCAATGAAGGCAGAATTGCGGCAGACACTAAAAACAATCACAAAGCCTTCTATATCTATATCAAAAACCTCCACGTCAATACCCAGATTTGCTCTGAGATACTGCACAGTGGTACGTCCTATACTCAGCCAACAGATATTGCCAACAATATTGGCTGACAGATTCAGTGCCAACTCTATCCCTCTCACCCCCCTAAAGGACCAATCGCAATACCGGAAGAATGCCAGGCACCTAGCCTTACTGCAGCACAGGTTAAAGCTGCATTGTCTAAGGCCACGAATACAGTTTCCATGGGACCCGACAATATCCCTGGCTGTGTTCTACATAAACTACAGAGTGAACTGGCACCACATCTGTGTGCTCTATTCAGTCACAGCCTCACATTAGGCTTTGTCCCTACTGAATGGCTCACTGCTACAGTCATCCCTCTCCATAAAGGGGGAGCAACTATAGACCCTGGGAATTATCACCCCATTAGCCTGATGAGTCTGATATGTAAAGCTATGGCACGCATCATCATAGACCTGATTAACAAAGATATAGGAAATCTCTGAACTATAGACCCCACTCAATTTGGCTTTGTGAATGGGAGATCATGCCTGCTCAACCTGGTTGAGTTCTTTGAGTCAGTCGCCAGGGCTGTGGATGAAGGTAAGGCAGTGCATACAGCCTACCTCGATCTGGCCAAGACCTTTGTTACCATTCATCACTTGGGAATTATTGATAAACTCACCAAACTAGGCATCAACCTCTATATCACTAGGTGGGTTGCAGATTGTCTCACAGATAGAACACACAGTTTGAAAGTAGCAGACTCCAAGTTAAACTGCCAACCAGTCACAAATGGAGTTCCACAGGGATCGGCCCTGGGTCCTCTCCTGTTCATCATCTACTTTTCAGAAATCAAGGCCAACACAAAGGGACTCTGTCTGACCAAGTTTGCAGACGACTGCAAGCTGGGAACCATTAACTCTCCAAAGTGATGCAGACATCCTACAGAAAGGCCTCACTGAGATCAGTGACTGGTGTTGAAACCATGGCCTTAAGCTTAACGCCAGAAAATGCGCCATCGTCCTCCTCTTTGGTAAAAACTCAGATCCTACTAATTACCACATCGATGGGAGCCTACTGAACACTGAAGGCGTCATAAGAGATCTGGGGACGCAGGTTGACTGCAACCTCTCCTTCGACTACCACATTGCCACTGTGGTCAGAAAGTCCTATGTGGCACATCTCATTACCAAGGGTTTTGCATCCAGGAAGAGAGAAGTCATCATCTCTCTCTACTCTTTCCTCATTAGACCAATTATCGAGTATAATGTCCCATTTGGCATGTACCTCACTAGACACCTGCAACAGCTGGAGAGGCCACATAAGTATCTTATGAAGAGGATCATAGGCAGTAAACACATGTCCTACACAGAAAGACTCAAAAGACTCCAGCTATTCTGTCTGATATCGCCTACTTAGAGGTGATCTTTGCTTGACTTACATAGCCATGTCTGACCCAGCTATATTAGAAATGCTACATCTAAAGAAATCCCAATCACTCCACACCACACGTTCCAGAGACCTTAACCTCATTACCACAATCAACAGAACATGCTAGAGGGACAGGTTCTTCACCCAGTGACTCCCCATGCTCTTGAATAGACTTCCCATACATGTCAAACAGAGCACCTCGCTGATCCTCGTCAAGAGAAATCTTAATGACTGAATATGTAATAGAAAATTCACCCCGAGGATCACTTCAGTGGCTCTGCTTGATAGAGGTACTGGGAACTAAACATCAGGTGGCACGATGCCAGGGCACTTCTATGGGCTAGGCTTGTAAAGGCTCCAGGGCCATTAGCCTAGTACACACCTATGAACCTATGAGCTTGCAGAAAAATTTTGTGCAATTTTACAAAAGGCAAATACATATACAGTGGATATAAAAAGTGTACACACCCCTGTTAAAATGCCATGTTTTTGTGATGTAGAAAAATGAGACCACAATAAATCATTTCAAAACTTTTTCCACCTTTAATGTGACTTATAACCTGCACAATTCAATTGAAAAACAAACAAATCTGTTAGGGGAAAAATATAAAAAATATACAATAAGCTGGTTGCATAAGTGTGCACACCCTTAAACTAATACTTTGTTGAAGCACCTTTTAATTTAATTACAGCATTCATTCATTCTTCTTGGGTAGGAGTCTGTCAGCATGGCACATCTTGACTTGGCAATATTTGCCCACTCTTCCTTGCAAAAGCACTCCAAATCTGTCAGATTGCGAGGGCATCTCTTGTGCAAAGCCCTATTCGGGTCACCCCAGAGGTTTTCTGTTGGATTTAGGAGTGAGCTCTGGCTGGGCCATTCCAAAATTTTCTTCTGGTGAAGCCATTCTTTTGTTGATTTGATGTCTGCTTGGGGTCATTGTGTTGAAAGGTGAAATTCCTCTTTATCTTCAGCTTTCTAGCAGATGCCTGAAGGTTTTGGGCCAAAAGTGACTGCTATTTGAAACTGTTAATAATTCCCTCCACCTTGACTAAAGCCCCAGTTCCAACTGAAGAAAAGCAACCCCAAAGCATGATTCTGCCACCACCATACTTCACCGTGGGGATGGTGTTCTTTTGGTGATGCAAAGTGTTGTTTTTGCGCCAAACGTACCTTTTGAAATTGTGGCCAAAAAGTTCAACCTTGGTCTCATCAGACCATAACACATTTTCCCACATGCTTTTGGGAGTCTTGCTGTATTGTTTTGCAAATTTTAGCTGTGCCTGGAGGTTTTTCTGTGTAAGAAAAGGCTTCCTTCTCGCAACCCTACCCCATAGTCCATAAATATGGAGAATACGGGAGATTGTTGTCACATGTAGTACACAAACAGTACTTGCTAGAAATTCCTGCAGCTCCTTCAGTGTTGCTGTAGGTCTTTTGGCAGCATCCCTGACCAGTTTTAGTCTTGTCTTTTCATCAGTTTTGGAGGGATGTCCAGTTCTTTGCAAAGTCACTGTTGTCCCATATTTTTTCCACTTTTTGATGACTTGTCTTAACTGTGTTTCATGGTATATCCAATGCTGTGGAAATTTTTTTGTACCCTTCTCCTGACAGATACCTTTCAACAATGAGATCCCTTTGATGCTTTGTTAGCTATCTGGGAACCATGACTTTTGCTGTAGCAGGCAACTGAGTTAATGTCAGGAAAATCTTACTAGGACAGCTGAACTTTGTTTGGGGTTAATCAGAGTCTCTTTAATTTATGGCAGGTGTGTAGCCAAGAAAACTGAATGCTGTAATTAATTCAAACGGTGCTTCAACAAAGTATTAGTTTAAGGGTGTGCACACTTATGCAACCAGCTTATTGTACGTTTTTTAATTTTTTATATTTTCCCCCTAACAAATTTGTTTGTTTTTCCATTGAATTGTACAGGTTTTAGATCACATTAAAGGTGGGAAAAGTTTTGAAATTATTTATTGTAGTCTCATTTTTTATATCACAAAACCCTGACATTTTAACAGGGGTGTGTGTGTACACTTTTTATATCCACTGTATGTCAGGTTGCTATGCACACAGGCAAGGGAAAACATCCCTTATCACTTATGTAACTATAGAGAGAAATTCTGACAAAACTTAAAACTCTGGTTTCAAGGGAGCCTTTTAAATACCTGGAGATTCCCTGCAAAGAATCATGCAAAACCCAACTAATCCCAGATCAGTTTTGTTAAACAAAATGTTATCATCCGGATACGGCCCTGTTTTCCGTTGACAAGGTGTAATGGTATCAATTTGCAAAAAAGGATGGCAGAGAGGGATGAGTGGGCTCATCCAGTGGACGGCATATGTCAAAGATACTCCCCTTAGGGGAGGTGTGGTTCACAGAGGAAGTAGCTCTCGGACATAGTCAATGAATGTAGGGGAGGTGTGGGAAAACAAAGGTATGTCATAATATAACCTTGCTCTGCAGCAGCATAAGCAGTTGCATTCACCATTCACAGGATCCTCTTAAGGTTCCCAGTGGCCCCAGCTCACTCAGAAAAAAAAAAGTCTGGGAGAGGAAGGAGAAGTGGGTAGAGTAGGTGATGAACAGAGACACTGGGACAGCCGGAAAGGATGGAGCAACAAGAGGAAAAAAATCACAAAAAGGAAAAGTTCATATCAAACCAAAATAATTTTAATTTTTCTACATTTTTCACAAGTATTCTATGAAAAATCAAGGACGGAATCTTAATGGAGCTTATCCAAAATGACACCTTGGACCCCCTCTGTGATATACAGAGGGCAGAAGTTGCAGACATGAGATGTTCTCCATTGTTCAACAATAAGCTATCTAAATGTGAAATCTGAAGGCCATGAAGGTTACTGAGTTACACCACTGACACTAAAAAGATTAAAAGTATTGAAAAGGCATCATCAATTACTAAAGAACTCATCCAGCAAGGTATTAAGTGCATGCAGTAAATATGCACTTTTACCTTGAGTGTGAATCCTAAACCACACCAAGCACAGTCTTTGGTGTAGCTCCCCAGACCTTTTTTCTCTCCACTTTCTCTAGGTTTCAGTTCCCTCTGGTGCTCTGTTGTGTATAGTCTAATTGTATTTTGAATAAACTCTTACATTCATTCTCACAGAGAGAGAGAGAGAAAGACACACACGTGCACGCACACGTGTGTGCGCACACACACACACACACACACACACACACACACACACACACACACACACACACACACACACACACACTAACTTCAAGGGAAGGCCAGTAATTTTCTCCAAAACTACAGTATTCTGTACTGGCCCAAGGTAGTAAACTGCCACCACCCAACATTACCTGAATGGGGAACTCCTAGTTATTGTTTGATTTTTGATAATATACTAAATAATTCTAAACACAAACTGTAGTGTGTACAGCTCAACAGTCTAACCAGTAAATATATCGGTTAATAAGTAAAGAAACAGATAGGTTCATAGGTTCATAGGTTTATACCAGGCTGTCTGCCCGAGGGCATTTACAAGCCTAGCCCATCATTTTGTGGCTTACGCCACCCCTTTAGTATGGGGAACTATACCCATTATTTTGCTGTGCCTCTGTCGAGCAGTGACACTGAGGTAATCCCTGGGGTATATCTGCGATCTCCCATCCATTGGTCAAGATTTCTCTTGAACAAGGCCAGCGAGGTGCTCTGCCTCACATGTACCGGGATTTTGCTCCATAGCATAGGGAGTCTTTGGGTGATGAATCTATCCCTCCAGCACGTCCTATTAATAGCCGTGTCGAGGTTTAAGTCTCCCGCCCTTGTGGCTCTGATGGATCTAGATTTTTTGAGGTAAAGCATATTCATCAAATCTGGGTTTGACATGGCCTTGTATGTTAGGCAAAGGTCACCTCTGAGCAAGTGGTAAGAGACTGAATAGAGCTGGAGTTCTTTCAGTCGGGCAGCATAGGACAGATTTTTGAGACCCTTTATCCTTTTGGTGAGGAACTTTTGTGGCCTCTCCAGCTGCTGCAAGTGTCGGGTCAGATACATTCCGAATGGGGCATTGTACTCAATCATTGGTCTGATGAATGATGAGTAAAGGGAGACTATGACCTCCCTTGATCTAGATGAGAATCCCTTCATGATAAGGTGGGCAATGTAGAAGGTCTTCCTAACTACTTTAGCTACATGGGTGTCGAATGACAGACTACTATCAACCTGGGTCCCCAGGTCCTTGATAACTTCTTCTGTGGTCAGTGGATTGCCACCTATTTGGTAGCTAGGGGTAACCTTGTTTTTCCCGAAGGGTATGACTATGCATTTTTTGGCATTTAACTTTAGTCCGTGGCTCTGGCACCAGTTATCCGTTTCTGTGAGACCCTTCTGAAGGATATCTGTGTCAGATGTGTTTTCTACTATGGCCCAGTTTGCAGTCATCTGCAAACTTTGTCAGCCATAACCCTCCTGTGTTTGCTTGTACTTGAAAAGTAGATGCCAAACAAGAGTGGGCCCAGGACTGAGCCCTGTGGGACACCACTTGTGACAGGCTTTGAGTCTGACATGTCGCCAGCAACTCTGACCCTGTGGGTTCTGTCACTCAGCCAGTTCGCAACCCATCTTGTGATGTATGGGTTAACATTTAAGCTGATGAGTTTTTCAGTGATACCCGAGTGGGGTATTGTATCGAAGGCCTTAGCCAGATCGAGGTAGGCTGTATGGACTGCCTTTCCCTCATCAATGGCTTTGGTGACTGTTTCAAAAAGTCAACCAAGTTTAAAAGGCATGATCTGCCTTTGACAAAGCCAAACTGGGTTGGATCCAAAGTCTGCAAATTCCCTATGTCTTTATTTATGAGGTCCATTATGATCCTCTCCATGGCTTTGCAGATAAGGCTTGTCAAGCTAATGGGCCGGTAATTTCCAGGGTCGGTGGAGGCACCGCCTTTGTGCAGTGGGACCACAGTTGCAGTGCGCCACTCCCTGGGTACGTATCCCGAGGTAAGACTTTGATTAAACAGCTGTCCTAGCTGTGGGTTTAATTCCTCCTTGAGTTCGTGGAGCACACAGCCGGGGACACCATCACCCATCAGGTCCCATGGATGCTGTGTTTTTTGCTTTGGAGAGAGCAGTTCTCACTTGGGCGCTGGAGATGTTTGGGGGGCTGCACTCGTTTGGTATAGATCTCTCCTTTGGGAGAAGTTTGCACTGAACCTGTCAGCCAGTATGTTGGCAATGTCTGTAGGATCAGTAATCTTCACATCATTTTGAACTAGTTCTGAGCATATCTGGGAGTTTCCTCCCAGGTTTCTAACATAGCTAAAGAAGGCCTTATGATTGTCTTTCGAGTCTTTAGCTATTTTTCTCTCGAAATTTGCTTTGGATGATTTTATGAGAGCTCTTAGTTTTTTACTTATAGTGATCAAGGGTGTCTTACCTTTTAAGGATTTTGCTCTATCTTGTAGTAGCTTCCTCCTTTTGTTGTAGAGTTTGTTTATGGCTGGGGTCCACCAGACTGGACGCTTGCCTTTGGTACAAAGAGTCTTTGTTTTGCTTGGGATTGCCTTATCCATGCAGTCCTGCAGGTGCTGGTAGAAGGCATTTGTAAGTGATTCAGCGGCTTGAGTACTGTTTTCCGCCTCGGGGCCTTAAAGGAGACTACACTAGTCTTTAGAAGTGTGAAGTCGGCTTTTGAGAAGTTCTTTACTGTGGTCTTTTTTATTTCAGGTGGGAGTGGGATGAGGACCTCCAGCGAGATTAGTTTGTGATCTGATCTCACCAGTGAGGGGTATACTTCTGGTGTTGAACATTGTGCTCCCATGTTCGTGATGATGAGATCAAGTATGTTATCTCCTCTTGTGGGGATGGTGACTAGTTCTTCCATGGCATTTGAGTTTATGAATTCCAGGAACTTTTGGGCTAGGGTGTTTGGGCTTGAGTAGTGTTCCCAGTCTATATTAGGGTAATTGAAGCCACCTAGTATGATGGTGTTTGGTGATACATTTATCCCCTCTAGTGTTTTCAGGAAGGCCATGTGAGGTTCCTGAGTTTGTGAGGGTGGCCTGTAACATGCTACAATTTGCAGAGCAGTCTTGCCTATGGTTAATTGCACCTGGATGGTCTCCGATGCATCGTGCGTTGCCACCAGTCTTGAGGTGTGGGTGTCCTTGATGAATATGGATACCCCCCCTCCTTTCTTGGTATTGTCCGGATTTTGGGGCCGGAACGCCTGATATGAGGTAAAACCTGAGCGCTGGGGTGCTCTCAGGAGCCTTGAACCAGGTTTCTGTCACAGCACAGACATCGATGTTCTCCATACTGAGAAGGGCCTAGTGCGTGCATTTTGAGATTTAGACTTCTGGCATTGAGCAGCATTACCCTTAGTTTTTTCCTTTTAGTGTTGTAGGGTGGTAGGTTTAGAATTTGAGGCTTGCCTAAAAAGGCACGATGGAGGTGGCAAGAGCCTTTGCCCATATCCGAAGTCCCAGGGTGACAGGTGCAAGCCGTCCCTTGCGAGCAGCGTGGCTTGTCCAGCATGTCATCCCAGGCAGACAGACACTGGATCCCCTTTGAATGACACCAGTGTTTAAGCCAATTGTTAAAGCTGATCATCTTATCTCTGTATTGTGGCATCATTCTTGGTGAAGGTAGGATACTGCTCAAGGTCAGGGTCATACCTGCCTGGGCTACATAATCAGAGAGCTCCTCAATGTCTCTTTTCATGTAGTCCAAGGAGGTACGTCTCAGGTCATTTACACCAGCGTGGACAATGACTGAGTCATATTTGTACCTGCTGTTGAGAGACCTGAGTGCTTGCTATGTGGCGGATTCTAGCCCGACAGGCAGCTTACTGTGACCTTCTCCTTACTCAGTCTGGTGAGCGGACGCCAGTGTGTCTGACTATGGAGTCACCAATGACTAGTGTGTCTGGCATTGTGTTTGGCCTTAAGGGCTGTGACTGTTTGACACTCTGACTGTGAGGTCTATGTGTTGCAGGTGTTGTGTTCTGAGGTGATGGTTGTTTGGGTGTCTGCTTTGGTGGCCTCTGCTGTTTTGGTAGATTTTTGATCAGAGCCTCCAGTATGTCTTTGTGTGTTTATGTGTATGATTTGAGGTTGTGATGGTACTATGTGAGACTGGGTCTATAGTGTGTGTGTGGTAACCTTCTCCTCCTGACTGGTCTTGCCAGTCCTATGTTGAGAGAGCTCAGCCTCCAGTTTGGCCGTATAGTTGCATCTCTCGCATGTATTTGTGTTTTGTGGGAGGAGGAGAGGGTTGTCTGTGTACATGAGGCAATTGTAGCATTGCCTCAATATTCCCAGGTTCACCAGCTGAGCAGGAGAGGACACTAGCAACTGATCCCTCGACATGCTAGAAGGATAGACAAAAAAAACTTTAAAAAAGATTCCGGGGGACGTGGGTGACCGAGAAATGGGGGGTTGCCTTTTTTGGGGTACTATCTATGACAAGAGTGCCGTATCAAGGTAATAAGTACTGTAGGAGCAAGTGCTAGGTTTAACAGATAGAGAATAGTCTACTTGGAGTCAAGTAGAGATGATCTTTTTAGTTATAGGATACGCTGATTAGATCAGTAGTATAGTTCGAGGAAGGTAGTTTTAAGGGAAAATTTGAAGAGTGGACTTTAGGTAGCCCGAATAGTTTAAACCTGCTTAACCGGCTGCCCTAGTGTGCAACAGTGGTAACTCCAGCTAAAGCGTGCTTTATAGCAGGGGGCTGGAAAAGACAGGAAATGACCCAAAATGGCCAATAAACTACAAGTTACTGCCTTAAACCACTCCTCTGAGGACAAACAGGCAGCTCAGTACTCCCTACTCCCACTAGTGAGTAAAGAAACTACCCCTTGACCAAACAAGGAAAATGGAGAAAGCAGGAACCAAGACAAAGCCCAGGGATCAGCAAAATCTGATCACTGGAACAAACTATTAGAAAAGTATGGAAAACAAGAGTATTTTTTTTTTGTTTTTTTTTTCAAGTTTTTTTTCAGATAGGCAGAAAATACAATAAATGCTGTGTTTTTCGACTAAATGCTATCAAAAGCTAGTACACTTGAGTGTATTAGCCTGTTGTTTAACTTTTAAGCAAAACTTAAACAAGCAAGTGCAATAAACAATTCAAGCTATTAAAAACAGTTGGTCAGATGGTCAGTCACAAGCTTTTGAAAGGTGAATAAATGAAAATGCTTTACTTAAGAATGACACAGACAGTAAAGTTAATATTTAAATATGCAGAGAAGTATGAACCTGCACAGAGAAAATCAAAAATGACAACTTTGAACAAATATAAGAAAGAAAGGAGAAAAGACAAACACGACTACAAATAAACCTTCCTCTAGCTTTCTTTCAACTAAAAGCATTAACTAAGTCCTAAGTTACACTGTGTGAATTTTAAGGAGATGTAAGTAGAGGAAGGAAACTCATAGGATTGGGCACTACAAATTCCTAGGTAGTTTTTTCTTCTTAACATATTCAGGTATTTGGCTTACATATTTCCTATACAGACTTCACATATACAAGTAAGCAGAGTTTGACATTCACCTGCTAGTGAGTTTGTTTTACTGTTCTTTGCTAGGTATCTCCTTGAATAATTTTCTATCCACATTTTTACATTTTTTTGGTTTCCTGGCCCAGTTACAGATCTTGGAATTACAGCGAAGAATAATTACAGTGTCTGTTCCTCATGTCTACATATTTCACATTTTATGTATAACTGATGTACTTCCTAGGAGGCAGTTGCCAAGTTCGTATACTTTTGTTATACATTATGCATAAAAAAGGTTGCAAGTTTTCACACATGCACATTGCAGATTAAATCCCACATCTTTGTTTATCTGCTGCAGATTTTATAATGCTTAAAGATCACATGCAAATATTTTTATCATTTGGTAATTATGGGTTCATTTTGCAAAGTGGGCTTCCTGAGTGTAAAATGTGCAGTTTCCTTTAGTTACTTCAGCTGAACTACGCTTATTAAGCATAGTAAACTCCTATTATGTATTTACTGTAGAGCTGTTCAATTACTTCCTGATTCCAGGTCATGTGACCTAGAATTCTAATGATGTAATTGTTAATACAGTTTGACAGCTTGCAGTGTACAGCAATTCAAAGCAAACATATCGACCCACATATGCTGAGGCACTTACATGTAACCTTCCTAAACCACAAAGACTTCCTGTTTGAAGTACATATAACAAATACCCTCAGTAGCTCCAAATACTCTCTTTCAAAACAACACGCACATCAACACATAGAGCTACATCTCATGGAGCCTCTACCTCTAAGCCCATAAGGGCAAGCCACCACACAGTCCAACATTCTGGTCATTGGAGACTCCATCGTGAGACACAATGATGTCCCTCACACCAGGCTGAGTAATAAGAAAGTTACTTAACATATTCAGGTATTTGGCTTACATGTTTCCTACACAGACTTCACATATGCAAGTAAGCAGAGTTTCACATTCACCTGCTAATGAGTTTGTGTTACTGTTGCTTATCAGGGGCTAGGATCCACCACATTACACATGCACTCAGGTCATTGGACCACAACTATCAGTATGACTCAGTCATAGTCCACGTGGGAGTAAATGACCCGAGACGTACCTCCCTAGACTATATGGAGCTCTCGGAATATGTGTCTTAGGCTGGTAAAGGATGATGTCACAATACGAACAAAAAATGATTGACTTTAATAATTAGCTTAGTTTCTGGTGTCTTTCCTAGGGGGATGCAATATCTGTCAGGATGGAAGGGGATGGTCAACAGACCACGCTGCTTTGCCAGGTATGGTCTGCATCTCTCCCCTCTAGGCTTTCGAATATTAGTTAAAACATTGTCTTCCCCCATAGTGCCTTTTTTAGGCAATGCCAAAGTGAAAGCACTTCCAATACAGCAAATCCAAACCAAGAAAATCTAAACGTATTACTACTCAATGCTAGGAGTCTAAACAAAAAATTCCACTCCCTAGAAGTTCTCTTTACCCTAGAGAATGCTGATGTCTGTGCAGTCACTGAGACATGGTTTAAAGCTGCAGGCAAGCACACCAACAGTGTAAGGTTATAATGCCTTCCACACATTAAGGCCAGCTACTTCGCAGGCAGCGACTAAAGGTGGAGGTGTCTCTATTTATATCAAAAATAAATATACTTCAAGGCTGGTCAAACAGGACAATGCACTTGAGCTGCTCCATGTTCAAATCACCGTAGGTAAAATCCGATACCACTTCCTTGTAAGCTATAAGTCCCCCTCTATGACCCAGGAAACCTATACCATGTATTTAAACTTATTAGAAACATTAATCATCGAACCCAATACCATATTCAAGGGTAGTTTTAATTACCCCACTATTAACTGGAAATCCTATACGACACCAAACGTATATGCACAGAGAATCAAGGATTTTGTAAACACAAACTCCCTGGATCAGATAGTCAATACACCAACTATAGGTGCAACCATACTAGATCTTGTCCTCATTAATATGGGAGATTGCTCCACACCCCCTACTGTAATGGCTTCCCTGGTAAGGTCAGACCACAAAATGGTGTTCTTTGAAGTAAAAATAAAACCTGGACCCCCAGCTAAACCTGGAATATTCAGGAACTATTCGATGGGTAATCTCCTTCTATTAAGTGAGAACCTGGCAAAATTTCAAGCCCCCATAAACCCTGAGAACACTGCTGCCTATGCAGAACTGTTCACAGAAACCCTGTATAAGCATGTTTATAGGTGCATAGACTAACTCCAAAAAACAAGCCACTTTGGTGGAATCACAAAATCAACAGGATGTATAACAGGAGGAAGAAAATCATTGCAAAAATTAGGAGGTGTAGCACCTAGCAGGATAAAAGCGCTCTCATTAAACTAAACAAACAACTCAGTGGACAAATAAAGTATACCAAAGCCAAATCTGAGGTAAGTTCGGCCTGCCAGGCCAAGGACAACCATAAAGCATTCTTAGCTATCTCTGCAACTTCAAAGGCAGTACAGAATTGTGTGCAGAGCTCATTATAAATGGAGCCACCTATACTCAGCCAAAAGGTATAGCAAACCTCCTGGCTGATAAATTCATCTCCAGCTTTACCCCTCTCTCCTCCTCAACCTTCACTCAGGAAATATCAAATATAACTCTCCGTACTATCACTAGGGAACAGGTCCTTAATGCTCTCTCTAAGACCAAGAATATTGCATCAGTGGGCCCAGTCAATATCTCAGGATGCCTTCTAAATATCAGGGCCTCTGGAATTACTATTTAACTGTAGCCTCCAAACAGGCTTTGTGCCTCTTGAATGGAGAAAGGGAATGGTCATCCCTCTGCACAAAGATGGGCCATCTACAGACCCTGGAAACTACAGACTCATAATTCTCACTAGTCTTATATGTTATGCCATGGAAAGAATTATCACGGACATGATCAGTAGAGCTGTAGTAAACATCCAGACACTGGACCCAACCCAGTTTGGTTTCATCAAGGGCAGATCATGCCTTCTCAACCTGGTGGACTTCTTTGACAAGGTCACTAAAGAAATGGATGATTGCAAAATGGTTCACACTGAATACCTTGACCTGTCCAAGGCATTTGACATAATACCCTACTCGGGCATTGTTGACAAACTCAAGAGGTTAGGTACAAACCCATGTGTCACCCGGTGGATAGCCAACTGGCTCACAGACAGGACCCAGGAAGTTAGAATTGGGGAGTCCACCTCTACAAAGAGGCCGGTCACGAGTGGAGTCCCGCAGGGATCAGTCCTTGGACTGCTCCTTTTTGGCATTTACTTCTCAGAAGTCAAGGCCAATGTCAGTGGTCTCTGGCTGATGAAATCTGCAGATGATTGCAAATTAGGAGCTGTAACAGAATCTCACACTGACACAAATTTTCTCCAGGAGGGGCTGACACAGACAAACAACTGGTGTCAGAGCCATGGACTAAAGCTAAATGCCAAGAAATGCATAATAGTATCCTTTGGGAAGTCATCCATCCCTGGTAACTGTCATACTGACATACACCTCTTAGAGATAACCTAGTAGTCAGGAACTTAGGGACACACATAATAACCTAGCCTTTGACCATCACGTGTCTACAGTGGTGAGGAAATCATTCTATGCTGTGCAACTTATAAACAAAGGTATGGTATCTAAGTCCAAGGAAGTCATTGTTCCACCGTGTTTGGCATTCATCAGACCTATCATGGAGTACAATCCCCCCTTTGGTATGTACCTAACCAGGCACATCCAAAAATTGGAAAATCCACAGAGGTTCCTCACTAAAAGAATGCAGGGCATAAGTAAAATGTCCTATGCAGACCACCTCATGGCCTTATCCCTGTATTCTGTCTCTTACAGGCTTTTGAGGGGAGATCTATATGCCTGACATACAGGGCATTGTCAGATCCCACTTTGATGGACCTCCCGCATATCCACAAAACAAACAGCACCAGAATTACCTGTTCTAAAGACTTAAACCTTGCCTGTGATATAAATAGGACCTGCTGGAGAGATAGATATGTTTCCCAGAGACTACCCTGTCTCTGGAACACGTTCCCCCTCCACATGAAGCAGAGATCCTCCCTAACTCAATTCAACTTAGACAACTGGATAGGAAACCAGAATTCATCCCTATGTCTCTAATGGACACAGGTAACCTATAAATGGTTCCTCTCCCAGGCCCATGCTTAGACTTATCAAGGGTATCAGAACTTGTCAGAGATTTGGGATGCATGGCTGGGCTTAAAAAGGACCTTGTGGCCATTAGCCTAGTAAACACCTATGAACCTATTTCAACATACAAATCCAGTACAATTAATCAGACAATTAATTAAGAAATAAATGCAGTTATATTCAAGTTAAAAGCAAAGTGTATGATTGTCCTACAGTACAGTAACAAAACAGTCACCTACCAAGTGATAATAAAAAGCACTGATTACTTTAGAAGGAATGTTTTGTTCTAATTTACTTTTACTTGGCTAGAACCACATTTATTTACTTAGTTATTTGACTGACTGTACTGCATTTATGTGTTGAAATCTATTGATTACAGAAAACAACTATCTGCTATAAACTATCAAATTGTTTGTGCTACTGTTTACATAATTAGAATTCTAAGTCACATAACATGGTTATCAGAAAAAAAATGTACAGCTGTTCAGCCTACAGTAATTAGAAAAGTTTACTATACTTAACTCGCTCAAGCCTGAAAGGCCTTTTTTGTATACTTCCAGTTCACACCCATAAATCGTTATGCCATCTAGAACTTTTTTGGTCTAGCATTTTTAACTAAGTGACTTACCAGCTAATAATAGGCAGAATTAGAAAGCGCAAGGAGTTATTAATACAGTGACACTAAGATTGTTAATTGGGGGCATGGCCAAGGATGAACACAGGATAGCAGCAGATTTCTTCAGCTCCACCAATTTCATTACACTGATAGGAATTAATTACTTAAAAAATTAATTTTTGAAGTAATTTTCTTTCTAAATATGTTTGTTTTATATAGTTCTTGAACTATATCTAAAAAAGAAAGGAAATTTTAACAATATTCCTGTCAGAAATCACTTTGGAAATTTTCCTGTCAGTTTATCAGTCTGAAATGAGTTCCAGTAAGACAAATTCTCAAGACTCCAGCATCAAGAAAGAACTTCAGTCTCTGATAACTATAATCCAGCAACTTACTGCTAAGATGGATAAAATGGATACTAAAATTGATACCTTCATAGAAAAACTACAAAACAAATAGACTTGTTACATATAGACCTGCAACAACAGAAGATCCAGATGACAGGCATAGAAGAAGCTGTGAATGACATGGAAAATAGAATCCAAGAAGAGGAAATCAACATTGAGTTTCTGCTGAAACAAAATACACATTTACAAACAAAGCTGGATGACCTGGAAAATAGATCTAGGCGCAATAACATTAGGATTTTTGGACTGCCAGAAAATATTGAAGGTAACAATATTACTTTTTTTTAACAACATGGCTCCCTAAAACTTTAGACTTACCAGAAGCATTCTCTTTTGGTATCGAAAGAGCACATAGATCTATAGCTAATACTAACTCTAACAAAAACTATCCTAGATCAGTTATAGTTAGATTTCTATCATCTTTGATAAAGAGATGGTTCTTAAATCTGCTTGGGCTAAAGCTCCTGTTAAGATTAATGAGACAACTGTGCGTTTTGACAATGACTATTCTTCCTTCGTAATAGCTAAAAGAAAAGTTTTTCTGCCACTAATAAGGGAGCTTAAAAAAGCTCAGTTTAAAACATACCTTCTGTTTCCTGCCAAGCTAAAAATCTTCCTTCCTGATGGTCCTAAAATTTTTGATGACTTAGACTCTGCTTTACTGTTTATCAAAAAAAATAAGATTTTGGATAAAATAGAGGAAATGGAATGGGCTAGTCCTTCATTAAAGAGACTGGCAACTGAAACTTCGTGGAAGACTTCAGAGAAGAAGAAGAGACTAAAAAACAAATTATTTGTTCTATGTTTTTTTTTTTCTTTTTTTTCTCTCATCATTTTACTTCATTATTAATCTTTTTAAATACAGTTCCTGCATTTCCAGAAAGCCACAAATATTCTGAAAAAGATTTAATCAAAGTTATTCTCTGTGTGCAAAGAAATGTTTTGTTTCATAACCAGTCAAAATATCTGAGGAACTAATAACAAGCTGTTATTCAATTTGTTTCTCTTTCTGAAAAAGAGAAGTAAGGTCAATAATTTGATACATTTTTTTCTCCTTTTCTTCTTTTCTTTGTTTAAACAATGACATTCTATTTAGATTATGTAGTGGGTAAAGGGTGGGGGAGGGCAGGGAGAGAAGAGTAATGAAAATATGATAAATGGAATAACATATTTATTCCTTGTAAAAAGTTTATATGTTCTTCAAATGCTATTCCTAATTATACTTTCTTGATTATACTGCTTATGCTTGTTTGTAAATAATCTGTCATGCTTTAACTAATAATAATTAGAACTAAATAATATTAAATAATGTTTTATTTTAACTCTATTAATATAAACAGTAAGTAATATTCCATTGTATATACTTCTTATAGCTTTCTCTTACATTTTTTTTATTTCTGCTTTACACTCTTTTATTTTCTACTCTCTTTTTCTTTTTTTTATTCTTTCTCTTTATTTTTTTCATATTAATATATAGAAATGCTTTTGATCATATAGATACAGTAAATAATAAGATTTGCATAAAAATTGAGTTGGGACAAAAATATTGAGTTTTATTACTTATTAATAACTTTGGGCTTAATTTCACTTACATAGAGGCTGTAATAACCTGTAAAATACATTGCGAAGGTTTTGTCATGTTTAGATGCATTTACACTGCTAAATGAATGTTTGTCACTAGTTTTTAACAAGTTTCCCGCCAAAATGTTAAGGGAGACAATCTGGGATGTGGGCTACCTCATGAACAGTGTTCTCGAGTTGTTTTAAAAGCTTCAACTCTCAGAATTCTCACAGAGAAGCTGAAAGCAGTCAATATGACCTTTGACCCAGATATCACACTGACACATCACAGATTCAGGAAGAACACTCTACCAGGAAGTAGAACTGATGGAAATGCGACTGTGAAGGAAAATGAACTCTTTAACATTTAAATGTGAGTTATTTTATATAATTACTTAAATATCTATGTTATAATTCATAAAATATGTCAGTTATAATGATTTTAAATGATGCAGTTTCTTGTAGTAAGTAAATGTCTTATTTTAGAAGGCATAGAAAATGAAACATTTATTCAAGTGTTTTTGAAAATTTACTTGACTGCAGCATACTAATCTGTGTTAAAAACTTATGTTCCAAACATATGCATTACTATAACTCATGTAATTCATCTGATTGACAAGCATATATAACTTTATAACTCTATTCTGGAAGAAATTGTCATGTGATATATTTTAAAGCAATAGTATAGACATACAAAATACAGATGGCTTTTTTTACAATAATGCAAGTGTTTCTGAGAATTTGCATAACTATGCAGTATGATTTATAACAATTTCTATAAATATAATATTTTATTCTATTGACAATAATGAGTATGAGTAAAATGCTCATACACAAGCAATTCAAGTTTTTTTTTGGAAGCTGTTGACTGCATTTACATGACAGAAAATAGATGCATCTTAATATATGTAATGTCTGAACCATATTAGCCAAAGTTTTTGATTTAAATGAATGTTAGAACTTATTTTTACATACTTTGAATAAATGAATATGTAAATATGCCTTCCTTTTTTTTTTCTCTCTCTCTCTCTTTCATTCTCTCTCCCTCTTTCACGTCTTTTATTTCTCTCTCTCCTCTTGGTTCCTAATATCAAGATTATTTGAATGCTATTTGAATACAAGTGTATTATATTACATAGATGTATATAGTAGTATGAATAGTTTAAAAAAAAAAAAAAGTTTATTTTAGTTTATATGATGCTGTTTTATCAAATGTGTAGTCTTGTCTTGCTAGATAATTGAATTGAAAGCTGTTAATTTAAGTTAAATATAACCAGTATTAAATTGATAAGGTGGTAGCTGAGGTACTGCTGCTTAGGGTAGGGGGTTAACTTGAGTGGTAAATACTACTCTAAGTTGGAGTTTTTAACTCCAGACTGGATGCAAGGTTTAATCCTTACATTATTTTCACTTGTTCATTGTTATATGTATATAGTTTTGACATCCACAATATATTTGTACACTCATTGTCACTACAAACAAAACTGAATCCTATACAAAATCCCATAAGAGATTCAATAAATACAGCTATATTTAAAGGTACACCTAAAGGAGGAGATGTAACATTACTTATGTTGTTATTTGTTATTTTGATCATAAGATTCTTAAGTTTTAAAAATGCCAAATGACATCTTTAAAAGGAATTTCTTTAAACATTAATGGATTGAATAATCCGTGTAAAAGGGCAAGCCTAATAAGATACATTAATTTACATAAGGTCAACTTAGTCTTCCTGCAAGAAACCCATCTCTTGAAAAAAGATATTGATAAACTAGCCGCAAACAAATATACAGTATTGGTTAGTTCAGAGCACACTCAGAAAAAAAGAGGAGTGGCTATTTTATGGAATAAAAGTATGCCCATTCCTAAAACCATTAAGTCTTATCAGGATGACAAAGGAATGTTTTGTATGGTTACAATACAAATTAATGGGAAGACTTGCACTTTAATTAATGTATATTGGATACCTGGAATTGGTATTAATACAGTGAAACATCATCTTGATAAGATCATATCATTCTCTATAGGAGATATTATTTTAGCTGGTGACTTTAATTGTATACTACATGAAAGTGATACTACCACTATAGGAAAAAGAAGAATTACATCTAATGCAAAACATTTAAATGATTTTGCTAATTCTTATCATTTGAATGATATTAATAATCAGATAGATTCAAAATCATTACCATACACATTTTTTTCTAACAGATACAAAACTTATTCAAAATAGATAGGGTCTTTATTTCTAACCAGATGGTAACAGATTTAATTAATTCCAAAATCATTTCATGTCCTATATCTGATCATAATTCAATTGTTTTTGAATTCATGATAAAAATACTCATAATGTTCAGATCAAAAGGATACCAGCATACTTAACTCAACTAAAAGACTATAAAGAATATATACTTTCAGAAGTAAACATTTTTTAGACATAAATAATACTCCTGAAGTCTCCATTGTCTATGTTTGGGATGCCTTAAAATCATATCTATATGGACAAAGTATCAGATGGTATAATAATAAAAGGAAATCTTGGGATAAGGAGTTGTTAGATATTCAAAGTAAATTAGACTCTTATAAACATAATAATAAAGAAAATATTATGGACAAGAAAGTTATTGAAGAAATAAACAAACTAAATGAGAAATACAAAGAAATTTTAACTCATAAAGTTAAAATAACTTTAGAGAAATACAAGTTTTGTCTTATTCAATAAGGCCCAAATACTTACATAGACTTAAAAATAAAACAAAAGGTTGAATAAACAAAACCATATCAAAGAAATCTTTTCTCTAAGGAAAAGAAGAATGTTTCTAGTATACCAGAAATACTAGATGAATTTAGAAATCACTTTCACAAAATTAACCATAATAACATTAACATGGAACCTAAAGATAAAATAAAGGAGTTTATAACCACAAACATGAATAAAAAGCTTAATAAACAACAGATTAAACTATTGGACAAAAGTATTTCATATACAGAGGTTATTACACAAATAAATAAGCTTAAATCAAACAAAGCACCGGTAATGATGGTATTATACCAGAGATATATAAAATCCTTTCTAAAAGTACATATTCATTAATACATAAGGTTTTTATTTTGGCCCAAACTGAGTTAATAACCCCCCCATCTTGGCAATATACATTTATTTCGCCAATTTTAAAACCTAATAAAGATCCAACTAGATGTACTTCATATCGGCCCATCTCATTACTTAATGTTGATTATAAAATGTTTATGAGTATTTTTGCTGATAGATTAAAGACAATCATCCCCGGCATTATAGATATAGATCAGACAGGCTTCATTGTAAATATAAATACTTTTGATAATATAAGAAGAACTTTAACATTAATTGATTTTGCAAATAGGAAAAAGAAAGATTTAACACTTATTAGTCTTGATATAAGTTCAGCATTTGATTCAGTAAGTTGGGACTATCTGTTTACCTTAAGTGCACAAACTTCTCAGATGCATTTGTAAATCTAATTGAGCATTTATACAAAGGAACATTGGCTTATATTAAGGTAGGAACATATGTTTCACAAAAAATACCCATTTTTAAAGGTACAAAACAAGGATGTCCACTTTCTCCACTATCATTCACTTTAGTAATGGAGCCTTGGGCTAATTTGATCAGAAACAGTACTGACATAGAGGGTTTTGAAATAGATGAAAATACAACATCCAAAATTCAACTTTTTGCAGATGATGTTCTAATTACATCAGCAGGATCTAATTCTTCTATGCAGTCTCTATGTGATAAAATGATTAATTTTAAAAGTATTTCTGGTTTAATATTCAATGAAGAAAAAACTAAAATACTACCTATATATACACGAAAAAATATTCTCATTAGTGATTTTACTAAATATGTACCCAATTCAGGTCAGATAACTTATTTAGGTATAATACTATCTAAAGATATTAAATCTATTATATATAATAATTATAATACCTGTTTTCTTAATATACAAAATCTTTTAATACCTGGAATAATATGTTTTTACTATGGAGGAGAGACTTACAATTATTAAAATGATAATATTCCCCAAGATTTTATACTTAATACAATCAATAATACTTCCACCTACAAAAATAATTATCAAGAAACTGAATACACTAATGTTAAACTTCCTATGGGCACCTAATAGACCTAGGATTGCATTAAAGAAACATACTAATAGCTGGTCTCAAGGGGGTATTTCTTTTCCAGACTTTAATTTATATACTATCTCTTCTATTGTAAAAGTTATTACTTTATTAATAGATCAGTCATATGTCGCAAAATGGAAAGATTATTGGGAGCTAATTAGTATGCACTTCATGAAAATCTCCTTAACACATAAAAATATGATTGTAAATAACTCCATGTTATGGTTACTAAAGGAATTTTGTACTTCACCTATTGCACCTAAACATATGGTTTGTTACCCATTAAATATTATTATTAGCTATCGTAACTTTATATTCATGCACCCTAAGTATAGGGAATGGAATTTTATTATATTCCTATAATGTATACTCAGGGTATGCTTTTGTCATCTACTTCTGAAGGAACTCATTTAGCTATAGATAATGATCTAAAGTACTGATATCAGTTGATATCTGATAATAAAGTTAAAAATCTAGATTTCTTAAAACAAGAATTTGATCTAAGAGAAACTTGCTGGTTAGAGGTTCAGACCTTTAGACAACATCTCATTAATAAAATAGATCTAATGTCTATAACAGTTAAAGAATCTATTCCAACACTGATTGATTACTTGATATTAAATTTACAACATAAAGTTTCTGATAAAGGTAAACTTTCATACATACATAAAATTATCAGACAAGAAACTTTTTACAGTGTAGATACATACTGGAATTATTTCACTTCTATTAATGGGGACCCACCAAATCAACAAGATAAACAATATATATTGAATCTGCCTGTAGAACTACGTCTTCCATTGTCTGGAGACTTTATACATGGAAATTTTACATAGATCTTTTTATACACCTTTGATGATGAATAAAATAAATAATAAAGATAATCTATGTAAGAGATGTAATGTAGAAATTAATGCTGACTGGGCTCATATGTTTTATGACTGTATAAAATTGAAAGAATATTGGAAGTCAATTAATGAATTTTGCAGGCTCTTTTACAGATAATTTCATTATTTCTAAATCTCTTATATTATTCAACACACCTGTACCTCAAAGTGTTAAAAGGTTAAGCTTCCCTTGTTATGGTCTATTCTAGCAGTGGCTAGGAAAATAATAACCAGAAATTGGATTTCAGATACACCTCCTTCGCTCAATGAATTTAAAATGTTATGAATATAGTGTGCCATATGGAAATAAACACAATTAGGTCAAGAACAACTAGAAAAACATCTTATTATATTGTATGGGATAATTTACAAAATTTGTTAAAAAAAATCCTAATTTCAATAGCATGGTATTTTAGTTTAATTAATTGATCTGATTGTAGTGGATGTCTTTGTAAATACTTTAGTTGTTTTGTTGAATGTTATAATCATATCTATTTTTAATTACTTGTATAAAATTGTTATGATATTTCTCTTGTATGTTAAAACAATAAACCTGTTTTGAAAAAAAAAAAAAGATTGTTAGTCTAGGATGTCCTGCAGTGGAGAAACTAACCTTTTTGCCTTTTATTAATATTTGTATATTTATGTTCATAATTTCATAACTGAGACACAGACCTACATTTTACTGAAGTGTGTGATGTGAAACACCAATGTGGGAGACAGGACAATTCACTGAAATTGCTGGGTTATATCACACTATACTGTAAATACTGACAGTTTTTTTTTCCCTTCGGAATTATGGAAATAAGCATTATTTCCATATGTACTTAATATTTCTAAAAGTAAGTGACTTACAAAGCTGTAGCATGACATTAGTTTAAACCTTAGATGTTGTTAAAGAAAACTCTTTAATATTTGCATTTTAAATGTGCATATCATCAGAGATATCCAGTATTATCTGTATTGCTAATTATACAATTAAATGCATATTTTCATATTTCTGGAAATATTTCAATAAACATGTACTTATTTAGGAGTTTGTTGTTGTCATGTGAAAGCTTATGTCTGGTTAACAAAAATATACTAACAACAGACGTCTAGGTTGTATAGTTTTTTAAGATATGAAAATATGTTTGTGAATGTTTAGAAAAAATATAATTTCTGATTTGTGTGCATTACAATATATTACAATATTTACGGAAAAGACTATGAATGCGTTATCACAGTAAAGAATACTTTTTACTGATACAGTTTTGATACTTTTTATTGTTCACAATTTATTTACATTTGTTTATATTATGCTTTTTAAGTTTATTTTTCAGAAAATGCCCCACAATTCAAGGTGTATAGGCTGTTAGAGCTGTGACATTCCACACTACATATGTGTTAATACGTTAATATGCATAGTTCCTCTGAAATAACTAAAGTAAAATCTGTTTACCTTATAATCAGAAAGTCCAGTTTACATAAAGGCATAATTACAACAAAAAGAAATGGTAACAGAAAGCCTGTGATATCATCTCTAAGTGCTTCTCACACGTCTGTTGCACTTTGATTTAGAAAGCAGTGGCAGAACATTATCAAACTTCATGCCATCCTATCCACTGAACTGTGTTGGTTTGTCAGTGTGAGAGTTTGCCTTCTGAATCAAGTGGCAATCTCCGAAGAGGTAATAGCAGCACCAGATGAACAACTGACAAATGCATGGTGTTTATCTTGACCTTGCTACGGCATTCAACATTACTCTACATAAGGGAACAGTTGAACAATTAAAAGCATTAAATGTCAAGAAGGCACAATAAGTCAGGGTGGAAAGTTACCAGTCTTTCCCAAAAGAGAATACCAGTGGTGTTTCACAGGGCTATGTACTGGAAACTACTACTTTTTGGACTGCTGTTCTTCAAAATAAAAGTGTGAAATAGGCCTTGGATATCCAACTATGGTGATGAAGTACAGTTGTGTACACTTACCATAAATGTAAATGTTCGAGAGTATTCACTGTTGCAGTCCTGGTTTCCCACCCTCCATTCCCCTTGTCCCTCTCTCTCTCTTTATCTTCCTTATTATGTTATTCGTGTTTCACAGTTGCAGTCATCACACTTGGGTTGATTCCCAAAGCTGAAGAAAAGGGTGGAGGCAGTCAAGAAGACTGGGGACTGGTTAGGATGCTGTGCAAGACTGCGGTGGCAAAGCCTGTCCTGGATTTGGAGAAGATGGGCAGGTTGGTAATGCTTGGTGAAGGTATAAACAGAAGTCCATGTTGCAGCCTTCAGGATGCCTTCAGCGGGGACCCCTCTGAGAAAAACTGCAGTGGTGGAGGTTGCCCTGGTGGAATGCGTCCTGATCCCCTTTGGGGGTGGTTTCCCATGCTGGTTGTAACAGAAATGGATGCAGTGTGCTATCCATTTGGAGATTGTTTCTTTGGATATGGCCTTGCCCTCTGCCCCTGCTGTGAAGCTGACAAGCAATTGGTCAGTTTTTCTAAAAGATTTAGTCCTATCCAGACAGAATCTGAGCTGTCTGTGCACATCTAGAAAGTGCAGAATCCTTTCCTCCTTGTTTTGTGGGTTAGGGAAAAAGGTGGGTAAATGAATGGATTGGTTGAGAGCCACACTGACCACCACTTTACTGAATGGCTCTACATCCACGAGTGCTTGTAGCTCTGAAACTCTTCTAGCTGAAGTGATGGCCAGAAGCAAGGCTGTTTTCCAAGAGAGGAATTTTAACTCTGCTGAAGCTGCAGGCTCAAAAGGGGGTAGGGTGAGCTTTTCCAACACAAAGTTAAGGTCCCAAGCTGGGGTAGGAGCTCTTCTGGGTGGCCTTAAGTTGTTAGCCCCTCTTAGGAAGTGTTTGATGAGAGGGTGTGAGAAGAGAGGTGGCTCTGTGCTGTAATGAGCAAAGATGGCAGAGGCATGAATTTTAATAGAAGAGATGGATAGATCCCTGTGCAGTAGGTCTGCTAGGTAATCCAGGATGAGAGGAAGGGAAGGCTGTGCTGTTTCGGCTCCCTTAGCCTAGCTCCATGTGCAAAACCTTTTCCACTTGTCAGCATTGGATTTTCTAGTGCTGGGGCGTCTGGCCTCACGTATAACATCCAGGACTTGTTTGCTTAGGCTGACAGCTTGAGGAGAGGTCAGGGAATAAGCCAGGCTGACAGGTTCAGGGTCTGCAATTGTGGATGCATGAATTCTCCATTCTTCTGGGTCAGGAGTGTTGGGATCTGCGATAGGTGCCATGGTGGCAGGGGTGACAGGCTGCACAGCAGTGGGTACCATTGCTGGCGGGGCCAGTCTGGGACAATCAAGATTGCCCTTGGTTTTTCCTCCCGTATTTTGAGCAGTACCCTTGAAATGAGTGGTAGAGGGGGAAATTTATAGACCAAGAGGTTTACCTACTGGAAGGATAGAGCATCCACTTTCCGGGCCTTGCTGTGAGGTTCCCTGGTGCAGAATTTGCTGAGCTGATGATTGGAGCGGGAGGCAGAGAGATCCACCTTCAAGGTGCCCCATTTCTGGGTTACAAGGTTGAAGGTTATGTGGTCTAGCTGCCACTCGTGTGGGTCTAGCAGGTACTTGCTTGTTGTCTGCCAGAAAGTTTAGGGGGCCTGGCAGGAATTGTTCTAGTAGGTGTGTCTGCGTGGCTGAGGCCGTGTGCTAAAGGGTCATGGCGAGCCTGCAGAGAGGATAAGAGTGAGTCCCTACCTGCTTGTTGATATCCCACATCTCTGTGGTGATGTCTGTTTTGATCACTAGAGGCCCCAGGGAGAGTAGGGGTCTGAAAGCTGTCAGGGCGTGCTGAACAGCTAGTATGTCTTTTTGGTTGATGTGCATATGTGTTTGATTTGGGCTCCAATAGCCCTGAATGCACCTGCTGTACAGCTGTGCACCCCAGCCATAGTCTGATGCATCTGTGGTGAGGGTCTGGGTGGCATGGGGTTGTGAGAAGGGAAGTCTCTTGTGGTTGCATGCTGCTGCCCACCAAAGAAAAGCTTTCCTTAGACAGGGTATCATAGGTATGATAGTTTCCAGGTCTTGAGAGTGTCGACAACAAAGGCTTTTTAGGTGCCATTGTAGATGTTCATCGTGTTTCACTGTTGCAGTCATTACACTTGGGTTATCCTGCTGGCAGGCTACCCGCAGTCGGCCAGAATTCCAAAGTCTACGTCCGGCGTCGGTTGCTGTCGCCTCTTCCCTGACGTCAGTGCGCCAGGGGTATAAAAGATGCAGCCGACGCCATTTTCTTCAGTCTTTCTTGCCGTGTGGTGCCCGAAGCAAAAGCAGTTCGCAAGTGCCGGTCGGCCGACTCCTGAGATTTTCGAAATTGAATTTCAGAACCAAAGTCTTCAATAAACCTAAGTACCCCGTTGGGGAAACTTTCTCTTGCTCCAGACCGATGTCAGTAAAAGTTAACAATTGTATTTCTTGTGGGAAGCAAATACCTCATAAGGACATTCACTCTTACTGTATTCCTTGCCTGGGCCCTGACCACGACGTTACTAGTTGTCGGTTTTGTGATAGATTCAACAAACGCACTATTAAGCGTCTGTTTGATTTTGCTTTACATTACTTTAGCCGAAGGTTTAACTACTTAATGCCGTCGGAACAACCAATGACCGGAATTCATAAAAAACGCAAATACAAGGAAAAGGACAGGCATCCGAGGTCCAAAACTGACGACTAAGCCTCTTCTAGGCCAGTCACCGGTTCGCCGGTTCTTAGTGAGGCGCTTTCGCAGCCCCTGACACCCGCTACCTCAGAGCCACAGACCGTATCCGACTCCCACGTGGAGACACCTAGGCCTCTGGAAACTCAAAGTATTGGTCCTGCGGAAACTATTCCCTCAGATGGGCCCAGAGCCGCTGAGCAGGCATCGGCTTCTGAGGGTATTTTCAGACCTTCACAGCTTACTATTAAGTCCACTACAGCAGCCAAGGCAAAGTCAAAAACACCATTAAAGACAAGGACATAAGTACAGCATTCTCCTGGACAGTCATCCATGCCAAAGAAACAGATGCTTAAAATGGCCGAGGACCTAATTACTTTGATCAGGGGTTCTCATCCCCCTCCTGATAAAAGGCCTAGGCAAGACGCTGACTATGACTCCTCTGACCAGGTTTCTATTTCCTCTGATTTCTCTTCAGATCAGGGATATTCTCTCCCTCCCTATGAGGACTCTGATGCAGAAGAATCTATACCTTCAGCCTCTCCGCCTGAGGATTATTCTTTTGGGGAAACCTTGCACACCATGAGGGAGCATTTCCATTGGGAGAGCCAGTATTATTCAGAATCCAAGAAAAGGCTCAGAGACTTTCTTTTATTGCCTCAGCACAGGCCCCTGGCTATCCCCCCTGTGCTTGATATTGTTTGAGGATGTTTTCTCTGAATCCAGTCTGTCTCCTGATTCTTTACCCCCTGCACCAGTCAAGCCAAACAGGTACTACAGGGTCCCAGACTCTCATAAATTTCTTTATAAAAACCCTGCTGCTGACCCAGAAACAATTTCTCAGGGTCCCAAAGGGGTTAAGGCTTCCACTGCAAAAAAACCCTGTCCCCTCTGATAGGGATTCTAGAGCTCTGGATAGATAGGGGAAAAAAGTTTACACTTCTGCTACTTTAGCTGTAAGGGCTTTAAACTGCCAATTTCACATGCTTAAATATCAACAGTACCTCATGTCTTTGTTAAAACAGAAAATTCTTGCAAACTCAAACTCCTGATAATAAGGAAATGCAAGATTTATTGCATGCAGCTGAACAAGTGGGAAAGCATACTCTGCAATGTGGTTTTGATTCATTAGAGGCTTCTTGTAGCGCCGCAGTTACAGGCTGTGTCATTCGAGGGCATGCTTGGTTGAAAGAACAAAGTTTACCTGATAATGTTAAAGTAAAATTATTAGATGCACCACTACAGCATGATACTTTGTTTGGTGTTAAGGCAGAAGAGGTGTTAAAGAAAATGGAGGATAAAGCAAAATCAATGCAGACAGTAAAGGATTTCTTACAGATTCAACCACCCAGGTTTAGCAGAAACTGACCTTCAAAAAATTGGTCCTTTCTGGTGTCAGACAGGCCACAAAGAGGCAGATACAGACGCCTAAGAGGCAGATCTCAGCCCCAAGGCTCCTACAGACCTAAACAATGGGGTTCTTCAGCCCCCAAAGGAGGAGAAGACAAATCACAACCTTATAGAAAACAGTCCCAATGACTTCCCTCTACAAATGCCAAGCACTTACCTTTTGGCAGCACCCTTAGGGGGAAAGCTAGCACTTTTCTCACAAAATTGGCACATAATCACCCAGGACAAATGGGTACTGAATATTGTTTCTCAGGGTTACAGGCTCCACTTTCACACCCTTCCAAAATCAAAAGGTATGCCGGACTTGCCACAAAACCAATGGGCAGAGGCACAAAAACATATTTCTGCTCTCATGGACATGAGAGCAATTCAAAGAGTACCACAGCAAGAACAGGGACAACGATTTCACTCCAGACTTTTCCTGGTACCCAGAAAGGACAAAGCCTGGAGACCAATACTGGACCTGTCAATCCTAAATACTTTCCTGGATGTTCCAAAATTCAAAATGTTAACACTGCAGCAACTTCTACCCATGCTGGGGAAGAAAGCTTGGCTAGTTACTTTGGACCTCAAGGAGGCATACCTGCATGTCCCAATCAGACAATCTTGCAGAAGATACCTCAGATTCATAGCTGGCTCAATGCATTACCAATTCTCTGCACTGCCCTTTGGCTTATCTACTGCGCCCAGGGTTTTCACAAAATGCCTGGCACCAGTAATTGCATTTTGCAGACAAAAAGGAATTCAAATATATCCCTACTTGGACGACTGCCTTATTCAAGCAGACAGCAAGGACATTCTACTAAAGCATCTGGCGTTTGTAAAAAGATTACTAACTTCCCTAGGGTACACAGTAAACGAAAAGAAATCAAAACTAGTGCCCTCTCAAGAGATAATATTTCTGGGTGCAAGCTTAAATACAACTGCCCAGATGGCTTATCTCACGCCAGACAAGCAAAGGCAACTGAATCTACTTTCAAATGCTGGCAACAAAGACCCAGCTCCCTGCAAGAAAAATTCTGCAGGCCCTGGGCTTCATGGCATTCTGCATTCTACTAATTCCATATGCAAGACTGCATATGAGGAAACTACAATGGTATCTAAAAAGTATTTGGACTCAACATTGCCACAGCCTGAATAATAACTCTAATTCCCTGTCTGTAACAGGAGTTTCGATGGTGGTCTCTGGCCTGTCACCACAACAAGGAGCAGCCTTTCACCTTACCCACAGCCAGGCAGACAATAACAACAGATGCATTGGATTATGCCTGGGGGGCACACATGGCAGGAAAATGTATTCAGGGCACGTGGCCCAAGGAGCAAATGCATCTTCACATCAATTAAAAAGAAATGCTAGATGTACAGAATGCCCTGACAGCCTTCAAGGATCTACTGCATCCAGGACAACTATTACTGAAGATGGACAACACCACAGTTATGTGGTACATAAACAAGCAAGGGGGCACACATTCCTACCCCCTCTGCAGGCAAGCCATGACTTTGTGGAACACAGCACTGACCTATCAAGTACATCTGCAGGCACAATTCCTGCCAGGAACGAAAAATACACTGGCAGACAAACTAAGCAGAAACCTCATGGATCCTCACGAATGGAAACTAAATCCACAGGTCTTCAGCATGATAACAAGGAAATGGGGCGCCCAGACATAGATCTTTTTGCCTCCCCTCACAACTGCCAATTACAGAGATTCTGCACAAGCATGGAAAGTGGATACTCATTCAGCTGGAAAACACTGACAGTTTATGCCTTTCCTCCACTGCCTCTTCTTCCCAAGGTGTTCCTAAAAGTCAGACAAGAGAAACCAAAAATGATCCTGATTGCCCCAGACTGGCCATGCCAGCACTGGTACCCAATCCTAAAGAGCTTGTCTTAAGGCCCAGCCTGGACTTTACCTCTAATTCCTCATCTTCTGACTCAACAAAACAATCAGATTCTGCACAGTCAACTCAGAACCTTAAATCTGGCTGCATGGCAGATAATATAGCCACTCAGACCACACCTCTCTCAAAAGCTGTTATGGATGTCATTTTAGAAGCCAGGAGGCCCAGCACTAGGAAATCTTATGCAGAAGAATGGAAGAGATTCTGTGCTTGGAACCAGACACAAGGACTCGAACCACTAGTTCCAAATATACCTCAGATTTTACAATACCTAACTGAGATGCTGGACAAAGGCCTATCCTTCTCATCAATTAAGATACATGCCTCTGCCATTTCAGCTCATTACAATACAGAACCTCCTATTTTCTCTCATCCACTTCTAAGACAGTACCTGAGAGGAACAAAAAACATAAGACCCCCAAGGAGAGCACCAATACCTACTTGGGACCTCAATTTTGTTTTAGAAAAGCTCACACTGCCTCCTTTTGAGCCAGCCAATACAGCTGATATAAAATTCTTATCGTGGAAAACTGCTCTGCTCCTAGCAATAACTTCAGCAAGAAGAGTCTCAGAGTTACAGGCATTAATGGCAGTGGAACCTTTCATCATTTTTCATCAGGGCAGGGTCTCTGTAAGGACAAACCCAACATTTATGCCAAAGGTGGTATCCAGTGTGGCTCTTAACCAAACCATGCATTTGCCAACATTCTATCCAAATCCCCAGAATAAAGGGGAGAGACTTCTGCATGCTTTGGACATACACAGACAGCTACGATTCTACTTGGACAAAACAAAAGCTTTCAGAAAAACTGAGCAACTGTTTGTAGCTTATGCTGCAGGATCACAAGGAAAGCCTGTCTCAAAGCAGACTATTTCAAAATGGGTAGGACACTGCATTCGCTTCTGCTATTCACAACATGACAAATCAGTGGCTAAGGGCATTAGGCCACATTCTACTAGAGCAGCAGCCACTTCAGCAGCCTTCCTCAGAGGAGTACCAACCAAAGACATTTTAGAAGCTGCAACCTGGAGTTCAGAGCACACTTTCACCAATCACTACCACTTACCTCTCTACTCTAAATCCAGAGCAGGCTTTGCCACTGCAGTTCTGCAGGGCCTGGTAGCCTCTTCTAATCCTATTTAGGCCCAGCCACCCAAGCTCAGCTTTGGGATTCAACCCAAGTGTAATGACTGCAGCAGTGTAACACGATAAACATAGTACAGTTGTGTACCTACCATAAATGTAGATGTTCGAGTGTATTCACTGTTGCAGTCCAGGTTACCCACCCTTCACCCTTTTCTTTGCTGGGACTTATCTGCACTTCTCTGTCCTATACAACCTACGTGGTGTATTTGCTTGTAGATGAAGGAAATGTTTATTTTAGTACATGCATGCTTTTTGGCATAATTTTTTCCAGCCTTCCTATTTGGGGGCACCTGACATCTGGGGCAAGAAAAACTGAAGAAAATGGCGTCGGCTGCATCTTTTATACCCCTGGCGCACTGACGTCAAGGAAGAGGCGATAGCAATCGACGCCGGACCTAGACTTTGGAATTCTGGCTGACTGCGGGTAACCTGCCAGCAGGATAACCCAAGTGTAATGACTGCAACAGTGAATACACTCGAACATCTACATTTATGGTAAGTACACAACTGTACTTTTCCTCATATGCAGTCTGGCATATGGAATGAGTAGAATGCAGGAGGTCATGAACCCTAGAGCTTGCAGGATTTTCATAGGTTCATAGGTAGGTACTAGGCTATTGGCCCTATGGCCTATATAAGCCTAGCCAAACGATACCCTGGCTTTTGCCACCCAAGAAAATTAATTTCCTGTGCCCTTGTCAAGCAGAGCCACAGAAGTGATCCCCGGGGTGAATTTCCTATCTCCCATCCAATCATCAAGATTTTTCTTGAAGAGTGCTAATGAGGAGCTTTGTTTGATATTGATAGGTAGTTTGTTCCAGAGTACGGGAAGTCTCTAGGACAGGAATCTATCCCTCCAGCATGTTCTGTTTATTGTGGTGACAAGGTTTAGGTCCCTAGAGCGTGTAGCTCAGAGGGATTGGGATTTCTTTAAGTGGAGCATGTCCAACAGCTCTGGGTTTGACATAGCTTTGTATTTTAGGCAGAGTTCGCCTATGAGTAGGAGATATGCGACAGAGTAAAGCTGGAGTTTTTTGAGGCAGTCTGCGTAGGGCATCTGTTTGAGGCCAGTAATCCTCTCTGTGAGGTATTTCTGCGGCCTTTCCAGTTGTTGCAGATATCTTGTGAGATACATACCAAAAGGGGCGTTGTACTCTATAATGGGTCTAATGAGTGATGAGTAGAGGGGAATAATGACCTCTTTTTTCCTGGATGAGAAACCTTTTGTGATGAGGTGTGCCACTGTGGCGATGTGATTATCAAAGGAGACACTACTGTCAACCTGTGTCCCAAGGTCTCTTATCACACTTTCGGTGTTAAGTAGACAACCGCTTATGTGGTAGCTCATGGGTACAGAGTTTTTACCAAAAGGGATGACAATGCACTTTTTGGCATTGAGCTTGAGGCCATGGCTTTGACACCAGGCATCTGTCTCAGTGAGGTCCTTTTGTAGGATGTCCACATCATTAGGAGTTTCGATTATGGCTCCTAGTTTGCAGTCCTCTGCGAACTTTGTTAGCCAAAGACCTTCTGTGTTAGACTGTACTTCAGAGAAGTAGATACCAAACAGGAGAGGACCTAGGACTGAACCCTGTGGTACTCCACTTGTCAGTGATCTGAAGTTGGATTCAGTCTGCTACTGTCACAGTGTGGGTTCTGTCAGTGAGCCAGTTGGCAACCCATCTTGTAACATAGGGATTTATACCTAGTTTAGTGAGTTTATCTATAATTCCAGAGTGGGGGATGGTGTCGAAAGCTTTGGCGAGATCTAGATAGGCTGTATGAGCCACCTTACCCTCATCTACGGCTTTGGTGACCACTTCAAAGAAGTCTGCCAGGTTTAGGAGACATGATCTGCCTTTTACAAACCCGAACTGGGTAGGGTCCAGAGTTTGGAGATTACCAATGTCATTGTTTATAAGTTCCATGATGATACGTTCCATAGCCTTGCAGACCAAGCTCATCAGGCTAATGGGGCTGTAGTTTCCGGGGTCCGTGGTGGCTCCCCCTTTGTGGAGTGGGATAACCGTTGCTGTGTGCCATTCAATGGGCACAAAGTGTGAGGTGAGGCTATGATTGAACATGGCACTTAGGTGGGGTGACAGTTCGTTCTGTAGTTCATGTAGAATGCAGCCTGGGATGTTGTCAGGTCCCATGGATGCTGTGTTCTTGGCTTTGGAGAGTGTGTTTTTTACTTGTGCAGACGTGATTACAGGAACTTTGTATTCTTCCGGTATAGAGATGGGCCCTTTAGGGGATGAGAGAGGAGTAAAGTTAGCACTGAACCTGTCTGCCTGGTTGTTGGCAATATCAGTTGGTTCTGTATATTTAGTGCCATTGTGCTGTAACTCAGAGCAGATCTGAGTGTTGCCATTGAGAATCTTGACATAGCTATAGAATACTTTGTGGTTGTCTTTAAAATCAGTGGCGATTTTGTTTTCATAACTAGCTTTGGAGGATTTTATGAAGGATCTCAGCTTCTTACTGAGGCTGACTACGGAGTTCCTCCAATCATGGGATTTTACTCTTTTTTTTTTTTACAACAGTTTCTTTTTTCTGTTGTAGAGTTTGTTTATGGCAGGGGACCACCAGATTGTCTTCCTTTTTTTTGGAGGATAGCATCTTGGTTCCATTAGGGATTGCACAATCCATGCACTCATGTAAATGCTTATAAAGTGCAGTTGTATAGGATTCAGCAGTCGTACCTCTGTTGTCTGTCAGCATTGGTATCGTGAAGTTTGCCACTTCTGTCTTAAGAAGCATGAAGCTGGCTTTGGAGAAATTTTTTACAGTGGTTTCCCTAATGGGGGATGGAGGTGGGATGTGGATGTCTAGGGTGATTTGCTTGTGGTCAGATCTGACCAACGAGGAATTGACCTCTGGTGTGGAACACCGGTTGCCCATGTTGCTGCCTTTGGTGAGGGTGTGGATAAGTTGATCCAAAGCATTGGAATTTATGAATTCCAGAAAACGTTGAGCACAAGAGTTGTTACATGAGTAGATTTCCCAGTTAATGGAGGGGTAGTTGAAATCGCCCATTATTAGGGTGTTAGGTTGTACCCTAATATTTTCCAGTGTATCAAGAAATGAGGAGTGGGAATCCTGGGGCATGGTGGGGGATCTGTAGCAAGCTACAGTTTGGATTGCAGTCTTGCCCAGAGTTAGTTGCACTTGGATAATCTCGGATGCATTATGCTGAGCAACTAGCCTGGAGGTGTGGATATCCTTAATGAATATGGACACGCCTCCGCCTTTAGTGCTTCGGTCCAGGTTAGGTGGCCAAAAGGTGTGGTATGAATTATAGCTTGGTAATGCAGGGGTGCTCTCTGGTGAATTGAACCAGGTCTCTGTCACTGCACAGATGTCGATGTTCTCCATTTTAAGGAGTGCCTTGAGTGAGTGCATTTTGAGGTTTATACTTCTAGCATTAAGTAGCATTACCCTCAGATTTTGCTTGTTTGTACCAGTTACGGTGGTGAATTTGTCATTTGAATCTTGTCTAAAAAAGGCACTATAGGGGTGGCAAGAGCCTAGCCAGTATCCGGAATCCCAAGGGCGACAGGTGCAGGCCATCTCTGGCAAAGCATCGTGGTTTGTCGATCATGTCATCCCAGGCAGACAGATACTGGATCCCCGTAGAGTGACACCAGAAGCTTTAGCCAATTGTTGAAGTCAATCATTTTTGTCCTTGTACTGTGGTATCATTCTGGGTGATGGCAGGATGATACTCAGGGCTAGGGTCATACCTGCCTGGGCTACAAGATCGGACAGCTCCTCCATGTCTCTTTTCATGTAGTCCAGGGAGGTATGTCTCAGGTCATTCACACCAACATGGACAATGACAGAGTCATATTTGTACTACTTGTGGAGTGATCTGAGTGCATGCGTTATGTGGCGGATCCTGGCACCTGACAAGCAGCTGACAGTAACTTTCTCCTTGTTTAGCCTGGGGAGTGGAACCTCAGTGTGCCTGACTATAGAGTCACCTATGACTAGAGTGTTGGGTACATAGATGTCCTTCAAGAATGCAACTGCAGTCATAACATGTGGGTTGTCCTGCCGCAGGCAGCCCTCGGTCGGCCGGATTCCAAAGTCTGGGTCCGACGTCGGCTGATGTCGCATTTCTCTCCGACGTCAGAGCGGCTGGAGTACATAAGCATCAGCCGACGCCATTTTCTTCAGTCTTTCTTGCCAAGCGGTGCCCGAAGCAGAAGCAGTTCGCAAGTGCCGGTCGGTCAGCTCCTGTATTCTTCAATACTGGTCATCAAAAAAGCTAAGTACCCCGTTGGGGACCTTTTCTTGCCTCAGCTGATGTCAGAAATAACTGAAAAAGTTAACAATTGTCTTTCTTGTGGTAAACAAATACCTCATAAGGATTTCCACTCTTACTGTCTTCCTTGCCTGGGCCCAGACCACGACGTCTCGGCCTGTGTAGCCTGTGCTCGCTTCAACAAGCACACTCTCAGGCGCCGGGCGGAGTTCGCTGAAGAATTTTTTGCCGATAAATTTGCTTACACCATGCCATCGGATCTTCCGACATCGCAAAATCCCAAAAAGCGAAAAGACCGGGATCGACTTCCTCGGCCCGCGTCTACCACCGACTCCACGCCAAAACCTAGCGCGAGTGCTCCGGTTCCCTCTGAGATGGTCTCTCCACCGCTCCGAACCGAAGACACCGCATTACCGACGACTTCGATTCCGGACATCACTCCAACGCCAGTTATCGATTTTCCTCCGGATACCGAAACCGAGGAAATGCCCGAGACCATTGCTGTAGACAAGGTCACTCCTGCACGTGGAGCTGCCAGGCCTCCTATGGCCATGTCTATTAAGGCCTACACTAGGGCTAAGGCAGCAGGCAAAACAAAGCATATTACTTCTAAATCCTTACCTCAGCCTACTCCAGAGACACAAATTATGTCCATGGCTGCTGATTTAATTTCCATGATTAGAGGTTCACAGGCCCATCCTGAGAGAGGATCCCAGCCTCCTTCTGATAAAAGGCCCAGGGTTGAACCCTCTGAACCTATTCCTTCAGATGAAGACTCTGAGGGCTCTGTCCACTCTGATAGCCAGGAAGAGCTCTTCCAGACCTATGAGGACTCGGATGCAGAAGATTCCATCCCCTCGGCCTCCCCTCCTGAGGATATTTCTTTTGGGGAAGTTCTGCACACCATGAGGGAACATTTCAAGTGGCAAGGTCAGGAATATTCTGATTCTAGGAAATGCCTGAGGACTTTCCTTAAGAAGCCCCAGCACAGGCCCTTAGCTATTCCTCCTGTACTTGATGTTCTGGATGATCTTTATTCTGACTCTAGTGCTACCCCTGATTCTCTTCCTCCTTCTCCAGCCAAGCCAGACAGGTATTACAGGGTCCCAGAAACCCATTCCCATTTATTCAGGGCCCATTCTGCTGATTTGGAAACTATTTCACAGGGGCCTAAAGGAGTTTCAGCCTCCACCTCTAAAAATCCATTGCCCGCCAACAGGGAGGCCAGGTCATTAGAGAGATGGGGTAAAAAAGTTTACACATCCACTACCTTATCTATGAGAGCTTTAAATTGCCTTTTTCATATGTTACAATATCAGGATTACCTTTTAGAAGATTTACAAAAAACTTTAGCCACTCCTGATCCTTTAGACAGGAAGACTTTGCAGGAAGCTGTACATAACACTCAGCAAGTAAGCAATCACTTTCTGCAGTGTGGATATGATGCACTGGAAGCTTCATGTAGGGCAGCTATGACAGGGGCAGTCATTCGTAGACATGCTTGGTTAAAAGATCAACCTCTACCAGATCATGTAAAAGCAAAACTTCTGGATGCACCTTTGGAAAAGAACAAGCTTTTTGGTGCGAATGCTAAGGATGTGTTAAAGACCATCGAAGAAAAAGCAAAATCAGTTCAGACGGTGAAAGATTTCCTACAAGTTCAACCCCCCAGATTCAGTAGGAATTGGCCTTCTAAAAACTGGTCCTTTCCTAATACAGAAAAGTTTCAAACCGGGTAAGAACAGACGTGGCCGAGGAAGAGGCCAATACAGAGGCCCTTACAG
Source organism: Protopterus annectens (assembly GCF_019279795.1). Lineage (NCBI taxonomy): Eukaryota > Metazoa > Chordata > Ceratodontiformes > Protopteridae > Protopterus > Protopterus annectens. Next base: position 1,198,870,659 of record NC_056729.1, read on the forward strand.
GGGACGACAATGGCAGCGAGGAAACCAAAGAAGTGACGCAGGGGTTTCACCTGCCCCACAACCACAATCTCAATGACTTTCCTCTACTACCGCCTACCAGGGAACAAATAGAAGCTCCCTTGGGCGGGAAATTATCTCTGTTTGCAGAAAATTGGCACAGACTGACAAAGGACAAATGGATTTTGGACATTATAGACCGAGGGTACAGGTTTCATTTTCATACCTTACCAAGAAAACAAGGCATGCCAAACCTACCACAAAACCAGAGGGCAGAGACTATCAAGCAAATCACTCTGCTGACTCGGATGAAAGCAATGGAAAGAGTTCCACAACAAGAACAAGACCAGGGGTTTTACTCAAGACTGTTCCTGGTTCCAAGAAAAGAATCTCAATGGAGACCAATACTGGACTTGTCCGCATTAAACACCTTTCTCATAGTACCAAAGTTCAAAATGCTGACTCTACAGCAACTCCTTCCCATGCTGGGCAAGGGGTCTTGGCTGATTACTCTGGACTTCAAGGAGGCATACCTGCATGTCCCTATCAGACACAGCTGCAGAAGATACCTCAGATTTCTTGCAGGACCAGAGCATTATCAATTCTCAGCATTGCCATTTGGCTTATCTACTGCGCCCAGAGTATTCACAAAATGCCTGGCTTCAGTAATTGCTCATTGCAGGCTCCAGGGGATACAAATTTACCCTGCACCTGGACGACTGCCTCATACAAGCGGACGACAAATTGATGTTGACAAAAACCCTGGATTATGTCATACGATTACTTCAAGCTCTGGGATACACAGTCAACTTCCAAAAGTCAAGACTGCAGCCATCCCAGCAAATAATCTTCTTAGGAGCCAAACTAGACACAGCCTCTCAGATGGCTTACCTGACAGAAGACAAGCAAGAGAAGTTAACTCATTACTTCAAAGGTTTAGCAAAACTCACCCAGATGACTGCAAGGAGATTCCTACAGGCCCTGGGTTACATGGCATCCTGCATTCTCCTGGTTCCATTAGCAAGACTACACATGAGAAAGCTTCAATGGTACCTAAAAAGCATTTGGTCTCAACACAGCAACAACTTGGAGACAATCATACCGCTCATTCCATGCCTACAAAAGGAATTCCTATGGTGGGCCTCGTGAGCCAGGCAAACACAGGTATGTCATTCAAAAAACCACAGATAACACAGACCATGACCACAGACGCCTCAGACCTTGGATGGGGGGTGCACATGGAAGGCAGGTGTATACAAGGACAATGGTCTCCAAAGGAAACACATCTGCATATAAACCAAAAGGAAATGTTGGCAGTAATGCATGCCATTGAGGCTTTTCAACACCAACTCCAGCAAGGCCATTTACTGATACGGACAGACAACACCACTGTGATGTGGTACATAAACAAGCAAGGGGGCACCCACTCTTACCCCCTTTGCAGACTGACAATGCATCTTTGGGAGAAATCACTGAGTCTAAACATCCAGTTACAATCCCAGTTTGTTCCAGGAAAAGACAATGTGTTGGCGGACAGCCTAAGCAGGAATTTCACAGATCCACACAAGTGGAGGTTGCATCCGAAGGCCTTCAGACAACTCACTTCGACATGGGGCAAGCCAGAAGTGGACCTGTTTGCCTCTCATCTCAACCATCTTCTACCAAAATTCTGCACAAGGACCTACCATCCAAAAGCTTGGAAAATAGATGCCCTCTCATTCAACTGGAACTCACTAACAATCTATGCATTCCCACCTCTGCCACTGATGACCTCAGTATTACTAAAGATCAAAGCAGAGAGACCCAAGGGAATCATAATAGCTCCGGACTGGCCAAGACAACACTGGTACCCACTACTACGGAGCATATGTCACACCAGGATGTGGGCCCTTCCCCAATGGCCTCTACTTCTGACTCAACACAACTTCGAAACAGTGCATCCAAATCTACAGACACTGCAGCTAACAGCCTGGGAGATCCCATAAATAGCTTCAGCCTATCTCTCTCCAAGGAAGTTCAGCGGATACTAACAGAGGCTCGAAGACCATCCACCAGAAAGGTTTACTTAGCAAAGTGGAAAAGATTCAGCAATTGGAATACCAGCAAGGGACATGATGCATCATTGTTGAACATCCCACTCATCTTGGAATATTTGGCAGATATGTTAAAGAACGGCCTCTCATATTCTTCCATAAAGATACATGCATCTGCTATTTCAGCTAGATACAACACTGATCCTCCTGTTTTTTCTCGCCCTTTACTAAGGCAATTCCTCAGGGGAATCAAGAACATTAAGCCACCAAGAAAGGCCCCAGTGCCAGCCTGGGACCTCAATTTTGTCCTAGAAAAACTGACTCTACCTCCATTTGAGCCAGCAGCTTCAGTTGACTTGCAATTTCTCTCTTGGAAGACAGCTTTCCTGTTGGCAATTACATCAGCAAGAAGGGTTTCGGAGCTACAGGCCCTAATGGCAATACCACCCTTTATTATTTTTCACAGAGACAGGGTTTCATTAAGGACCAACCCTACTTTCATGCCAAAGGTGGTATCTAGGGTTTCTTTAAATCAAGCAATTCATCTGCCTGCTTTCTTCCCCAATCCTGAGAACAAGGGGGAAAGACTGTTGCATACCTTGGACATTCACAGACAACTTTGTTACTACCTGGACAGAACCAAGGCCAGTAGGAAGTCTGAACAACTTTTTGTAGCTTACGCCCCTGCAGTCCAAGGAAAAGCAATTTCAAAGCAGACTATTTCAAAATGGATTGGACATTGCATCAGATTCTGTTATTCCTTTCATGGAAAGACTGTTCCAGCCAATGTCAGACCACATTCCACCAGAGCTACAGCCACCTCTACAGCATTCTTAAGAGGGGTGCCTACTAAGGACATTCTAGAAGCTGCTACATGGAGCTCCGTGCATACATTCTCCAAACACTACAATCTGCCTCTATACTCCAGATCCAGAGCAGGCTTTGCTTCGGCAGTCCTGCAGGGTTTGATTGCCACACCATCTTTTTCCTAGAGCATTCCTCCTCCCCCAGCTAAGCTATGGTATTCTACCCACATGTTATGACTGCAGTTGCATTCTTGAAGGACATAGTACAGTTTTGTACCTACCATAAATGTAGATGTCCGATAGATATGCAACTGCAGTCGGATTTTCCCACCCTCCATACCCCTCTATGCCTAGGGTCCACTCCTATCCCTGTTTCTTTTAGCTGGGGATATCTGTTATGGTGTATTTGTTTTATTGCTCATTTATTTGTTTGGAATCCTGTTTTTGTCTTCCAATTTGATTACAGCCTTCCTTGGAGGGCACCTGGCATCTGGGGCAAGAAACACTGAAGAAAATGGCGTTGGCTGATGCTTATGTACTCCAGCCGCTCTGACGTTGGAGAGAAATGTGACATCAGCCGACGTCGGACCCAGACTTTGGAATCCGGCCGACCGAGGGCTGCCTGAGGCAGGACAACCCACATGTTATGACTGCAGTTGCATGTCTATCGGACATCTACATTTATGGTAGGTACAAAACTGTACTTTATGCCTTATGGGCTGTGGTTGAGTGGCACACTGAAGTTGTGGGCTATGTGTCATTTGGTTTGTGTTGGGGGTGCAGTTTGCTTGTGTTTCTGCTTTGGAGGTCCCTGTTGCTAGGGTAGATTTGTTTGAGAGCCTCCATGAATGTAGGTGTGTGTTTTGTTTCTGTGTGTGTGTGTTTTGGTGGTGTAGATTTTGAGGGACTATGTGATGAATGTGATGTGGTGCAAGTGTTTACCTTCTCCTCTTGACTGTCTTAGTCCAGTCTTGGGTGAAGAGAGCTTTGCTTCCAGTTTGGCTATATAAGTGCATTTCTCACAGGTTGTAGTGTTGGGTGGTAGGAAGAGAGGGTTGTCTGTGTACATGAGGCAATTGCTGCATTACCCCAAGATGCCCAGATTCATCAGGTAGACAGGAGAAAACACCGGGAGCTGACCCTTAGACATGCCTGGGTAGGTGCTTATTTATTAAGTACTAAAAACTGTTTTCCTCTAGACAAGTGAGGAAGGTTGAGTGCTGTAGTAATTTGTAGCTTATTTAGTGCTTACAATGAGTTCTGAACAAGTGCTGAGCTCAAAGAAACGTATTTGAGTGCTGAAAATAGAAAACTGGCTATTTCTAAGAAAAGGGATTTCTTTAGATGTAGCATTCTAATAGAGCTGGGTCAGACATGGCTATGTAAGTCAAGCAAAGATCACCTCTAAGTAGGCGATATCAGACAGAATAGCTGGAGTCTTTTGAGTTTTTCTGTGTAGGACATGTGTTTAATGCCTATGATCCTCTTCATGAGGTACTTCTGTGGCCTCTCCAGCTGTTGCAGGTGTCTAGTGAGGTACATGCTAAATGGGACATTATACTCGGTAATTGGTGTAATGCGGGAAGAGTAGAGATAGACTATGACCTCTTTCTTCCTGGATGCAAAACCCTTGGTAATGAGATGTGCCACACACACAGTGGCAATGTGGTGGTCGAAGGAGAGGTTGCGGTCAAGCTGCGTCCCCAGATCTCTTATGACGCCTTCAGTGTTCATTGGGCTCCCATCGATGTGGTAATTAGGAACTGAGTTTTTACCAAAGGGGATGATGATGCATTTTTTGGCATTAAGCTTAAGGCCATGGTTTCGACACCAGTCATTGATCTCAATGAGGCCTTTCTGTAGGATGTCTGCATCACTTTGGAGAGTTAATGGTTCCCAAATTGCAGTCGTCTGTGAACTTAGTCAGACAGGGTCCCTTTGTGTTGGCCTGGATTTCTGAGAAGTAGATGCTGAACAAGAGAGGACCCAGGACCAATCCCTGTGGAACTCCACTTGTGACTGGTCGGCAGTCTGACTTGGAGTCTGCTACTTTCACACTGTGTGTTCTATCTGTGAGACAATTTGCAACCAACCTAGTGATATAGGGGTTGATGCCTAGTTTGGTGAGTTTATCAATAATTCCCAAGTGAGGAATGGTATCAAAGGTCTTGGTCAGATCGAGGTAGGCTGTATGCACTGCCTTACCTTCATCCACAGCCCTGGCGATTCACTCAAAGAACTCAACCAGGTTGACCAGGCATGATCTCCCTTTCACAAAGCCAAATTGAGTGGGGTCTAGAGTTCGGAGATTTCCTATATCTTTGTTAATCAGGTCCATGATGATGCGCTCCATAGCTTTACATATCAGACTTGTCAGGCTAATGGGGCGATAATTCCCAGGGTCTATAGTTGCTCCCCCTTTATGGAGAGGGATGACTGTAGCAGTGAACCATTCAGTAGGGACAAAGCCTGATGTGAAGCTGTGACTGAACAGAGCACACAGATGTGGTGCCAGTTCACTTTGTAGTTCATGTAGAACACTGCCAGGGATATTATTGGGTCCCATGGAAACTGTATTCTTGGCCTTGGACGATGCAGCTTTAACCTGTGCTGCAGTAATGCTGGGTGCCTGGCATTCTTCCGGTATTGCGATTGGTCATTTGGGGGGGGGGGTGACAGGACTAGAGTTGGCACTGAATCTGTCAGCCAGTATGTTGGCAATATCTGTTGGCTGAGTATAGGACGTACCATTGTGCAGTATCTCTGAACAAATCTGGGTATTGCCATGGAGGTTCTTGATATAGATATAGAAGGCTCTGTAATTGTTTTTAGTGTCTGCCGCAATTCTGCCTTCATTGCTGGCTGTAGAGGATTTGATGAGGGATATCAGCTTTTTGTTGAGGCTAATAAGGAAGTTTTTCCAGTCCTGGGAGTTCACCTTTTTCTGCAACAGTTTTTTCCTACTGTTGTAGAGTTTATTAATGGCAGGGGACCAACAGATTGGCTTCCTTTTTTTAGAAGAGAGGGATTTGGTTCTTTTGGCTATGGCTAGTTCCATCCATTTGTGTACATGTTCGTACAGTGCATGGGTGTATGATTCGACAATGATGCAGCTATTTTCCATTGGCATGGGTGCCGTGAAGTTAGCCACCTCTGTTTTTAGGAGTCCAAAGTCAGCTTTGGAGAAGTTTTTCAAAGTTGTCAACTTTGCAGGGGGTGAGGGTGAGATGTGGATTTCCATGCTGATCAGTTTATGGTCAGATCTGACCAGGGAGGGATTGAGTACTGGTGTAGAGCAGCGGTCGCCCATGTTAGTAACCTGGTCAAGGATGTTGCTTCCTCTAGTGGGGGTCAGAATGAACTGGTCCAGGGCATTGGAATAGAGTTCCAGGAAGCGTTGGACCAGTGTGTTAGTGCTTGAGTAGTTTTCCCAGTTGATGGAGGGGTAGTTGAAGTCTCCTAGTAAGAGAATGTTGGGTTGGACCTTTATAGATTCCAGGGTGCTTAGGAACGTGGAGTGAAAGTCTAGGGACATGGTTGGGGACCTATAGCAGGCTATGACCTGGATCGCCATCTTACCCAATGTTAGTTGTAACTGAAGTATCTCAGATGCGTTATGCTGGGCTGCTAGTCTCAAGATGTGAATATCCAATATGAATATGGAGACACCACCTTCGGAGCTTCAGTCTATGTTTCGGGGCTGAAAGGTATGGAATGAGTTATAGCCTGGTAGCGTAGGGGTGGTTTCTGCCGCTTTAAACCAGGTCTTCGTTACAGCACAAATGTAGATGTTCTCCATTTTGAGGAGTGCTTTGAGTGAGTGCATCTTGAGAGTTAGACTTCTAGCACTGAGCAGCATGACCCTCAGATTGCATTTATTTATAGCTGTTATGGTGGTAATTTGGAACACTGCATAATAAAGGCACTATGGGCTGGCAAAAGCCTTAGCCAGTACCTGGAAACCCATGGGTGACAGATTACAGGACATCTCTGGCAGAGCATCGAGGTCTGTCAGTCATGTCATCCCAAGCAGACAAATACTGGATCCCCTTAGAATGACACCAGAAACTTAGCCAATTGTTGAAGTCAATAATTTTTTTTATACTGCAATATCATTCTCGGTGACGGTAGGATACTGCTCAGGGCAAGTGTCATACCTGCCTGGGCCACATAATCCAAGAGCTTCACCATGTCTCTTTTCATGTAGTCCAGGGAGGTGCATCTCAGGTCATTCACAACCACATGGACAATGACAGAGTCATACTTGTAGTTGTGGAGTGACATAAGTGCGTGTGTTATGTGTTGGATTCTGACACCTGATAGCTGACTGTTACCTTCTCCTTTTTCACCCTAGTGAGTGGGACATCTGTATGCCTCACTGTTGATTCACCTATGATTAGTGTATTGGGGACGGTGTTTAGCCTTAGGTGCTTAGGTTAAGGGGCACACTGTGGAGGTGAGCTATTTGTCCTGCGGTTTGTGCTGTGTTGTGGTGGCCAAGTGCATTTCTGTCTTGGAGGTCTCTGCTGTTTGGGTAAATTTCTGTTGAGAGCCTCCGTGAAGGTGGGTGTGTGGTTTGTGTTTTTATGTGAGAGTTGTGATAGTGGGTGTTCTGGAGGGCTATGTGTTCCATTTGGTGTGGTGCAGGTGTTGCCCTTGTCTTGACCAGCTAGTCCAGTCTTGGCTGGAGAGTACATAGCTTCCAATTTGATGATGTAAGTGTATCTCTCACAAATCTGAGTGTTGGGAGGTAAAAGGTGAGGGTTGTCTGTGTACATGAGGCAGTTGCTGCACTGCCTCAGAATGCCCAAGTGCACCAGGTTAATAGGAGAAAGCACAGGTAACTGCCCTTTAATCATGCCTGGAGGGGTGGTCATAACTAAGTACTGGAGTTATTTCCATGAAGAACAACTAGTGCTGATGGCACTTAGGTGTGCTGCAATAATTGCTACAAAAACCTGTTAAAGTGCAACGTGATTAGGCTATTTGAAGTGCAAGAGAGAAAGAACTAATAAGATCTAAGGGAAAAACTGAAGGCAGACTTTCTGGCACCAGTAATAGTTTGCCTCAGCTCAGCGCCTTAAACAAGTGCAAACCTGTGCAAACATGGGCTTTTAATCCAGAAAGTTGAAAGGGATGGGAAAACTGCCCAAACGGCCAATAAACTACAATTTCTGGGCCAGAAACCACTCTACTTGTGGTATATAGGCTACTTAGTGCTTACCACTCCCAATAAAAAGCTAGAAGGCTTCCCTCCAACGCAGAAAGACTTGGGGGGGCTCAGAAGCTTACAAACAGTCCTTGATACAGCAAATCTGTATCTGGACTAGACTAGTTACAGGAAAGGCGAGAAACAAACGCAAACATGGGCTTTTAAACCAGAATGTTGAAAGAGATGGAAAAACTTCCCAAATGGCCAATAAACTACAACTTCTGGGCCAGAAACCACTCCTCTTGTGGTAGATAGGCTACCTAGTGCTTACCACTTCCACTGATAAGCTGGAAGCCTTCCTTCCAACACAGAAAGGCTTTGGGGGCTCACAAGCTTATAAACTGGATACAGCAAATATGTATCTGGACTAGACTAGTTACAGGAAAGGCAGGAAGCAAGCTTAGAACTTTTTTTTTAATACAGAAAAGTAGCTAAAACAGTAGTAAAAACAGTTCAAATGCTGTGCAAGCTCGCACACTTGAGTGTGTAGCAATATTAAAGCAAATACAGTTTAAATAAATGCAATTAACCTAAAAAATGACTAAAAACAAGTGCAGAAGGCAGTAAATTAGGAAAAAACCAAGATGGAGACAGAGTATCAGAAAACAATGCCAGCAGATATGTAAATAATTCAGTCAAGCAACAATGAAGACAGTGCAGAACTCTGAACAGTTAATAAGTGCTATTGGTATATTCTGCAAACTGGGTGTTTACTTTAAAATTTTTCATGACATGTTACATTCACATTTTTCCTTGTGACTTTTCTGATATATGTAAATAAATACTTGATTAGTGATTTCATCATGTGAGAGCAAGCTGAATTCATAGATCTGTAAGTGTTGTTAAGAAAAATAAGTAGTTTATGTACTTTAGTAATGTATTTTAATCTACTTTTTCTTTTAGGACTTTGGCATTTTGTGAAAACTGATTGCTGTGTGATTTGTTCCCTTGTATATATTAACAGATTTGTGATTTTTGCTACAGAGAGGGGTTTTTTTTGTTAAATTTACCTTTTAATTTATATTTTACCAGTATGTTTTGTAGAAGTTAACATTGTAACAAAACTCATTGTTAGTCTCTTGAATTAAATCTGAATTGTTCAGGATAGTAATCTAGTATGTTTTTATATGCATGTCCGATGTTCCCATTGGTAAAATCTAGGAACGATTTATTTTTATTTATAATCGAGTCTTATTTTAGTCTTACAATGTGGCATCATCTGTGTCAAAAACATTTGTGTGGAGCAGAAAGCTATCAAGAATATTGCCATGTGGCTGGATTTGTATTGTTTATTCCAAACATAATAGTAGATCATTCAGTAATAAGATGATTGCTTCTGTATGGTCTGCCCTCTTCTTTTATACATATGTGTGTATGTTGTAATGCTGCATTTTCTTTGTGGTTTTAATGCTTTTTTGTCCGTTTTTGATCTTTATTTACTAGGTGTTATTGAAGTTATGGATAGACAAATTTACATCATGGTTAGCAAGTACAACCTTGATCTTTTTGGACGGTTATCCAACAGTGTTTCTAAAGGGTGGCAAGAACATTTAAATGTGTCTGCATATTAAAGGTGTTTACAATTAGTTATTGTGTGGTTCTTGCGATCACTTACCTAATATTATTCCTATATATGGTATTTCACCGTATATTTTCCATTGCAGCAAACGAACAAAATATAGGGATAGTGTTGGAGCTTATTTGTGATTTTAAAGTGTAGCATTCACAGAATGTTTGCACTGCCTTAAAAACACCTCAGGCTTAGGTCTAAGGAGGAGTTTCTGCTGTGGCTTCTGGTATACCAAGCAGCATATATATGTAATGTTCATTGCATCCAGCAGGAGACATCCTTTCTGCTGTTTTGAAATGTGCGTCACACACTTGTCCTTTCATCAGTGTTTTAGCAGTAGGGAAAAAAGTCAGCAACCAAGCAGATGTGTCTTAAATTATTAATTGTATTATAATCTGCTACAAAAAAACATCAACTTCTTTCTAGTGCTGTGAAAGGATATTGGACTAGGAATGTGTCTTTGACCATTCCCTGTGCTGTAAATAATACAGTTGATTAGTTTGAGTTTGCATTACTCAAACTAATCAACTGTATTATTTACAGCACAGGGAATGGTCAAAGACACATTCCTAGTCCAATATCCTTTCAGAGCATTAGAAAGAAGTTGATGGGTTTCTTTGTAGCAGATTATAATACAATTAATAATTTAAGAAACATCTGCTTGGGTGCAGCGGTAGCGTTGTTGCCTCACAGCAAGAGGTTCTCACGTTTGATTCTCGGCTGGAGCGCCTTCTGTGTGGAGTCTGCATGTCCACCCCGCGGTCGAGTGGCGTTCGAAAGACATGCGTAGAATGGGCGTGCCTTCGTTGAAGGTTGGGCGTTGAGCTGGCACCTCAGCACCCATAAAAAATCTACTGCCAATCATTAGCGGACCGGAGTTCCGCTGTGGCGACCCCTAACCGGGAAAAGCCAAAAGAAGAAGAAGAAGTTTGAGTTTGCATTGCATTAACAGAGAAAGTTTTTGGCTGGCTACCTGACTGTCCTTTAGTGTATTCAGTTAAATATTTTTTGCTTTTGCTTGTTTGCTTCCTTTTTAACTTATGATTAACTGCTTGGGAATGTGTCCCATTAGTTAACCCACTTCAGATGTCACAGGTGCTCGCCATGCCAGTAGTTCAGCAAGAAGGAATTCTGAAATTGATTCCCTTATGTAACCCTCTTTGCAACCATCTTGAGTATGTCTTAACCTTAGAGCCTTGTTGTTTGTTGAATAAAATACTTTTCTAAGAAGATTCATGTACATTGATTATTAAGTTACGTATTTCATTACAAAAATCATGTTGTTTGACTTGGTGTGGGGGTGAGATCTTTAGCAGTAAGCAGTGGCCATAGTGGTGTATGGCTTTTTCACTGGATGCTACATAACAGAAAGAGATCCGATTGACGAACCCACTTTAGCAGTCTGTCTAGCAGGTAAGCACATTTATGTGGTGATATAATAGGTACGTTCTTTTATGCATCCAGGTGCTCTGCCTGACTAGAGAATTTGTATGCTGGAAGAAAATATACCTGAATGTGTCTGTATTTAGTCTAATTATGCTCAACACCATTAGAATTAACTCAAACGTCAGAACACTTGCCTAGCATCCAAAAGGCAGTGGGATCAATCCCAGCATTCGTCGTGCTTTTGACCAGGCAGCTAGCTCTGAGAATTAAGGCTATGAGCTGTTAATGTGCTGCTTCCTGTGGTACAGAGCTGGATTCCCTCAGTCTCCATCTGCCTATATGTAACCTTGAGCAAGTCACTTAACCAGACAGTGCTTTGGGATAGTTGGAAAATTGAGCTAGGCTCCTCAGTCGTCCATGTGCCTAGTAGCTACCTATGAGTCTTTATTAAATTCTCGTTTTAAACAATGATATCGACATACACACATTATTAAAAAATAAAACAAACCATGGAGAAATTTTCATTACTTTCCTGCATTATACAAGTATGATAATGGATATCATTCACTTCAGCATTACATAAATAGCTCAATTCTTTCCTTTCCTTAAACCTTACTCCTCCTCCTAAACATTATTTTGCATGTATTGTTCCTAACAATTCCATGTCAGGTACACTGTTTCCTTTTGATAACTGGGTAAAAGCGCATTAAATAATTGGCCTGGCCTGTGCATAGGGTGGCTGCGGTGGTGCAGCGGTTAGCATTGCCGCCTCACAGCAAGAGGTTCTCCGGTTCGATCCTCAGCTGGGGTGCCTTCTCTACGGAGTCTGTATTTCCTCCCTGTTGTCGTGTGGGTTTTCTCCCACATCCCAAAGACATGCTATAGGTGAATTGGATACTCTAAATTGGCCCTAGGTGTGAGTGCATGAGTATGTGTGCCTTCTGTGGAAGGTTGGGTGCTGGGTTGGAACTCGACACAGTAAAAACTCCACTGCCAATCATGAGCGGACAGGTGATCCGCTGTCATGACCCCTAACCAGGAAAAGCTGAAAGAAGACGACAAATGGCATGTGCATTCTGAATGCTGCACCCTCTTTTCCACATGATTACATTATTTTTCTTGTTCTTTTGAATGCCACACCACGTTTCCACATGATTACATTCTTTTTCTTTTTTGATGTGTAGTTTTTACTCCTTTGCTCAATCGCCATACAGAATGATTTGAGCTGAAATCTAGGGCAAGAGATTTGTACCGTTGATATGGGATATTAAACATATAGTTGAATTTCTTAGTATGGTATGCCTGTGATTGATTTTTTTTTTTGTTTTTTGTTTTTTTCCCCTCAGATACTTGAACGTTCATTAAAGCTGCTGTTTGAAACTCGAGATATCAGTTTGATTAAGCAGTATGTTCAGAGACAGTGCTTGAAGCTGCTAGAGGGAAAAGCCAGTATACAGGACTTCATTTTTGCCAAGGAATACAGAGGGCTTCATTCATATAGGCCTGGTGCCTGTGTCCCAGCACTTGAGCTCACTAGGTAATGTACAACATTTGGATTTCTTTATGTTTCCTGTGTATAAAAAGGGAGTCAATGTGTTTCCCTTTAACTTTTTTTTTTTTTTTTTAAGTATTGAGTTTTTAATGTATAATTTACCAAAAACGTTATCATATTATTTCACTTTAGTAACTGACTTCTCCTAATTACAAGAAACATGTTCCATAATCTTGGCATTGCATAATGTTTGTCACATTTTTATTTTTGATGATGTTCCTTATTTTGGAATTGGATTCACGCTTGGGTTTTAGATGTTCTTTGTGTTTCACTGTTGCAGTCATTACATTTAGGGGTAATCTGCTAGCAGATTGCCCTCAGTCGACCTGATTAACAAAGTCTTGTGTCCTGCGTCGGTTGCTGTCCCTTCTTCCATGACGTCAGGTCATCAGGGGTATAAAACATGCAGCCGACGCAATTACATCAGTCTTTCTTGCCACGCGGTGCTCGAAGCAGAAGCAGTTCGCAAGTGCCGGTCGGCCAACTCCTGAAATTTTCATTTTTGAGTTTCAGAACCGAAGTCTTCATCTTAAAGCTAAGTACCCCGTTGGGGAAACCTTTTTCTTGCTCCTTACTGATGTCAGTAAAAGTTAATAATTGCATTACTTGTAGAAAGCAAATACCTCATAAAGATTTTCATTCGTACTGTATTTCTTGCCTAGGCCCTGACCACGACGTATCTTGCTGTCGGTTTTGTGCTTTATTTAATCAGCGCACTATCCATCATCGGTATATTTTTGCCTCTAAATATTTTGGTTTTTGGTTTAATTATCCAGAAATGTCGTTGGTTAGCCATCTGACCATCGGGATTCCGAAAAAATGCAAAGATAAAGACAGAGACAGGCAGCCGAGGTCCAAAACTGCTGATGACGCTTCTCATAAGCCAGTCGCCAGTTCGCTGGTACTCAGTGAGGCGCTTTCGCAGCCCCTGATACCTGCTATTTCTGATTCGCAGGGCTCTACTGAGACCCATTCGGAGTCCGGTATGCCACAAGATAGTTCAACTATGGAACCCGCAGTTGTCTCTACCTTGTATGGGTCCGGAGCCGCTGTGCGGGCACCAGCTTCTGAGGGTGTATTCAGGCCTACAGACTTGCATATTAAAACGACACCTCCTTTATTACTAAGGCCTAAATCTTGATCCATGTCTAAAAAAATGATGCTCAGGCCCCCTATGCCTAAAAAACAAATGATAAAAATGGCTGAAGATCTGTTCACTCTAATCAGGGGTAGTCAACCCCCCCCACCCAGGAGGCCTAAGGCTGAGCTTGATTATGAATCTTCTGATCAGGATTCTGTTTCTTCTGACTCTTTTGATGACCTGGATTTGTCCATATCTACTTATGAGGATTCTGATGCAGAGAATTCCATTCCCTCTGCTTCCCCTCCTGAGGATTTTTCTTTTGGGGAAACTTTACATACTTTAAGGTTGCATTTTCACTGGGAAAGCCAGGAATTTTCTGATTCAAAAAAGAGGCTTAGGGATTTCTTTCTTCTACCTCAGCATAGGCCTTTGGCTATACCTCCTGTACTAGACATTGTTGATGATGTTTTCTCGGAATCCAGTTTGGCCCCTGATTCCCTGCCTTCTGTTCCTAGTAAACCTGACCAATACTACAGGGTTCCTGAGTCCCACAAATTCCTTTTCAAAAATCCTGTTGCAGATCCAGAGACTATTTCTCAGGGGCCCAAGGGCATTAAGGCTTCTACTGCTAAAAATCCTACCCCTTCTGATAGAGACTCCAGGGTGCTGGATAGATGGGGTAGAAAGGTTTATATTTCTGCAACCTTGGCAATCAGAGCTTTAAACTGCCAATTTCATATGTTAAAATATCAGCAACATGTTATTGGACTGCCTAAACAGAAAATGATGTTGATTCCTGACTCTGTGGAAAATAAAGATTTACAGGACTTAATGCATTCTGCTGAACAAGTTGGAAAACATGCTTTGCAATGTGGTTTTGATTCTTTAGAGGCCTCTTGCAGGGCTGCTGTTACTGGGTCTGTGCTTAGAAGGCATGCTTGGCTTAAGGAGCAATCTTTGCCTGATCATGTTAAAGCTAAATTGTTGGATGCTCCTTTAAATCAGGACCGCCTGTTTGGCAACAAGGCTGAAGAAGTTCTTAAAAAGATGGAAGATAAAGCTAAATCTGTGCAAATTGTTAAAGATTTTTTTACAAGTGCAACCTCCTAGATTTAGTATTTATTTTTATTTATTTATTTATTTGCAGTTAGTTTACCAGGATAGTCCATTGGGCCAAAATGAACCCGTTTTCAATGGAGTCCTGGGGAGAAAAGCTCAAAACAATCAAGGTTACAGTAGGTTATGAATGATAATTATACAAATGTAAAAAATATGAATGATAAATATACAATTTAAAAAAAACAATTCAAGCAAACAATAACAAATAGTACACAAACGTTACAACTAATACAAAGTAGTGATTGAAACTAACAGATGATACAAACTAAAAAAGGAATAGTGCAAAGTAAATATTTAGAAGTCATTTGGTCCTAGGATTCAAACACTTAAATGAGCAGCATCATATATTCATGCAAATATCATAATAATAATCTTGCAGATATAATAATAAGAATGTATGAGTTAGGAGTAATGAAACAGAAAATTGCTGGTGTAATCAGGGGGAGTAAGGAAGATGGGAAATGCCAGTGCTAGTTATGTGGGATTGGGAGCAAGAGCATTCCCAGAGGGATACTAGATGAGAACGAAGAGATTTTTTAAAAATAAAATGGTTAGAGCTGATACAAATGGATGGTGGCAGGGAGTTCCAGAGGCGAGCCAGACCATAGGATAGAAGATTTTTGCCTGAGGGACGAGTTGGTTTGTACACTTCTAATAGATTTTGGTTATTAGACCTTAATACTCTATCAGGTAGGTGCATTTTAAAGGCAGAAGAAAGGGAGGGACAGAGAGAGGGGTTGAAAATCAGCTTGTGTGCAAGAGTTAGTTGAGTATAGGTGAGAAGATTGGGTAGTTCTAGCCATTTTAGTTTTTGGAGAGAGGAGCAATGGTGGGTAGAGGACTTATGGCTGGTGGCGAACTTGGCAATTTTGTTGTAGCAAGACGAAAGTTGTGTTTTCTGAGAGGACTGTAGATTAGTTAGAAGTGGAGCTCCGTAGAGAAGTGAGAGGATAAGAAAGGAAGTAGAGAGAGTAATTTTGGTGGCAGGAGTGTAAGGTAATGATTTTGTCGATAGAGCATACCTAGTTTTTGATGTGTTTTTTTTATATTTAGTTGTAAATGGGAGTTGAATTTGAGCTGGTTGTCAAATTGGACCCCAAGTAATTTGGTCTCTGAGACCAGTTCCAGAGGTGTGGTATTTTGACTAGTAATAGAGAAAGTGTTTATATCGAGGGAGGTGACTTTAGAGGGTGTAAAAACCATTAGTTTGGTTTTAGAGGCATTGAGTGCTAGGTGATTTCTTTTCATCCATTGCTCAGTGGTTGAAAAATCATATTGAGTAAGCTTTAGAAGTGTAGGGATAGATGTGGCAGAGCAGATAATAGTTGAATCATCTGCATATTGGATGATGTTTGAGAAAGGGATAGAGTTGCAGAAGTCATTTATAAATATATTAAAGAGGAGGGGACCCAATATGGAACCTTGGGGAACTCTGGTTGGGGTATTAAGAAATGAGGAGGTGGCCTTTTTCCATTTTACTGCTTGAAATCTATGGGATAGGTAGCTGGAGAACCAGTTCAAAGATGAAGGAGATAGGTTAAGTTTTGAGATTTTAGTTAAAAGCAGGCTGTGTGAGATAGTGTTGAAGGCCTTAGAGAGGTCCAGTAATAGGGTAGAGACAAATAGACCAGAGCCCCGGGCTTTGTTAATAGTTTCAAGGAAGGAGAGGAGGGCTGTCATAGTGCTGTGATTTGGTCTGAATCCATGTTGTGTGGGAGTTAGTAGGTGATTATCTAAGAGATGTGATAGGAGTTGAAGTTGGATACACTTTTCAAGGAGTTTAGAGATGGGAGGCAGGATAGCAATGGGGCGGAAATTAGTAACATTGTTATTGTTGCCCCCTTTATGTAATGGTATGATAAAGGCCTTTTTCCAGATTTGGGGTACTGTACTTTCTTGGATAGATTGGTTGATTAGAATGCTAATGGGGTAGGCAATTGCTTCAGCAGCTGTGCTAAGAAAGAAAGAGGGGATATTATCAGGAGCATTAGTGCATGGCTTCAGTTTTAGAAGGAGTTTTTTGATAGTAGAAGTGGGTATAGGCTTTAGTGAGAATAGTGGGGAGTGGGAAGAGGAGGTATTAGGGGGTGAAGAAGGTGAGGAAGTGAGAGTAGGAGAAGAGGTAGAGGGTAGAGAGTTAGTGGATGAGAATGAGGGAGTGATAGCAATGCAGGGTAGAGTATTGGTAGGGGGGGTTGGGGGTGAGTTGGAGAATGTGATACAGTTAGGGAAAGAAGAGGTTAATTTAGAGATGGATTCAATGAAAAAAGAGTTAAATTGTGTGGCTAGGTCAGTATCAGGAGCATTACGGTCTAGGGTGGGGGTGTCTGGTTTGCTGGGGTTGAGGAGGTTAGAGATACCTTTCCAGAATTTCTGAGGATTTGTTTTGTTATTGTTTTGGAGTATGGAGAAGTAATTTTGTCGATCAGAGATGATGAGTTTTTTTACTTTATTTCAAAGTGTTTTGTATTCATTATGGTTGAGGGTGGTCTTATTTTTCTGGAAGTGTGCCCAGGCTTTATCTCTATGCCGCATTGTTGCTAGTGTGTTTTTGGTAAGCCATGGGGCAGTTTTAATTTTTATTCTCTTTGTCCTTAAGGGAGCATGGAAGTCTAGAACTTTTAAGAATGTTGAGTTGAAGTGGGCAACTGCATTATCTAGAGACAATGTTTTTAGACGGTCCCAGTTTATTGCTTTTAGGGAATTAGAAAAGGTTGATGGATTCACGTTTTTTTGATTCCGGATAGTAATAAAATTATGGGTGCGATGTAGGAGTAAGGGGAGACGAAGAGTGAAAGTGGGTAAGTGGTCACTAAGAGGATCTGGAAGAGTACCACTGTTGGAGAAATAGTGGGGATGAGAGACTAAAATCCAGTCTAGAATACTGCCACTAGACAGGTTTTTTGAGGGGCGTGTTATAGAGTTGATTAGCTGTGAAAAATTGTAGAGGTTGATGTTAAGTGGGTTTGTAGGAGACTGAATGGAGGCCCAATTAATATTCATGTCTCTTAAGATTATTGTTTCATTGCTAATGTTGTTGGAGAGCCAGGAGAGGATGTCGAGTGTAGAAATATTATTCCCTGGGGGGATGTAGAGGGAAGCTATACATATGTGCTTGCGTTTGTTGACTTGAAGTAGTGTTAGGAGTAGTTCAGCATTGTTAACTTGAGGAGTAGGTTTGTTATAATGATTAACAGACAAGGAGGATGAGTAGAGGAGAGCTACTCCACCCCCTTTTTTGTGGGACCTGTCTTTTCTAATGATAGAATAGTTTGGAGGAATTATTTCAGAATCTTTTATATGGGATTTTAACCATGTTTCTGAGATGGATAGGATGTCAGGTTTATTATGTATGAGCCAGGCGTGGAGGTTTGGGATTTTGTTAACTATACTTTGGGAGTTTAAGGAAGTAAGTAGTATGGACTTGTCTGTATTAGTTGAGATAGGGGGGCCTGGGTTAGGATGGATATCACCTGATAATATACAGGTAAATAGATATAGGATTGGGTTAGAGAGGTAATTGGACAGTTTAGTGAATAGATTAGGTTCTATTATGATTATGAAACATTTACTAGTTACTATGGGGGTAGAATGTTTGTGAAAGGTGATCAGTTTATATGGGAAAAATAGAAGTTTTTTATGGGAGATAGATGAGGAGAAATTGGGATGTGTGAGTTTAAGGGAGAAGAGGTAAGATGGTTAGTTGCATGGAACTAGTAGGCACTGGCCTACTAAGAATTAGTCCTTTCCAGTCCCTTCCAGGTCTTCTCGAGCCAAACCCAGCCACAGCAAAAAACCCAGGTTTCAGTCCCAGGGGACTCTCAGAACCAAGCGGCGGGGAACCTCCACTTCCAAATCTGGAAATAACAAGACACCCCCCCTATGGTAAACAGTCTCAATGACTTCCTTTTAAAAGTACCAAGCACTTATCTTTTGACCGCCCCTTTGGGAGGAAAGATTGCTCTTCATGCAAAGAACTGGAAACTCATAACCCAGGACAAATGGGTTTTAAATACAGTGTCCCAGAGATACAGATTTCATTTCCACACTTTGCCAACACCAAATGGGTGGCCAGACCTGCCCCCAAATAAGTGGGCAGAGGCTCAAAACCAAGTACTTTCCCTCTTAAGCATGGGGGCTATTCAGCTGGTACCAGAAGAGGAAAAGGGACAAGGTTTCTATTCCAGACTTTTTCTGTTAACCAGAAAAGACAAGTCATGGCATCCAATCCTGGACCTGTCTACTCTAAACACCTTTCTGGAGATTCCAAAATTCAGGATGCTGACTCTTCATCAATTACTTGCTATGCTAGGCAAAGACGCCTGGTTGGCAACACTAGATTTAAAAGAAGTATACCTGCACATCCCAATCAGGGAATCTTGCAGAAGATACCTACGCTTCAAAGCAGGCTGCACACATTATTAGTCCTCTGCACTGCCCTTTGGCTTGTCTACTGCGCCCAGGGTATTCACAAAGTGCCTGGCTCCAGTTATTGCATTTTGCAGGCAAAGAAGTATTCAAATATACCCAAACCTGGACGATTGTCTAATTCAGACAGAAAGTCAGGGCGTACTTTTAAATCATCTGGCATTTGTAAAAAGGGTTCTAACTTGTCCGGGGTACACCATAAACCAAAAGAAATCACAGCTGGTACCCTGTCAACAAATTACATTCCTGGGAGCAAGCTTGAATTCAACTTCCCAGATGGCTTACCTTACGCCAGAAAAGCAAATTCATTTGGTAACCTATTTCAAGCAAGTGGCCACAAAATCCCTGCTATCTGCAAGACAAATACTGCAAACCATGGGGTTCATGTCCTCCTGCATTCTTCTAATTCCATATGCAAGACTGCATATGAGGAAAATACAGTGGTATCTAAGAAGCCTATGGAGTCAACATTCTCACAGCCTGGAAACAATGATTCCTATCATACCTTGCCTACGCCTAGAGTTCCTCTGGTGGGCAGAGGCCTGCCACCAAAACAAAGGACTACCATTTACACTAACCCTGCCGCCCAAACCCTAACAACAGTTGCATCAGACTATGCATGGGGGGCTCACTTGGCAGGGAAGTGCATTCAGGGTAAATGGAACCCAAGTCAAATGCACCTGCATATCAATCAAAAAGAAATGTTAGCTGTACAGAATGCTCTGACAGCTTTCAAGGACTACATTCTTCCAGGACAACTAATGGTGAAGACAGACAACACCATGGTTATGTGGTACATAAACAAGCAGGGGGGCATACATTCCTACCCCCTCTGCAAACTAGCCATGGCATTGTGGAACACAGCCTTGAGCTACCAAGTGCACCTACAAGCTCAATTCCTGCCAGGAAAATTAAATACACTGGCAGATGGACTAAGCAGAAACCTCATGGACCCACACGACTGGAAACTGGAACCAAGGATTTTCAACATGTTGACAAGCGAATCGGGGAGCCCAGATGTAGATCTATTTGCCTCCCCCCAGAACTACCAGTTGGACATGTTTTGCACAAAGACTCCCCACAAACAAGCCTGGAAAGTGGATGCTCTGTCCTTCAGCTGGAAAAACCTATAAGTCTACACCTTCTCTCCACTGTCTCTGCTCTCCAAAGTTCTACTAAAAGTCAAACAGGACAAACCAAGGATGATCTTGATTGCTCCAGACTGGCAGCGCCAACATTGGTACCCCCTCCTGCGCAGTGTGTTGCAGTTATCTTCATGGCACCTGCCTCAGACCCCTTCCCTGCTGTCCCAGCAGGAGAACCAATTTCTGCACCTTTAGCTTCCAACATTGAACCTTGCAGCCTGGCTAATAACTTAAATTCACCCTTTTTATCCCTCAGCAAATCTGTGATGGATGTCATCTTAGAGGCAAGGAGACCTAGTACTAGAAAATCTTAATGCTGACAAATTGAAAAGATTCTGTGCCTGGAACCAGTCTCAAGGGATGAGCACAGCAGCGCCCAATTTACCTCAGATTTTGCAATACTTAACTGAGATGCTTCACAAGGGCCTGTCTTTTTCCTCCATTAAAATCCACGCCTCAGGCATTTCAGCTCATTATAACACAGCACCTCCTCTCTCCTCTCATCCTCTGCTCAAGCAGTACCTCAGAGGGGCAAAAAACTTGAGACCACTCAGGAGAGCTCCAGCCCCTGCCTGGGACCTTAACTTTGTATTGGAGAAACTCACTCTACCTCCTTTCGAGCCAGCTGCTACTACAGACTTAAAATTTCTTTCTTAAAAAACAGCCTTCCTTTTAGCAATCACTTCAGCTAGAAGGATATCTGAATTGCAGGCCCTTATGGCAGTGGAGCCTTTCATCATCATTCATAAGGACAGGGTGTCACTCAGGACCAATCCATCCTTCATGCCCAAGGTGGTATCCAGTGTGGCTCTTAATCAGTCCATTCATTTGCCAACATTCTTTCCCAATCCACAGAACAAAGGGGAACTGATTCTGCATTCCTTGGATGTGCACAGGCAACTTAGATTCTACTTGGACAGGACTAAACCTTGAAGAAAATCTGAACAACTGCTGGTAGCATTTGCTGCAGGGGCAGAGGGGAAGGCTATTTCAAAACAAACCATTTATAAATGGATAAGCCATTGCATTAATTTCTGTTGTAAGCACTATGGAAAACCTATCCCCCAGGGGATCAGATCTCACTCCAACAGGGCTGCATCTACTTCTGCAGTCTTTCTCAGAGGTGTTTCTACCAGAGACATCCTAGAAGCTGCTACCTGGAGTACTGTACATACTTTCACCAAGCATTATCATTTTCAAATTTTCTCTAAATCCAGAGCTGGCTTTGCCACTGCTGTCTTGCAGGGCTTTATAGCTGGCCCTAATGATATATAAACTCCTCCTCCCAACCATAGCTTTGGGAATCTACCCAAATGTAATGACTGCAACAGTGAAACACGAAGAACATGGTACAGTTGTGTACACTTGCCATAAATGTAGATGTTCGAGTGTATTCACTGTTGCAGTCCTGGTTACCCTCCCTCCAGCCCCCTAATTTCTTCTGGCTATACCTCTACTTTCCTTTACTATGCTTAAAAGCCTTTTTGGTGTATTTGCTTTTTATTGGACTTATACCTTTGTGTTTTTATGTTTATTTGCTCCCCATTAGGGGGGGTACCTGACATCTGGGGCAAGAAAAACTGATGTAATGGTGTCGGCTGCATGTTTTATACCCCTGACGTCATGGAAGAAGGGACAGCAACCAACGCGGGACCCAAGACTTTGTTGATCAGGCCGACTGAGGGCAACCTGCCAGCAGATTACCCAAATGTAATGACTGCAACAGTGAATACACTCGAACATCTACATTTATGGTAAGTGTACATAATTGTACTTTCCCTCATTAGTACATTCCAGGCTCCAGGCATAGCCTTTCAAAACAAAATTGAATAAAACATCAACTTGTAGACAAGATAGAAATCACATGTAAGAAACAGACTAAATATCAGTTTGAAGCTTTCTGAATAATTCCAATTTTCTAGCTCTATCTTGTTTTTAGTTAAGAAATGAATGTACCTTTTCAATGTTTATTTATTTATTTTTTACAATAATTTTTTTTGAAGATTGCAGACACAATGTTTTGTTTATTAGCGAGTCAGATAGGATCAGTGAGCTCAAAAGTTATACATTGGTTAGTCTCCCTGGAGTGACCAGACGTGGCATTTAGAATTAGTTATCTACAGTGTAAGCTTTTCTGATTTTGTTAGGAAGACTTGGTCAAAATTTGATTGCTGTCTCCATCATTCCCAGAGTTTTAATGCTGGTTTCTTTTTTATACAGTCTGGCATTTTATTTTGTAGTTATAGTTTGTCTTTTTGCCAAGTTCATAGGTATGTACTAGCCTAATGGCCTAGCCCATAGGATTGCCCTGACATCCTGTCACCCAACCTTAGTTCCCAGTGCCTCTGTCGAGTAGAGCCACTGGAGTGATCCCCAAGGTAAATTTTCTATTTCCCATACACTCATCAAGATTTCTCTTGAAGAGGGCCAGTGAGGCGCTCTGCTTGACATGTATGGAAAGTCTATTCCATAGCATGGGCAGTCTCTGGATTATGAACCTGTCCCCCCAGCTTGTTCTGTTGATTTTGGTAATGAGGTTGAGGTCTCTGGAGCGTGTAGTGTGGAGGGATTGGGATTTCTTTAGATGTAGCATTTCTAACAGAGCTGGGTCAGACATGGCTTTGTAAATCGAGCAGAGATCTCCTCTAAGTAGGCGATATGAGACAGAGAATAATTGGAGTTTTTTGAGTCTGTCCATATAGGACAAGTGTTTAATGCCTAGGATCCTCTTTGTGAGCTAATTTTGTGGCCTCTCCAGTTGTTGCAGGTGTTTAGTGAGGTATATGCCAAATGGGGCATTGTACTCGATGATCGGCCTAATGAAAGAAGAGTAGAGGAAGACAATGACCTCTTTCTTCCTGGATGCAAAACCCTTAGTAATGATATGTGCCACATAGAAGGTCTTTCTGACCACAGTGGCAATGTGGTGGTCAAAAGAGAGATTGCTGTCAACCTGAGTTCCCAGATCTCTTATGAAGCCTTCTGTGTTCAGTGGACTACCATCGATGTGGTAATTCATGGGAACCGGGTTTTTCCCAAAGGGGACGACAACATCTTTTTTGGCATTGAGCTTAAGGCCATGGTTCTGACACCAGTTGTTGGTCTCAGTGAGGCCTTTCTGTAGGATGTCAACATCACTTGGGGAGTTAATTATGGCTTCCAACTCTCCAGTCTTGTAGCCCAGGCAGGTATGACCCTATCCCTGAGTAGCATTCTGCCATCGCCCAGAATGATACCACAGTACAAGGACAAAATGATTGACTTCAACAATTGGCTAAGCTGCTGGTGTCTTTCTAAGGGGATCCAGTATCTGTCTGCTTGGGATGACATGGTCGACAGACCATGATGCTTTGCCACAGATGGCCTGCACCTGTCGCCTCTGGGATTCCGGATACTGGCTAAGGCTGTTGCTGCCCCTATAGTGCCTTTTTTAGGTAAGGTTCAAGTAAATTCACCACCGTAACAGGAACAGACAAGCAAAAACTGAGGGTAATGCTACTCAATGCTAGAAGTCTAAATCTCAAAATGCACTCACTCAAGGCACTCCTTAAAATGGAGAACATAGATATCTGTGCAGTGACTGAGACCTGGTTCAAGGCTCCAGAGAGAGCACCCCTGCACTACCAGGCTATAACTCATACCACACTTTTCGGCCATGTAACTTGGACCGAAACACCAAAGGTGGAGGTGTGTCCATATTCATTAAGGATATCCACACCTCCAGGCTAGTTGCTCAGCATAATGCATCCGAGGTTATCCAAGTGCAACTAACTCTGGGCAAAACTGCAGTTCAAATTGTAGCTTGCTACAGATCCCCCACCATGCCCCAGGATTCCCACTCTTCTTTTCTTGATGTACTGGAAAATATTAGGGTTCAACCAAACACCCTAATAATGGGCTACTTCAACTACCCCACCATTAACTGGGAAAACTACTCATGTACCAACTCCTTAGCTCAACGATTTCTGGAATTCATAAACTCCAATGCCCTGGATCAACTTATCCACACCCCCACCAGGAGCAACAATATCCTAGACCTAGTCATTACCAACATGAGTGACCGGTGTTCCACACCTGAAGTCAACTTCTCATTGGTCCGATCCGACCATATGCTACTCACCCTTGATATCCACATCCCACCCACCCCCCCACCCCCCATTAAGGAAACCACAGTAAAAAAATTTCTCCAAAGCCAACTTCTTGCTTCTTAAGACAGAAGTGGTGAACTTTATGGCACCCATGCAGATGGACAATACAGTTACAACTGCTGAATCCTACACAAATGCACTCTATAAGCACTTACACGAGTGCATGGATCGTGCTATCCCAAACAGTACCAAGACGCTATCCTCCATTAAAAGGAAGCCAATCTGGTGGTTCCCTGCCATAAACAAACTGCACAACAGAAGGAAGTAACTGTTGCAAAAGAGAGTAAAATTCCATGAGTGGAGGAGCTCCCTATTCAGCCTCAATAAGAAGCTGAGATCCCTCATACGATCCTCCAAAACTAGCTGTGAAAACAAAATTGCCACTAATCCCAAAGACAACCACAAAGCATTCTATAGCTATGTCAAGAATCTCGATAGCAACACCCAGATCCGCTCTGAGTTGCAGCACAAAGGCAAGAAAATTACAGAACCAACTGATATTGCCAACATCCTGGCAGATAGGTTCAGTGTTAACTTTACCCCCCCCTCACCCCCTAAAGGGCCCATATCTGTACAGGAAGAATGCAGAGTCCCTGTAATCACAACTATGCAGGTAAAAGCTGCACTCTCTAAAGCCAAAAACTCAGCATCCAATGGACCGGACAACATCCCAGGCTGCGTTTTACATGAACTTCAGAACAAACTGGCTCCCCACTTAAGCATCATGTTCAATAATAGCCTCGCATCAGGCTTTGTGCCCACTGAATGGCGCACAGCAACAGTTATCCCACTCTACAAAGGGGGGGCCACCACTGATCCCGAGAACTATCGACCTATTAGCCTGATGAGCCTGGTCTGCAAGGCCATGGAACGTATCATCATGGAACTCATAAATAAAGATATTGGTAACCTCCAAACTCTGGATCCCACCCAGTTTGAGTTTGTGAAAGGCAGATCATGCCTCCTGAACCTGATCGACTTCTTTGAGGCAGTCACCAAAGCCGTAGATGAGGGTAAGGTGGTTCACACAGCCTATCTTGACCTCGCCAAGGCTTTTGACACCATCCCCCATTCTGGAATTATAGCTAAACTCACTAAACTAGGTATAAATCCCTACATCACAAGATGGGTTGCCAACTGGCTCACTGACAGAACCCACACTGTAAAAGTTGCGACTCCAAATCTGACCTCAAAGCAGTGACAAGTGGAATACCACAAGGTTCCGTCCTGGGACCTCTCCTGTTTGGTATCTACTTCTCTGGAGTACAGGCTAACACAGAAGGCCTCTGGCTAACGATGTTTGCCGATGACTGCAAACTAGGAGCCATAGTTGAGTCCCCAAATGATGTGGACATCCTACAGAAAGGCCTCACTGAGACAATGCCTGGTGTCAGAGCCATGCCCTCAAGCTCAATGCCAAAAAGTGCAGTGTCATCCCCTGTGGTAAAAACTCTGTACCCATTAACTGCCACATAGGCAGCAATCTACTTAACACAGAGTGCATGGTAAGAGACCTTGGGACCCAGGTGGACAGTAGTCTCTCCTTTGATAGTCACATCGCCACATTAGTCACAAAGTCCTTCTACGTGGCACACCTCATCATAATAGGGTTCTCATCCCGGAAAAAAGAGGTCATTGTTCCCTTCTACTCGACACTCATTAGACCCATTATAGAGTACAACGCCCCTTCTGGAATGTACCTCACAAGACATTTGCAGCAGCTGGAAAGGCCACAGAAGTACCTCACAAAGAGGTTTACTGGCCTCAAACAAATGCCCTGCACTGACCGTCTCAAAAAACTCCAGCTTTACTCCGTAGCATGTCGCCTACTCTGAGGTTATCTCTGCCTAACATATACAGCTATGTCAAACCCAGAGCTGTTGGACATGCTACACCTAAAGAAATCCCAATCCCTCCGAGATACATCCTCTAGGGACCTAAACCTTGTCACCACAATAAACAGGACATGCTGGAGGAATAGATTCCTGTACCAGAGACTTCCCATACTCTGGAACAGGCTACCCATCTATGTCAAGCAAAGTTCTTCATTAGCACTCTTCAAGAAAAATCTTGATGAGTGGATGGGAAATAGGAAATACACCCCAGGGATCACTTCTGTGTCTCTGCTCGACAGTGGCACAGGAAAATAACTTGGGTGGCATAAGCCAGGGAACCTTGTTGGCTAGGCTTACGTAGGCCCGTTGGCTGATAGTCTAGTACCTACATATGAACCTATGAACTTGCAATTGTCTGTGAATTTTGTCAGCCAGAGTCCATTTGTGTTGGTCTGGACTTCAGAAAAGTAGATACCAAACAGGAGAGGACCCAGGACCGAACCCTGTGGGACTCCACCCGTGACTGGTCGGCAGTCTGGCTTGGAGTCAGCTACTTTTACACTGTGGGTTTTATTTGTGTGCCAGTTTGCAACCCACCTAGTGATACAAGGGTTGATGCCTAGCTTAGTGAGTTTTTCTGATATTCCAGAGTGGGGAATGGTATCAAAGGCCTTGGCTAGATCAAGGTAGGCTTTATGAACCACCTTGCCTTCATCCATAGTTCTGGTGACTGACTCAAAGAAGTCGACCAGGTTGAGCAGATATGATCTACCCTTTACAAAACCAAACTGTATGGGATCCAGAATTTGGAGATTCCCTATATCCTTGTTTTTTAGGTCCATGATGATGCGTTCCATAGCTTTGCATATCAGACATCTCAGGCTAATGGGGCGATAGTTCCCAGGGTCTGTAGTTGCTCCTCCTTTGTGGACAGGGATGACTGTAGCAGAGCGCCATTTGGTAAGGACAAAGCCTGAGGTGAGGTTGTGATTGAACAGGTCACACAGGTGAGGTGCCACTTCACTCTGTAGTTCATGTAAAACACAGCCAGGGATATTGTCAGGTCCCCTAGAAGCTGTGTTCTTGGCCTTGGACAGTGCTATTTTAACCTGTGCAGCAGTAATACTGGATGCCTGGCATTCTACTGGTATTGCAATTGGTCCTTTGGGCGGGAGGGGTAAAGTTGGGACTGAATCAGTCGGCCAGTATATTGGCAGTATCTGTTGGCTCGGTATAGGAAGTGCCCTTGTGCAACAGCCCAGAGCAAATCTGGGTATTGCCATGGAGATCCTTTACATAACTGTAGAAGGCCTTGTGGTTGTCTATACTATCTGCTGCAATTCTGTTTTCATAGCTAGCTTTCGAGGATTTGATCAGGGTTCTCAACTTTTTGTTGAGGCTGATAAGGGAGTTTTTTCCAGTCTTAGAACATCACCTTATTTCGCATCAGTTTCCTCCTCCTGTTGTAGTTTGTTTATGGCAGTGGACCACCAGATTGGCTTCCTTTTTTTGGAGGAGAGCGTGTTGGTTTTACTGGGTATGGAGAGATCCATGCATCTGTGTACATGTTTGTACAGGGCATTAGTGTATGATTCGGTGGTCATGCAGCTGTTCTCCAATTGCATGGGTATCATGATGATACCTGGTAAGTATGCTTTGTAGACCATCTTGGAGTACTTTTTTTATCTTTTGTTGAAGTAATTATGTTACCAGTTTGCAGGCATCACTATATTTGGTTATCCAGAGCCCAGAAGAGAAGTGGCACCATTACAGAGTCCTGTGGGACACCTGTGATAACCCCAGTTAAGATAGACAAGTAACCCCAGCCTCACATTGTTGTATTCTTTTGTTTAACCAGTATTACTCATATTCATTTATGTACATATTTAATTTTTAATTAATTTGTGTATGTAGGTTAGCACTAAATGCCTTAGCAAGGTCAAAATGAGCGATGTGTACTTCCCTTCATTACATACTTACTTCATCAAAGAATGCCACAAGATTCAAAAGTTATTCTCTCTTCTCATGTTGTTTCAGTTGGTTTTTTTTTTTGTTTTTTTCCAGCTTGTTAGCATCAGCATTTCAAGTGCAGACATTCCAGTAAGGAGCTGTTAAAGATTTTGATTTACACTAAAAGCTTAATAGATAAAAGTTGTGTTTTTGAATGTAAAATAAATTCATATTTTTTTTCTAGTTTGTGTTTTTAAGATAACTTCAGATTTATTGGAATATACAAAAAAAAAAAATATATATATATATATATATATATATATATATATATATATATATATATATAGTGTGTGTGTGTGTGTGTGCGCATAGATATGTATATGTATATGTATATATATATATATATATATATATATATATATATGGGCTATAGATATAAATACACACTCAAAGAACCAAATCAAAAACATCATACAATAAGCAAAGAAAATTGTTAGCTACTAATGTATAAGCTATTGCCGTATACAGTCCTAACTTCATTATAGTGGGATGCTTTCAAATCATATTGATAACACTTGATGCTACAGACAGTACAGATTCATTTCCCACAGAGTGACCTTCTTGTCATTCATATTAAAGAAAGGTTAATGAGCAGGATAGAGAGGCCAGCTAATGTAGCCAGTGTGACAATAGATACCACATCCCAGCAAGGAAAACCTCTGCAGGCAGGGACTGAGGTGACATTTCTAATTCCCTCACTTCATATAATAATTTTTATTTTTTATGTTTGTTTGTATTTGTTTTTTGGGTTAGAGCACTGATCTCCATGGACTGTTTTCAGACTTCAACCGGGAGCGGTGTGTGGTTAAGTGACTTGCTCAGAGTCGCACAGACAGTGGATGCTGAGGGAATCAAACCTTACACCTAGGAAACAGCTTGTTAATAGTACCTTAGTCCTCTAAGCCAACTGCAGACAATAATAATGTTAATAAATACAGTGTACTGTGGGGGGGACTGTTTCCATTTTTTGTGATACGTTTCTTTGCAAGCAACATTATCAAATTAAGTAGAGCCACTTCTGGAGTATCTGGAAGAATCCTGCACCCACAGGGAAATATAATTGCAGACTAAGGGTTGTAGAGATTCTGCCCCATAGTCATATTTAATTTTTTTTCTCATTTTTGAAGGGGCTGTAAGGGAAGATTCCAAAAGTATGAGTCCAGTTCCCTGCTTTCTAACTCATACATCTCAAGCATCGCTGATTAGTTTGGGAAAAAAAACCTAGGCAACCTGTCTGAGGAATAAAATAACTTGAATTGTCACTGCCAGCCAAAAAACATGAACTTCCCGTGATCTAGTTGCATAATGGGAGGGCTTTCAGGATTGTTAATCTGTTCTGTCTCTCTCTCCATCTGGGAAGGGGGATAGCAAGGTTCCACTTCCAAAAGATTCTGTTTTTCAGTGTAATGTTGATCACAGTGCACAAATGCTTTGTATAACTTGCTTATTTTACCATTAGGCAGCTTGCTATAGTCCATTTCAAGAAGAAGCCTGGAGATTCGTATTTATATTGGTTTGGTCTTATATTAAGCATGTTTAACCGTAGTGCCTCTCAAGCTATACAAGTATGTAGCCCCATATGTCTGTTCTCATCAAGGCTCTGCCTCTGAGTAAACACATTTCTTAAAATGGCTTTGACCAGAGTTCGTCCCAGTAATTTAAACCATGACATTTCTCAAAAAGTTACTTGTGTTGTTGAGTAAGGAAAGGAAAAAAAGAAAGGTGGGGTAAGGATTTTTTTCCTGTCTTTCATATTTTCTTATTTATTTCCTGCAAGTACATCTCTAAGATTCTCAAAGCTAATGTCGTTGTTTTACCAAAACCAGCTTGCTTCCAAAGTAACAAAGGCAAGTACAACTCAGTAAGGCCCAGAAGCTTTGAAAGCATTTCACTTTTACAAATTGAAGTGTATGAGGTAGAAGTCAGGGCAAGACTTTACAATGAGTAGAAGTCACACAGTGTTCCAAATCTGGTAAGTCCAGGCCACTCAGGGAGTCTAAGGAATTTTCTAAGGCTCTGATTATAGAGAACTTTTGAACCTTCCAGCCCGCAGACTTTTTCTTGGATGATGTGCTTGAGGATATATCTCTGCACCTGACTCCCTTCCCCCTGCTCCTAGAAATCCAGATCTGTAGGATACTAGAATCTGATTAGCACTTTTATAAAAAGCCAGTGGCAGATCCCTCGGTGGTGCTTACAGAATCTGTCAAGTGAGCTCCTGTGTATCCTAAATGACAGGGAAAGCAGATTGCTAGACCGATTTGATAAAAAGAGTTGTACTTCAGCTACTGTGGCCATGAAGGCTCTCAACTACCAGTTCCACATGTTCAAATATTCCTGTTCATTCCAAGAACAGATTAAATCCAAGGCTGAGGAGATACAAGAAAAGACAAGAGTCTTCAGAGGGACATCTAGGAGTTGTGTAATTATTCCCTCCAGATGTCCAGACATTCACTTAAATGCAGCTATGATGACCTTGATGCATTATGCAGGGCAGCTACTCAGAGATGTGCTTTGCTGAGAAAGCCTCTCTCTGACCAGGTAAAAGCTGAGCTCCTTGATGCCCCTTTGAATAAGCATTTCTTTTTTTGACCCCCAGTTGAGAAAGTTTTTGATAAATTGGATAAGAAAAGGAAACAAACTCTGTCAAAACAATTCTATGCGTCTCCCACTCTTAGTTATAACAGGAACTGACCTTCCAAATCTTGGCCCTTTCTGCCTAAATATGACAAGATTAGACAGACTACAGGAAAAAGACAAAGGCTGCAAAGAAAGTGTCAAACCGAACAACATTCAAGAGACCTGTGGAATTCAGGGATCCTTCCCCACCCTGGGAGCAAGTGTAACCATCTTCAACACCTTCCTTCCCCCAAGTCCCACTCTATCCCATTCCAGTCTTCCAGCCCAATTCCCCCAGTGGGAAGACTATCAGCTTTTTCAACATTGGGAAAACTTAACCCAGGACAAATGGTAACTGAAAATAATAAAGGAAGACTATGTCATTCAGTTTTAGGGGGGAGGGGACTAGTTTCCTAGGGATCTCACCTCATCAAAAAACAAACAAAAAGAAAAACTGTTGCCTCCTATTATAAAAGACATGTTAATACAGCATTCCAGTAAAATAATTTCCAAAAAAGAAGTGGGCAGAGGGTTTTACGTGAGACTTTTTCTGGTACCCAGAAAAGAAGTAACTTGGAGCTCTACACTAGATCTCTCAAAGTTAAACAAATGCATTCATGTTCCCAAATTCAAGATGTTAACCTTGCAGAAGTTACATTCCTTGATTTTTTTTTTTCAAGGGGCATGGATTGTGGCTGTGGATGCAAAGGATGCGTGCCCTCATGTTCTTACAGCCCAGGAACATAGGGGGTACCTACTCTTTCAGGCAGGGGGATTACATTATCAATTTATTTTGTACCTTACCATTTGGCTTGTCAATTGAACTCGAGTTTTCCCCAAATTCCTGGCACCAGTCTTTGCTTTTCCCAGGACACTAAGAGTCTGTATATAACCTTACCTGGATGACTGTCTTATTCAGGCAAAGTGTCACCTAGGACTTCAGACAGCCTTGTAAATCACAATCGATTGCTTTCAAAACGTTGGCCTAAGCCTCAGTCTCCATAAGTTTCAGCTGTCACCAAGCACAAGAATTGTATTTCTGGGGCAGTCATAGATTCTGTGCAAAAGAACACCTTCCTTCCTCAGGATCAAGTCATTTCTATCAGAACACCTCAGAAACATCAAACTGATATGCCGATGTTCATCGTGTTTCACTGTTGCAGTCATTACACTTGGGTTATCCTGCTGGCAGGCTACCCACAGTCTGCCTGAATTCCAAAGTCTTGGTCCGGCGTCGGTTGCTGTCGCCTCTTCCCTGACGTCAGTGCGCCAGGGGTATAAAAGATGCAGCCGACGCCATTTTCTTCAGTCTTTCTTGCCGCACGGTGCCCGAAGCAAAAGCAGTTCGCAAGTGCCGGTCGGCCGACTCCTGAGATTTTCGAAATTGAATTTCAGATCTGAACTCTTCTATAAAGCTAAGTACCCCGTTGGGGAAACTTTTTTCTTGCTCCAGACCGATGTCAGAAAAAGTTAACAATTGTATTTCTTGTGGGAAGCAAATACCTCATAAGGATTTTCATTCTTACTGTATTCCTTGCCTAGGCCCAGACCACGACGTTGCTAGTTGTCGGTTTTGTGCTAGATTTAACCAACGCACTATTAAGCGTCGGTACGATTTTGCATTTCATTACTTTGGCCGAAGGTTTAACTACATAATGCTGTTGGAACAGTCGATGACCGGAGTTCATAAAAAGCGCAAGGAAAATGAAAAGGACAGGCATCCGAGGTCCAAAACCGTTGAAGAAGCCTCTTCTAGGCCAGTCGCCGGTTCTCAGTGAGGCGCTTTCGCAGCCCCTGACACCCGCTACCTCAGAGCCACAGGCCGCCTCCGACTCCCACGTGGAGACAGCTAGGCCTCTGGATACTCAAGGTATTGGGCCTTCGGAAATTAATCCCTCAGATGGGTCCGGAGCTGCTAAGCAGGCATCGGCTTCTGAGGGTGTTTTCAGACCTACACAACTTTATATAAAGTCAACTTCAGCATCAAAGACAAAGACTAAAACAGTTTTAAAGACAAGGAAACAAGTACAGCAATTCTCCAGGACAGACTTCCATGCCTAAGAAACAGATGCTCAAAATGGCCGAAGACCTAATTACTTTGATCAGGGGTTCCCACCCCCTCCCCGATAAGAGGTCCAGGCAAGACTCTGAATATGATTCCTGTGATCAGGTTTCCATTTCCTCTGACTCCTCTTCAGAACAGGGATACTCTATTCCTCCCTATGAGGATTCTGATGCTGAAGAATCTATTCCTTCAGCTTCTCCTCCTGAGGATTACTCATTTGGGGAAACCCTGCATACCACGAGGAAGCATTTCCACTGGGAGAGCCAAGATTATTCAGATTCTAAGAAAAGGCTCAGAGACTTTCTTTTACTACCTCAGCACAGACCTCTTGCTATTCCTCCTGTTCTAGACATTGTAGATGTATTTTCAGAGTCTGGCCTGTCCCCTGACTCTTTACCTCCTGCACCTGATAAGCCAGACAGATACTACAGGGTTCCAGATTCTCATACATTTCTATATAGAAACCCTGCTGCTGACCCAGAAACTATTTCTCAGGGTCCCAAAGGGGTCAAGGCTGCCACTGCAAAAAACCCTGAACCCTCAGATAGAGATTCTAGGGCACTGGACAGATGGGGGGAAAAGTTTACACTTCTGCTACCTTTGCTGTAAATTGTCAGTTTCATATGCTTAAATATCAGCAATACTTGATGTCTCTGTTAAAACAGAAAATGTTGACAAATTCTGAATGTTCTGAGAACAAGGAATTGCAGGATTTATTGCATGCAGCTGAACAAGTGGGAAAACATACTTTGCAATGTGGTTATGATTCACTGGAGGCCTCTTGCAGGGCCGCTGTAACAGGATCTGTCATTAGAAGGCATGCTTGGTTAAAGGAACAGACTCTGCCTGATCATGTTAAAGCAAAATTATTGGATACTCCATTACAGCATGGTACTGTGTTTGGTGTTAAGGCAGAAGAGGTGTTGAAGAAAATGAAGGATAAAGCTAAATCTATGCAGACAGTGAAGGATTTCTTACAGGTACAGCTACCCAGATTTAGCAGGAACTGGCCTTCTAAGATTTGGTAATTTCCTGTGTCAGACAGGCCACAAAGTGGCAGATACAGACGCCCTAGAGACAGACATCAGCCCCAGGGCTCATACAGGCCCAAACAGTAGGGTGCTTCTACCTCGAAAAGTGGAGAAGACAAATCACAGCCATATAGGAAACAGTCCCAATGACTTCCCTCTGCCAGTGCCAAGCATTTATCTTTTGGCAGCACCCTTAGGGGGAAAGCTAGCACTTTTTTCACAAAATTGGCACATAATCACCCAGGACAAATGGGTCTTAAATATAGTCTCTCAGGGCTACAAGTTCCACTTTCACACCCTTCCAAAGGCAAAAAGCATGCCAGACCTGCCACACAATCAATGGGCAGAGGCACAAAACCAAGTTTCCTCTCTCTTGGACATGAGGGCTATTCAGCCAGTGCCACAACAAGATCAGGGACAAGGAATTTACTCAAGATGTTTCTTAGTACCAAGAAAGGACAAAGCATGGAGACCAATTCTGGACCTGTCTATTCTAAATACTATCCTGGATGTTCCGAAATTCAAAATGTTGACTCTGCAGCAGCTTCTGCCCATGCTGGGCAAGAAGGCTTGGCTTGTAACTTTGGACCTCAAAGAGGCATACCTGCATGTCCCAATCAGACAATCTTGCAGAAGATACCTCAGATTCATAGCTGGCTCAATGCACTACCAATTCTCTGCACTGCCCTTTGGCTTATCTACTGCGCCCAGGGTCTTCACAAAATGCCTGGCACCAGTAATTGCATTTTGCAGACAAAGTGGAATTCAAATATATCCCTATTTGGACAACTGCCTTATTCAAGCAGAGACCAAAGACATTCTACTAAAGCATCTGGCGTTTGTAAAAAGATTACTAATCTGCCTAGGGTACACAGTAAACGAAAAAAAATCAAAACTAGTACCCTCTCAAGAGATAATATTCCTGGGTGCAAGCTTAAATACAACTGCCCAGACGGCTTATCTCACGCCAGACAAACGAAAGCATGGCAACAAAGACCCAGTTATCTGCAAGAAAAATTCTGCAGGCTCTGGGCTACATTGCTTCCTGCATTCTGCTAATTATGTATGCAAGACTGCATATGAGGAAACTACAATGGTACCTAAAAATTGTTTGGACTCGACATTGCCACAGCCAGGAATCATTAATTTCACTCATTCCCTGCCTGCAACAGGAGTTTCGATGGTGGGAACAGGCCTGTCACCACAACAAGGGACAGCCATTCACCTTACCCACAGCCAGGCAAACACTAACAACAGATGCATCAGATTATGCCTGGGGGGCCCACATGGCAGGAAAATGTATTCAAGGTACATGGCCCCCAAGCCAAAGGCATCTACACATCAATCAAAAAGAGATGCTAGCTGTACAAAATGCCCTGACAGCCTTCAATGACTTACTTCATCCAGGACAGCTGCTGATAAAGGCGGACAACACCACAGTCATGTGGTACATAAACAAGCAGGGGGGCACACATTCCTACCCCCTCTGCAGACAAGCCATGATTTTGTGGAACACAGCATTGACCTACCAAGTACAACTACAAGCACAATTCCTGCCAGGAAAAACAAATGCTCTGGCAGACGAACTAAGCAGAAACCTCATGGACCCTCAAGTGGAAACTAGATCCACAAATCTTCAGTATGATTACAAGGAAATGGGGATGCCCACACATAGATCTTTTTGCCTCCCCTCACAACTGCCAACTTCAGAGATTCTGCACAAGGACTTATCACAAACAAGCATGGAAAGTGGATGCTTTGTCATTCAGCTGGAACAACCTTACAGTGTATGCCTTTCCTCCACTGCCTCTCCTCCCCAAGGTACTCCTAAACGTCAGACAAGAGAAGCCACAAATGATTCTGATTGCCCCGGATTGGCCACGCCAGCACTGTTACCCAATCCTAAGGAGCTTGTCCCAAGGCCCAGCCTGGACATTGCCTCAAATTCCTCATTTACTGACCCAACAAAACAATCAGATCCTGCACAGCCAACTCAGAACTCTAAATCTAGCTGCATGGCAGATACTGTAACCATTCAGAATACACCTCTCTCTAAAGCGATTATGGATGTTATTTTGGAGGCCAGGAGGCCCACCACCAGAAAATCTTATGCAGAAAAATGGAAGAGATTCTGTGCTTGGAACCAGGCACAAGGAATTGAAACGCTTATTCCAAATATTCCTCAGATTTTACAATATCTAACTGAGATGATGGACAAAGGCGTATCCTTCTCATCAATTAAGATCCATGCCTCTGCCATTTCAGCTCATTACAATACAGACCCACCTATTTTTTCATATCCATTGCTTAGGCAGTTCCTCAGGGGGGCCAAAAACATAAGACCTCCAAGGAGAGCACCAGTACCTGCATGGGACCTCAATTTTGTCTTGGAAAAACTCACACTGCCTCCTTTTGAGCCAGCCAATAGAGCTGAGATTAAATTCTTATCATGGAAAACAGCTCTGCTCCTAGCAATAACTTCAGCAAGAAGAGTCTCAGAATTACAGGCACTAATGGCTGTGGAACCTTTTATTATCTTCCATCCGGACAGGGTTTCTCCAAGGACAAACCCAACATTTATGCCTAAGGTAGTGTCCAGTGTGGCTCTTAACCAAACCATTCATTTGCCTACTTTTTACCCAAACCCGCAGAATAAAGGGGAGAGACTTCTGCATTCTTTGGACATACACAGACAGCTACGCTTCTACTTGGACAAAACTAAAGCTTTCAGAAAGACTGAGCAACATTTAGTGGCATATGCTGCAGGATCACAAGGAAAGGCTATCTCAAAGCAGAATATTTCAAAATGGATAGGACACTGCATTTGTTTCTGCTATTCACAATATGGCAAATCAGTGCCTAAGGGCATTAGACCACATTCTACCAGGGCAGCAGCCACCTCAGCTGCCTTCCTCAGAGGAGTACCAACCAAGGATATTTTGGAGGCTGCAACTTGGACTTCAGTGCACACTTTTACTAAGCACTACCACTTGTCTCTTTACTCTAAATCCGGAGCAGGCTTTGCCACTGCAGTTTTGCAGGGCCTTATAGCCACTCCTAATTCTATTTAGACCCAGCCGCCCAACCTCAGCTGTGGGATTCAACCCAAGTGTAATGACTGCAATAGTGAAACACGATGAACATAGTACAGTTGTGTACCTACCATAAATGTAGATGTTCGAGTGTATTCACTGTTGCAGTCCAGGTTACCCACCCACCATCCCCCTCTCTTTGCTGGGACTTATCTGTACTTCTCTATCCTATACAACCTATGTGGTGTATTTCCTTGTAGATTAAGGTATTTTTTATTTTACTGCATTCTTTTATAAGCAATTTTTTTTAACCTACCCTTTTGGGGGCACCTGACATCTGGGGCAAGAAAAACTGAAGAAAATGGCATTGGCTGCATCTTTTATACCCCTGGCGCACTGACGCCGGACCAAGACTTTGGAATTCAGGCTGACTGCGGATAGTCTACCAGCAGGATAACCCAAGTGTAATGACTACAACAGTGAATACATTCGAACATCTACATTTATGGTAGGTACACAACTTTACTTTTTAGCAAGGGCATTCCTCAGGGCTGTAGGTTACATGACTTTTATGTATTGTCATGATCTCCTTGGCAAAGTTATACATGAGGAAGCTGCAGTGTTTCCTAAACAACACTTAGATGCAGCATCTAGAAACCATGATCCATCTGTTACTGTATTTTGCAAAGGATATCCTGTGGTTGGAGGAGATTGTTTGTACCAACTCGGAGACCTTTTTCATTGTACCATAAGTGGTACAAACTTAACTAGACAGATAGAGCCTGGGGGGCCTACATAGGACAGTGTAGAGTTCAGGGAGCTTTGGACAAAAAGCAAGCAAAACAGTGTATCAGACAGAGATGATGGCAGTTTTCCTGGTCATGAAGGCTTTCACAAACAAGCTGATCCCAGGCACTCTTCAAATTTATACAAACAATACCACAGACGTGTGGTACATAAACATGGTGGGAGGACACAGTCCTTTCCCCTCTGCAGCCTGGCTGTGATTATTTGATCCAGGCACAACTCAGGGTAGCAACTGCATATCCTAGCTCAAGGCAATCTCCTGGCAAACTCTCTGAGCTGAACTCACCTAGACCCGAATGAATGGATGCTGAAAAGGAGATGTTTGTGGACCTCATTCATCAGTGGGGGTCCCAGACATAGATCTCTCTGCCTCTTCAGAGAACAAACAGTTGAGCAAGTGCTGCTCCTGACCCCAGCCAGCAGTGACATGGAGAGTGGATGTCTTCTCCTTCAAATGGACAGTCCTCTACCTGTATGCCTCTTGAATGATACCCCTTATTCCCAAGGTGCACCTAAAGGTGGGGTCAGACAGGTCCTGAATTATTCTAATTTCTCCTTTCTGGCCCTGGCGACACTGGTTCTCTGTTCTGTTTCTTAGTGGGAGGGAGGCCAAAACTCAACCACTGATCATGGCCCCTTCTCACCTAGACAAAGGGGCCTATAAATCATCCATACCGGACATCTCTCAAGCTGACAGCTGCTACTCACAAGATGTCCTGTTCATTCTAAAAGGGAGTAGAAAACCACACTAGAAAATATTACTTACTGAATTGGAAAGGTTTTCTTTCTAGTGCCAGTCCAAAGGTATTCTGTTTCTACAACCTAACATATCTCACATTCTTCAGTACTTCTCTTACCTATTTATTCATGGGATATCCTATTCCATCATTAAGGTTCATGCCACAGCCATCTCAGCCTGCCTCTCGAGTCCCCCTCTTGTTTACTCTCTTCCATACTTAAGGCAGTTTATTAAGGGGTATTCACCTCAGACCACCTGGAATAGAATCTTTTCCACCATTTGTCTTTAATTTCATCCTTAAAACCCTCATTCTGCCACCATTTGAACCAACAGCTTCAGTCTTATCACGCTATTAATGTGGAAAACCTCTTAGCTTCTAGCTCTCTCCTCTGTCAGGTGTATCTCTGTGCTCCAAGCCCTAATGTGCAAGGACCTCTTTCTTATCTTCCACAGGGACATGTTCATCCATAACATCAATCCATCATTTATGCCTAAGGTAGTTGCAGTTATTCTTAAATCAGACAAATCCACAAAGCAAGGAGTAAGGGTTCTGCAGTCTTTAGACATGCACAGACAGTTGAGATATTACTTGTACAAGACCACTTTCTCTAACAGATCAGACCAACTGTTGGTAGAATTTTCTGAGGGTAAGCAAAGGGCACCTTTGGCAAAACAAGCTATTTCGAAATGGATTGCTAGTTGCATCACCTTTTTTTTTCACTCCCACCATGACTAACAACTTCTTCATAAAGTCAGAGCTCATTCCACCAGCCATAAATCTGCCACTACTGCCTTCCTAAAAGGATTACCATTTCAAGCCATTTCTAGAAGCTGTAACTTGGTCATCTGTCCACACCATCATTACAAATTGCCACTATGGTTCAGTTTTGAGTGCCAGAGCTAGGTTCACCTCTGTCCTTTTGTCCTCAGCAAATACTTCTATCCAACCACCCTCTTAAAAGCTATGGCAGTTTTCCCAGAGATCAATACTGTCACATTGACTACTGTGAACGTAGTATGATTGTGTCTATGGTTACCATGGTTGTATATATTCAAGTAGAATGTTGCTTATTGCAGTACCCTTTGTCACCCTTCTTGCCTTGTCTTCCTTCTTGAATCCTTTCCTGGGGTTGAGGAGAGACTCCGTTCCAGTCTTCTTCACCCTGCCCCTTTTCCTACTTCCCTTTAGATTAGCCCTTGATCTATACTCAAGATGGTCAAAAAGGACCATCAGAGACTGTAGTCACGACAAGGAAGACCTGAATATGGAGCCATCTGATACCCATTTTGTACCTTAATGTCTTGACATCGGTCTATGTGGATATCTGCTAGCTGGCAGATGGTGAAAAGACACTAATATTCAGGCCAGCCATGGGCTTCTGAAAGACAGGAAGACCACAAATGTTCTTTCTCTTGCAGAGAAGCTCAGTCATTGCTGGTGGATACCTCAAGATTGGTCCCTTAGCTGGTCATTGTGGCAAACATGATGGTTTATTCTTGATGCAAGGCATGCTGCAACCTGTTTGTATTGCTGACAAATGCCAAATACGACAATAACTTTTGATACTGGTCATCGGGGCAGACTCCCTCTGGAACTCTAGTCTGTCAGTGTATCTTCGGTCTAATCTCCTGTCGTAAAATTTCTACAGAAAGGCAAATTCATTGTCATAACCCCTTTCTAGCCCTGACATGTGTGGGTCCCACTTCTGTGGCTTTTTCTTTTGGAGAAGCCGCTTCTCATCAGACCTGAGAAAGGTCATCCCCATCCACCAAACCTCGCTGAAGCTTTCTGGCCCCCAAACTGGCTGCATGATTTCTGTAATTCCATTAATGGTCAACCCAGCATACCCGTTTAAGGTGGTCCAGATCCTTACAGCAGCCCAAAATGCCACTACTAGGAAGGTCTGCAAAAATAGGTTTTCTTTGTGACCATCTTAGCATGAGGCTTATCCTTATTTGGCACTGGTATCTTTGGTTCTTCA
The DNA here is from genome assembly GCF_019279795.1 of Protopterus annectens. NCBI lineage: Eukaryota > Metazoa > Chordata > Ceratodontiformes > Protopteridae > Protopterus > Protopterus annectens. The sequence goes on from NC_056729.1 coordinate 1,198,911,259, forward strand.
GTTTCTAGCTAATTTGTTTGATAAGGTTTCTGGTTATACAACCATAAAAATTTACTTGGGTGCCATTTCTGACTTTCATCAATGTCTAAACTGTGCCTGTTTCACGCATCCTTGAAAGTCTGCTAAGCATCCTTAAGAGGTGCCTTCTTATTGAGCCCCACTTCCCCTCCAGAAGGGTCTCTGAATTACAGACCGTATCATCAAAATCCCCATATATCATCTTTCATGATGTTAGAGTATGTCTTTTTACAAATTTTGCTTTTATGCAAAAAGTAATCACACATCTAAATCTAAAGCAGTCTTGTCAGTCGGCCAGTTTTCTATTAAAGGAGGATACAGGTGGCATGTGCTTGATGTATGTAGACAGTCTAGAGTTTATCTCAACAGAACCAATGATACACAGAACAGTGTGCAGCTTTTTGCCTCTCAAAGATTTATGCAAAAAGTGTTTTTTGTATCCAGGCAGATAAAAACTCTGCAAGGGAAATGAAAGGTCCATCCCACAACGGCAATGTCTACTTCCTTAGCTTTTTTTTTTTTTTACAAATTCCTGTGTTGATGATATTTGTGCAGCTGTGACATGGGATTTATTGTACACTTCTGCAAGATGCTGTAAGTCGAATGTGATCTTCAGGTAAATGTCAGCCTTCAAAACCACCATCCCCAGGGGTATTATGTCATGAATCCACCCAGGAATAGCAGGTGGGGACTCTGTCTTGTATTTGAAGAGGGCAGCCTGGATCATGCAAAATATAAAAGTAGTATACTTCCCATAATATTAGGTCTTATGTGCACTTCATACGCCCATCTTCCCCTTTCCATTTATGTTTCCCCCTACAGGAGGATGTAGGCGATTTTACCTGAGGCCTGTATAGTAAAGACATGGCTAAATCTGTTTAATAAAGATGTATGAGAGTCAAACCTGATATGGAGAGACAAGGAAGCATGGTGCATTTTGGGAGTGAGAGGAAGAGTTTGGGTTTGGGAGAACTCAGTGGGTACCAAGATAACTGCAGCCTGTGACTACTAATCCTGGCATTGAAATTAACAGGTATGGGTCATTAAGATCTAATGTTACGGTGAGAAAATAACTTTAATTTCTTCTGCAAGTAGGGATTGCTTAAGTCCATCACCCGAGTTGATGACAAAACGCTGCATCTCCTTTTGTCACATTTTTAGAACTCCCAGTTTAAGATGACATGAAAGGGTGAAAGGGAAAACCCTGTCTCTTACCTCTAGTTAATGGTGAAGAGGGTGACAATCTGAATTAGCTAATGTGTGCTGTGGGAGGGTGGAGTAATGGTTAAGGTGCTTACCTTAGAAACACAAGGTGCAGAGTTTGATTCTCACAGGGGATAATTGGCTAGGCTTAAAATGGTCCATGAGGGCAGTTAGCCTAGTAAGAGTCTATGAATCTGTAGTACTCTGGAATAAATTATCCAGAATCATTAAAGGGACACATGGGACAAAAACAGATGTTTTCAGCACTTTAAATTAATGGAATCATTACGTTTGAAATAAATGGAATTATTCATCTCTGTCAGGCAGATGTTAAACTCCAGGAGGATCATTAGGAAGTTATTATTTGACATTGGGACAAAGTGATAGGAGGGTGACAAATTAGAATCCTTCCCTGGGTTTAAATTGAATTTTACTTCCTAAGTCATCTGTGATAAGTTAAAGGCTTGCTTATTATGCTGCTTTTATAGTGGGCAGTACAGGTGTGGATGAACCTAATCCATGCATACCCATCATTAGTTTGTACATCTAACCTTTCATCTGTAATAAGATTCAGTAGTGCACTGTTCTCTTCCTCATAGGTACTTTCTAGGCTTTCAATCCATGAGGATCTTTTAGACCCCCAGCACTGAATTCCCATGAAGTTTTTAACCTTTTTGATTTAAGTACAGGTAACCCAGAACAGGGCAGAGCATTTACTTGGTACCTTTATCCATAAGAGATAAAATGCTGCTGAAAGACATAGTGCCCCTTTTGATGGTTTGACCCTGTTCAGGCCTAAGTTAAAGGAAATGCTTATTGGGAGCGAGCAGGAAGGTAAAACCCTGTCTGCTTTTGGAGTACTCTTTTCCACCTCACAAAGAACCTTCTCTTGAAACTGAAAAGGGGGGTTAGTGTTGGCCAGGACATATCTACAGACAGACCCACTAAGGGCAGCAGGAGAAATAACTATAGTGGATGCTGACCCAAGGGTGGAGGCGGACTGGAAAATCAAGGGGTTTGTGGACCTTTCATGAGAAAATCTACCTGCGCTTCTGAATGGTTCCCCAACTGCCACACTCTGGAGGCAATCAAGGGGCACTTTTTCCTATACCCCCAAGACTGGCATGCTATCACTCGAGATTCATGAGTGCAGAGGATAACCACCAGAGGCTACAGTATTGCCTGTGGTTCCCTCTCAGAAAAAGGAAAAAAAGTTCCAGATGTACCATCCAGTCAGTTGGAAAATGACACCAGCAGAAATAAGAAAGCTGCTAGAAAAGAGAGTCATCCAGAAGATCCCCCAGACCAATCAAGATCCCGGGGGTCTATGTTCAGCTATTAAAAGCACAAACCCACGAATGGCTAAGTATTGTATGTGAAATTGTGATACAGAACATTACCAAACATATGTGACTTCGAAAATAAATTCATCAGATGGCCATAGCTGGCCTACAACCAGGAAGTAACGCAATGTATAAGGTAAGTGAAGGAAACCTTTTAAATTTTCCCTATTCTCCACTGTAGTGCAATCTCAGGGTTGATATATATATATATATATATATATATATATATATATATATATATATATATATATATATATATATATATATAGTTGGGGGGGCCAAGCCCCTACCTTGGTTGGTTGTGTTTGCGATGTTGGCCAACCATTTGATGAATTTATTTTCCAAGTTACACATGTCTGGTAATGTTCTGTATCACTGTTTTATGTACGATATTTAGCCATTCGAGGGTTTCTGGTTTTGATAGCCGAACGTAGACCCGATCCCGGAGTTTATTTTATTTTACATTTGTTTACTGGGAAAGTCCAACTGGACACAGGTCCATTTTCAGCAGAGGCCTGGGGAGAAAAGCTCCAGATAAAAAAATGCATTCAATTACATAAAGAACTCATAAAATGCAAAAAGTACATACAATAAACAGTATGAAATCAGTAAACATTTTGTGGATAACAAGTTATGACATAGTAAATGTCATATAATACATAGCAATAGACACAAACTTTAGGACATAGTTCCATATCTTACATAGTAAGAAAATAATCTAGATTTTTTTATGTAATGTTGCTTATAGTATAGAAATAATGCAAGACGGGTCATCACTTTTACAGTAATTGGTGGTCCAGAAGTCAGTCAGGAAAAGGTAAGTAAGAGGGGTGAGACAGTATTATAGTTGAGATGATATGGCTATTTTAATTGGTACTAAGAAGCAGCATCACTGAGTAATTGAGTAAGAATGAATGAATTGGAGAAGTAAGGCAGAGTTGATTAGTAAACATAATGTTTAGAGGGAAAGATTAAGTCACGGTTTCTGGTTTGGTAGATGGGTAGCGAATTTAGATTAGTGGCTCTGTATATGAAAAACATGTGGATTAGTACTGAGGATAGTGAAGGAAATAGTAGATATATAACTGTTAAGATGGGAACAAGTTGTTTGTGATGGTTTCTCCTTGGGAGTTACAGGAACATAATCAGGTATTCATAATGTTTGCTTTGAGGAGCTTTTTGAATTGTGTAGTGGAGGTATTGCAAGGTAGGTGGCTAGGTAGGGTATACCATGCTTTTGAAGTGGAGTAGCTGGAGAGAGATTTCCCAGCTTCATTATTATGTTTGATGACCCTCTAGGTGGTTCTGGGTACTAGATCTTGGTTCATTCAGTGTTCTTTAGTTCCAAAACAAACGGGATCTAAGGCCCATCTTGGACCCAAGTCTTCTCGGTCAGTTTATGAAACAGGCAATTACAGTCCATTCTGTCTCTTCTGAGGAAGGAAGACTGGATGTGCTCCACAGATCTCCAGGGTTAATACTCTCATATCAGGATAGCAAAGCAGCCCAGGAGATTTCTGTATTTCCTACTAGGAGCCAATCACTTGCAATTTAGAGCATTGCCCTTTGGTCTCACCACAGCCCCTAGGGTGATCCCCAAATGCATAACAATGCCAACAGCATATCTCAGGCTGCAAGGGTTCCGGGCATACCCATATTTAAGTTCATAGCTGTTTACTAGGCTAACGACCACAAGGACCTTTTTAAGCCTAGCCATGCATCCCAAATTTCTAACAAGTTCTGATACCCTTGATAAATGTAAGCAGGGACTTGAGAGATGAAACATTTACAAGCTAAGGCCTGGGAGATGAACCATTTACAGATTGCCTATGTCCACTAGAGACATAGGTGCCAAACCAGTGATGAATTTCCTCTTCCCCATCCAGGTGTCCAAGTTGCACTTGAATGGAGTTAGGGAGGAACTCTGCTTCACATGGATGGGGGAGCCTGTTCCAGAGATAAGGTAATCTCTGGGATTCATACCTTTCTCTCCAGCAGGTCCTATGTATGTTACAGGTAAGGCTCAAGTCCTTAGAATGGGTAATTCTGATGCTGCTTGTTTTGTGGATATGCGGGAGGTCCATCAAAGTGGGGTCTGACAGTGTCCTGTATGTCAGGCATAGATCTCCCCTCAAAAGCATGTAGGAGACAGAATAAGGAATAGAACTTTGACGTGGTTTGCATAGGACATTTTACTTAAGCCCTGTATTCTTTTAGTGAGGAACCTCTGTGGACATTCCAGTTGTTGGATATGCCTGGTTAGGTACATACCAAAGGGGGATTGTACTCAATGACAGGTCTGATGAATGCAGAATACAGTGGAACAATGACTTCCTTGGACTTGGATGTCATATCTTTGTTTATAAGTTGCACAGCAAAGAAAGATTTCCTCACTGCTGTAGACACACAATGGTCAAAGGCTAGATTACTATCTGTGTGTGTCCCTAAGTCCCTGACTACTGAGTCAGCTCTAAGGGGTGTGTTGTCAATATGATAAGTTACCAGGGGTGGATGACTTCGCAAAGGATACTGTTATGCATTTCTTGGCATTTAATTTTAGTCCATGGCTCTGACACCAGTTTGTCTGTGTCAGCCCCTCCTGGAGAACGTTTGTGTCAGTGTGGGATTCGATGACTGCTCTTAATTTGCAATCATCTGCAAATTTTGTCAGCCAGAGACTACTGACATTGGCCTTGACTTCAGAGAAGTAAATGCTGAGAAAGGAGCGGTCCAAGGACTGATCCCTGAGGGACTCCACTTGTGACTGGCCTCTTTGTAGAGGTGGATTCCCCAATTCTGACTTCCACCAGGTGACATACAAGTTTGTACCTAACCTCTTGAATTTGTCAACAGTGCCCAAGTGGGGTGTTGTGTCAAATGCCTTGGCCATGTCAAGGTAGGCAGTGTGAACCATTTTGCCCTCATTCATTGTGTTGATGACCTTCTCAAAGAAGTCCACCAGGTTGAGTAGGCATGATCTGTCCTTGAAGCCAAACTGGGTTGGGTCCAGTGTCTGGAGGCTTACAACATCACTGTTGATCATTTTCAAGGTAATTCTTTCCATGGTTCTATATACAAGACTAGTGAGACTTATGAGTCTGTAGTTTATAGGGTCTGTAGATGGCCCACTTTTGTATGGAGGGATGACTGTTACAGTTCTCCATTCATGAGGCATGAAGCCTGTTTGGAGGCTATAGTTAAATAGCAATTCCAGTGGCCCTGAAATGTCATGTTTCATGGTATTTAGAAGACATCCTGGGATATTGTCTGGGCCCATTGAAACATTCTTGTCCTTAGAGCAAGAAGGACCTGTTCCCTAATGGCAGCAGGAGAGTTATATTTGATGATATTTTGTAAGGGAAGGTTGAGGGGGAGAGAGAGGTAAGGTTGGAGCTAAATTTATCAAACAATAGGTAGGTTTGTTGTATCTTCTGGCTATGTATAGGTGGCTCCATTTATAATGAGCTCTGCACACAATTATGTATTGCCTTTGAGGTTGTGGACATAGTTAAAGAATGCCTTGTAGTTGTCCTTGGCCTAGGAGGCCAAACTTACCTCAAATTTGGCTTTGGTGGACTTTATTTGTCCTCTTAAGTTGTTTGTTTAGTTTGAGATTGCTTTTATCCTTCTGAGCGCTGCACCTCCTAATTTTTGTCATGATTTGCTTCCTTATGTTTTACAACCTATTGTTTTTATGATCCCACCATGCTGGCTTGTTTTTTGAGTTAGTTCTGTACTTCTTCCTGGTGGGTACAGCTGCCTTTGTGCAGCTATTAACATGCTTGTCCAGGGTTTTTGTGAACAGTTCTGCATAGGCAGCAGAGTTCTCAGGATTTATGGGGGCTTGAAATTTTGCCAGGTTATCTCTTAATAGCAGGAGTTAGCCTTAGAGTAGTTTCTGAATATTCCAGGTTTAGCTGGGGGTCCAGGTTTTATTTTTACTTCAAAGGAGTCCATTTTGCAGTCTGATCTTACCAGTGAAGACATTACAGTAGGGGATGTGCAGCACACTCCCATATTAGTGGGATCAAGTATGGCTGCACTCCTGGTTGGTGCATTGAATATCTGGTTCAGGAAGTTTGTGTTTACAAAATCCAGGAATCTCTGTTCCTGTACATTTGGTGGTGTATAGGATTCACAGTTAATATAGTTAAGGTAATTAAAAAGTCATGATTATGGTATTAGTTTGTGTTTTTTTTAGTTTTTTATATACATGGTATTGATTTGAACTTGGAGCAGCTCAAACATTAAATCATGCCTCAGTGTTGGCACAGACATCTGTCTGTTGACCATCTCTTCCACTTTAAAAATATTGCACCCCCTAGAAATGACACCCAGTGAAAAAAAACCAAATCAAGAGCTCCATGATGTCTTGCTTCATATAGTCTAGGGAGGCATGTCTCAGGTTATTTACTCCCACATGAACTATGACTGAGTCATAATGGTACTTGTGGTCCAACGACCTGAGTGAGTGCATAATGTGGTGGATCCTAGCCCCTGATAACCAACTGACCGTAACTTTCTCCTTACTCAGCCTGGTGAGAGGGACATCATTGTGTCTCATAAGAGTGTCTCCAATGACCAGAATGTTGGATTGTGTGGTGCCATGCCTTATGGGTATAGAGGTAGAGGTTCCATGAGATGTGTCTCTATGTGTTGATGTGGGTGTTTCCAAAGAGTGCATTTGGGGCTGCTGAGGGTATTTGTTATGTGTACTTCATCTTGGAGGTCTTTGTGGTTTAGGACATGTAAGTGCCTCAGCATATGTGGGTCTGTATGTCTGCTTTGAATTGTGTATGATCGGTGTATCATGTGTATTACTGACAACCTTTCTGAAATTAGGAATACTTTTATGTGAGAGCTTTGCCTCCAGTGACATTGTGTAAATACATCTCTCACATACCATATCAGTTTGTGTGAGAATTAACTGGTTGTCCGTAAACATAAGGCAATTTCTCCATTGCCTCAGGATGCCCATATCCATGAAGCTGGTAATGGAGATAGTGGGAAAGTTCATATCCATAGCATCATCCTTGGAGAAGGTAAAATGCTGCTCAGTGCTAGGCTCGTACCAGTCTTTCTTTTTTATTGATTAGATAACTGGAATGAGAATACAAAGCAACGTCAAGAGTATTTGGTTTGCAGCTCTTGGGAGAGTGCTTGTCACTGCAAACTAGTTTTCCTGTGTGGAACTAGGTATTGGAGAAATTTTAGTCATGCTATTACAGAAAAATATCATGCAGGGTATCTTGAGTCTGTACAGGTCAAGGCCAAACACTTGAAGGGAAACTAATACGTAGACCCTGAAAATTTAGGGATGAAGTATTTAGGCAGGTATTCTGAAGTTAGGAACAAATTGAGCAGTACTTACTGAAAACAAAGAATTAGCTTGTCAAGAATGATGAAAAGAGGGGAGTCACATGAATGGCTACTGCCTGGCTACTACTAGTGCTGGTGTCACCACAGCTTCACTCTGCTGGGATACAATAGGATGATTGGCTCCTTTACTAGATCAAGGCAGAGACTTCTGGCTCCACCTTACTCATTAATTGGGTATTACTATCATTCTGGCAAAGAACCAGGTAACACCTACACAGAAGATGGAATTTATTGGATGCTACGTGGACATGTACCCTCAGTTAGCCAAACTCCTACAATCCAGAATATTGTCCCTGCATCAGCTTGCTTCAGAGGTTATTCACTACCCTTGTCCTCCAGCAAGACTCATTCTCTGGCTTTTAGGCTTAATGACCACTAAGATTACTCTAGTTCCTCAAGCAAAGTATTACATGAGAGTCCTGCAGTAGACACTTTTCGTTCGTTGGTCCTTGATGTCACACCCCCTCCTTGCACCAGTGCATTTCATATTGATTTGTAGGGAATGCATGAGTTGGTGGTTGACCTCCCCTATAGTGTCTTGGGTCAACCTTTCTCCCCATTCTCTCCGATAGCCACTGTGACCACTGGTGCTTCTCTTCGTGGGGGGGGGGGTGCATTTCAAGGAGAAGACCGTTCAAGGTTCTTTGTCATCGACAGAGGCCAGTCTTCATTCCAATGTCTTGGAGATGAGGGCAGTCCTTCTAGCACTGCAGACCTTTCTGGATTCCCTTCCCAACGGTGTGATTTCTATCATGATGGACAAAATGGCAGTAGTGTGGTATATCAACAAGCAGGGAGAGGTCTGTTCATATCCACTATGCTGGTAAGCCATGAGAGCATAGCAGTGGGTGATGTCTTCTCATCGCTTTCTAATCACAATGCACATCCCAGGGACTTCCACTGTGTTCTGGTGGACGGACTGCGCAGGTCTGTTTTGCTCCATGAGTGGTCTCTTAATCTGACAGTGGTGACACAGATTTTCATTTACTGAGATCTTTTTGCTTCATACCTAAACAAGTGCAGCAATTACTTTTCCCTGAGCGCTCCAAGGAGCAGACACCTAGGGACACTCTGGTCCACAATTGGCCCCTGTAACTCCTTTATGCCTTTCTGGCTTTTCCTCTGATAACAAAGTTTCTTCAGAAAGCCAAGTGGTGCAAGGCCTAAGTTATTCACACCCTTTTGGCACCTAGCAAGTTTGATTCCCCTTTTTCTAGCCTGATATAGTACATACAGTTTGGGAGTTGGACCCTCCTCCATACCTTCTGCATCACCTGTCCGGTCAGCTTTGCCGGGCCTCGGCAATGCTGAAATTAACTGCATGGTTTCCTCCAATTCTAATGGTGGCCAGAGATGACAGGCTGTCGGCTCCAGTTATTCAGATTTTATTCTCCTCACAAAAACCAAATACCAAAAGCATGTATCTTAGTAAATGGAAAAGATTTGCCATGTGGGCTTCCTCCAGAGGTTTAGACCCTTTCTCAACTCATCTTCCATAAATTTTAGACTTTTTAGCAGAATTATTATAAAAAGAATCCAGTTTCTTAGTCATTAAGGTACAGTTAGTCTCCATTTCCAATTTTCATGTGAGGCAGCATCAGTCTTCTATTGCTTCACTAGAGGTTTGCAAGGCCTTTCTGAAAGGAACTTTCCTTTTAAGATCCTCTGTCAGGGGATCTGGTTCCTCCTTGGGATCTTACCATCATGCGTCAGGATTTTGACAAAACCTTCATTTGAACCTGCTTCTTAGTCTGGATCTAAATATCTTTCTTTCTTGTAAGACTGTCTTATTTTGTAGCTATCACATTATCAAGGAGAATTTTGGAGTTGTAAGCCTTATGTAAATTTCCATGTCTGATTACTAATAGAGTACCTTTGAGAACAAATGCCCATTTTTTCCCCAAAGGTAGCCTCTGAAGCAAACCCTAATTAAACTGTCAAGTCTACCAGTGTTTTTCACAAAGTTATCTAATCCATAGCCAGTTTATACAATTTGTTGATCAGGTTAGTCCCATTAAGCCAGTGGCTTCTTTTCAGGGGAATTGGCCAAGGCACCAGGAAACTTGATGGTAAATATTGTAAAGAAGATTTTATTAAAGAACCTTTAATGTTTTCAATAGGTGCAGTGGGATCTTTTACATCCACCTCTGCTACCATCAACTGAAGCAGATGGGTCCTTTGTTTAACATTTCATCGTGTCTGACTTCGAAGTCTCACTTTGAATGGGCCCTAGGGGTGAGTTTATCCTTTCCATGAATCAACATTTAGCAATTTGTTTTTACTGAATGTTCTCACAGTTAGTGTATGGCACTTGCCTGTGTTGGAATAGAGTGCTATATAAGCAAAGCTTATCCCAATTATTTTCGTTCCTCTCCAATAAAAGTAAAATGTTCACATGCCTGTTCATCTCTGATTGCTATTTCCAGATTTAGAGAGTTGGGAGTAGATAGATCCTCATGTGACCCATGAGTTAGGAGGTCAAGAATTTTGCCTGAGATTATTTTCAATTGGCTGAGATGGGGCCAAATAGTGTCCTCCATCTGACAAGCAGTATCACTTGTATGATTTCATTTTTGCTTTATCCTCCATTTCCACTGGGGACTAGAAGACTTTGGAGAGATGCAGTTCTGGCTGTCACCCGAAGGGATACATCCTGGGATTTTCCCATTGCCTCTTTCCATCTGACAGGATTGGTTCCTTGGTCACCCTGCTTAAAAACTGAAACTGGCCCCTTAAGTAATTCACACTTGGATTAAGGTTCATCTCCTTGGACTTCTGGTAAGTCCATTGGTACTGGTTAACCATGGTCAGAGAGGAGCCACAAAGTAAGCCTGAACCAGACATAAATGACCAGGTACTTGTTTGTCTCTTGCTTTGGCCTGGAGCTGTGTGCGTAGGATGCCACCCATAGAGACTTCAGTCTAATGTTATCACTCAGAGCTGTCTTCTCCCTGTCATGTGCAAAGGCTTTCCCATACTTGCCAATCACTCACTTGTGCTCCTTTGAATTGTAGAGTATCTGTACCTTAGAGTTTGTGAAGCTTAAGGTTGAGTCCTCATTTGCTTCCCTAGGAGATCTAGATTAAGAGTCTTTAATTTTGAGGTGGATGATGTTGGATTTGCTGAGTTCCCCTGACTTATGAAAGGAATAGGCCTCCTTTATGAGTTACCTTCATTTTGTTGACTAACAGAAATATCTACATCATAAAGGTAAACCTCTCTACATTGTAAACAGAAATGTGTACTTCCTAGTACTCATGAGCCAAAAAAGAACCTCTGTGCATGCAACTTTAAAACATTGCTTTTTGCAGGAGGGGCAAACCACCTGCGCTCCTCACACCCCCAGTCAATTATATATACTACCTCTGAGATCACACTTTCTCTGGGGAAAGGGAATATTTCCTTAGCTGGGGACTGTCGATCTCCCACACCTGTCAGCTGTCTGTATAGTCAACGAAATGTGGTCAATTAAACAGATGTTCACCAAACTCATAGAACCTCTCCTTTACAGATGTGATGCAGCAATGAGCTCCTGTTTGTGTCTTGTCCTGGATGGAGGGCAGGGGTGCATCATCTTCAAGTGTTTTGACATCTATAAGTGTTTTGGTCATCCCTGTCATAGGACCAGCCTTTACTGGTTCTAGCATACAAGCCTAGAGGCACACTCAGTCTTTAGCTGCTGCTCCCAGGAATGCTGGAATTTTATTTACTCTGTATTATCCTCCAGTGAATTAAATTGAGACCTTATCTCACTATCCCAGTAGTGATTTCTGTATAGTCTTTGGGAGATAGTTATCATTCCTGTAGTCTTGGCTGTGATCCCGCTCATCTGTCAGACGGATGTCAGGTGAGATTGACAGGGTAGGTTCATAGGTGTTTACTAGGCTAATGGCCAGAAGGACTTTTATAAGCCTAGCCATGCATCCCAAATCTCTGACAAGTTCTCATACCAGTGATAAGTGTAAGCAAGGGCTTGGGAGATGAAACATTTACAAGCAGGGGCCTGGGAGATGAAACCATTTGCAGGCTGCCTGTGTGCATTGGAGACATGACCGACACTGGCAATTCTGGTGCTGTTTGTTTTGTGGATATGCAGGAGGTCCATTAGGGCGGATCTGACAATGCCTTGTATGCTAGGCATATATCTCCCCTCAGCAGCCTGTAGGAGACAGAATACAGGAATAGGGCCTTGAGGCGGTTTGCATAAATCTTGTTTGATGATCCAATTGTTGGATGTTAGGTACATACCAAAGAGGACATTGTGCTCACTGGTAGGTCTGATGAATGCTGAATATAGAGGAACAATGACTTCCTTGGATCTAGATGCCATATATTTGTTCATATGTTGCAAACATAGGAACCTCACCCTGATGGACCTCCTGCATATCCACAAAATAAACAGCACCAGAATTGCCCATTCTAAAGACTTAAACCTTGCCTGTGATATAAATAGGACCTGCTGGAGAGGCAGGTATGTATCCCAGAGACTACCCCTTCTTCATGATATGCTCCCCATCCATGTGAAGCAGAGTTCCTCCCTAACCCAATTTAAGTGCAACTTGGACAGTTGGATGGGGAACAGGAAAATCATCCTTAGTTTGGCACCTGTGTCTCTAATGGACCTAGGCATCTTGTAAATAGGTCTTCTCCCAGGCCGCTGCCTAGAAAATGTTTCATCTTCCAAGCCCCTGTTTACAGTTACTAAGGGTACCAGAACATGTCAGTGATTTTGGGATGCATTGCTAGGCTTACAAACACCCCAGTTTACATTAGCCTAATATACACTTATGTATCCATTAAGCTGGAATTGAAGTAAAGGGTTTGAGTGGTATCCTTATGTACACATAATTCATGTCACTGATGGTTTAGAAACATTCCTGATTTTTGTTCAGAATCATATTCTTTGGCTAAGAACTCTGTTGATCAGACACAGGGGATTGTATTCTCAAAACTGCAGATGATGCAGTGTATTGTAGTTATTTGTTTTTGTTTAACAAAAGTGATTTGCAGTCCCTTTCTCAGTTTACCAGCTACAAGAGCATATCTTTGTCCTTGTGCTTTTTAGTGTGTCATACTGGCCTTAATGTTTAGAAGGTTGTTAAGATTTTTGTCTTTGGATTGTACTTCAATTTCTTTAATAATGTAGTCTGGAGCAGATAAAATCAGTACATATAGTCTGACAAAAGTCTTACGGCTTCTTTAATTGTTTTATGTAGGAGAATGCTTTCATATGATCGTCGTTTAGAACCACGAGTTGGAGAAAGAGTACCATATGTTATCGTTTATGGCATGCCTGGAGTTGCTCTAATACAGCTAGTAAGACGACCCACTGAAGTTTTGAAGGATCCCAGCATAAGACTTAATGCAACTTACTACATCACCAAACAAATCCTTCCCCCACTGGACAGGATTTTCACATTGATAGGTGTTGATGTTTTTAGCTGGTATCATGAGTTGCCAAAAGTAAGTATATATGACATCCATATGGTGATGTTTTAAGTTATTTCCATGTAACTTAATTATTTTATATATTTACTTTATATGTAGCTGGTGTGATAAGATGGAAAATAAGCTGCAGTTCATTTTCCTGGCAAAAATGTTATTTGCTGTCCACCTGCAGCAGTGACATGTTAACACAGAAATATAAGATTGGGTAAATGCCAACAGTTTAAAATAACCATTTAAATTAAAAGCATTAGAAGTGTGATTCATAGTAACTGCGTTTTTGTAACTTACATTTTCAGGAAGTTGTTGATATTGATGCAGGTGGTCATTATCAGTATGCCATGGCGTATTTGTCTGGAACTAAAAGTAGACAAAACATGCTTAATTTTCCAAAGTAAATAATGTAGTCCTTATCCTTACAACACTTTGACCCTCGTGTATTTTGGTTGTACAGGTGCTCATTCTGTGTTGTAATCTCCAAGAGCATGTCTACTAAAAGAAGGCTATGTAATAAGATTGATGAATATTTCACATTATCATTTACCTAAGAAACAGGAAGAATACCTAACCAAGATGACAAGATGGGTGGAAAATTGGACAAATGGGATGAAGAATACCTGTGTTGGAAGATAGGCCAAGGGAGATTAGATTGGGCAGATGGGAAGATAACATTGGAGGAGGTGGAAAACACACTTTGGAGTTGGAGAGCCAGGCACATAAAGTACATAGGACCCAACCAGGGATTATAAAAGGTCTTCTTGTGTTTTGGTAAGACCTCTGACAGAGCTATTCACAGATGTATGTGATGTCCTTCCTTATCATTGTTGCAGTATTTTTTACTCCTGGGATATCTTGCTGAGGATAGCCAAATGTCTGGCCAACATCCCATAGCCATTACATCTTCCGGGCACTGTATATCTGATGTATGTCCTACATAAACCGTCTAAGGTACATGTTTGATATGAACGCCTAATCCTCAGAACATCTTTACTGCCAGTCCAAACTTCATAAATTCAGTCTGCAAGCCGTTCACTGAGTTGGTTCCACTACTGAGCATCCTACAGGTAAGTGCCTTTTTGGGGTCTCTTCCTTTCTTTTTTTTTTCTATTACCTTAGTTTACATGTCATCCAGGAATGGAAAATGTGAGGGTGGGAGGCAGATTCCCCATAAAGATAGACACAAGCAGTGCCTTTTTTGATTGGGTGCAACCCACAACCATACACAGTGTGAGATTTGTCAGGCAGTTTGCTCTTGAGACACTCTGTAGTAGTCTGTCATTTCTTTCTAATAAGGTGGAGAACCAGAAATTGAAGCTTTTGACTCAGGGTAGCATGGATGAATCCGCCTGCCCCAACATTCAGTCACCACTTAAAAAGACAGTCAAAAAGACACAAACCGATCCTGCTGCTATCCAGCCTCCATCAGACGTCTCTGTCAGATTGGATGAAGAGCATGAGGATCATCCATTGCCATTGTCAGTTCCCTCTACCATGACCTTGCTGGAGACTTAACATTCAGCTGCCTATCCACACGTCCACTGAGGCTGTCCCTATTTCTGTTGCATATGTAAAGGGGAACCACAGCTAATTATCTTTGGGGGGAACCAAGAGAATTCCCCAAGTACTTGTTAAGGAAGAGGTTCTTGGTACCATCATTGAATCTAGGCAGGGGTGTGAACCTCATATATTTGTTAAAGCTGGTGTTCCTTTAAAAAAGCATAAAACTTACATGTGTCCCCTGTGGTAGAAGATCCACATGTCGAATGTCAGGATTTTACTCAATGTTTTTTCAGTGCTCTTATGGCTCTTAAGAGTAAAGTTATGCAGGATTTGGAGCAAATCTTTGTCTTTCTTTTTCCTACATTTCAGAGGAATTATCCTTCTAAGCCTTCTTTTGTTTGTAGGCAGCCTAAACAACCTTCTATGGGCAAGATAGCTTCTAGGAGTTTTTCCACACCAGCCCTCTCAGGGTACTGCAAATCAAAATCCTTCATTCTCTGACAGATCTGCTTCTGTCTGAGATTCAGCTGCTCCTACCCCTCAGCCAGATTTCTCTGTCCCTAGTGTTGACACTTTCTTTTCCTGTTTTGCTACAGAAAACCAAAGATGATTGGGTAATTTCCATTATCCAAGATGGTTATTTTATGGCTTTCTCAGCGTCCTCTTCAGCTCCCACATTTTCCTTTGGTTCTGGTGTTAAAAGGAACCACCCAACCTGTCCCCTTATCTCAGCAGGGAGCAGATTGTTATTCCAGGATGTTTCTTGATGTTCATCGTGTTACCCTGCTGCAATCATCACACTTGGGTTATCCTGCCGTTAGGCAGTCCCGCAGTCGGCCCGAATTCCAAAGTCTTGGTCCGACGTCGGTTGCTGTCGCTTCTTCCTTGACATCAGTGCGCCGGGGGTATATAAGAGGCATCCGACGCCATTTTATTCAGTCTTTCTTGCCGCGTGGTGCCCGAAGCAGAAGCAGTTCGCAAGTGCTGGTCGGCCGACACCTGAGATTTTCGATTTGAATTTCAGTCCGAAGTCCTCAATAAAGCTAAGTACCCCGTTGGGGAACATTTTTTTGCCTCAGTCCGATGTCAGAAAAAGTTAACAATTGCATTTCTTGTGGGAAGCAAATACCTCATAAGGACTTCCATTCCTATTGTATTCCTTGCCTAGGCCCAGACCACAACGTCACAGGTTGTCGGTTTTGCGCTAGGTTTAATAAACGCACTATCAAATGCCGTTTTGACTTCGCATGGCATTACTTTGGTAAGAAATTTAATTATATCATGCCGTCGGAGCAGCCGACGACCGCAATTCATAAAAAACGCAAGGATAAGGACAGGCAGCCTAGGAATAAGCCAGACCCCGAGGCCTCAGCTGGGCCTGTCGCTGGTTCTCCGGTTTTCAGTGAGGCGCCTACGCAGCCCCTGATGACCACAGAGCTGGAACCCCAGACAGCTGCCGACTCTCAAGTGGAGTCTACTAGGCCTACGCAGCCATCTACCGACACCGGAGCAGAATTAGACACCGGTGCAGAGGAAACACCTTCGGTTGCAGAAGGTGTCTTCAGACCGACTACACTCACCTTTAAATCTTATGCTAAGCTTAAAACTCCTTTAAAACCTAAGAAAACTGTTCTTCAGTCTACAGGTCAAGGCCCCATGCCTAAGAAACAGATGCTTAAGATGGCTGAAGATTTAATTACCCTTATCAGGGGTTCCCATCCCCCTCCTGGTAAAAGACCAAGACAAGAGGAGGATTATGCATCCTCTGACCAGGTTTCTCTCTCCTCAGATTCTTCTGAGGAACAGGATTACACTTTTTCACCTTATGAGGATTCTGATGCTGAAGACTCTATTCCCTCAGCATCTCCCCCTGAAGACTACTCCTTTGGGAAAACATTACATACCATGAGGGAACATTTCCACTGGGAAGGCCATGATTACTCAGATTCTAAGAAAAGGCTCCGAGAGTTCCTTGGGAAAACATTACATACCATGAGGGAACATTTCCACTGGGAAGGCCAAGATTACTCAGATTCTAAGAAAAGGCTCCGATAGTTCCTTTTATTACCCCAGCACAGACATATTGCTATCCCACCTGTTTTAGATATTGTGGATGATGTCTACTTGGAATCTAGTTTAAATCCAGACTCTCTACCTCCTGCTCCAGCCAAACCAGACAGATACTACAGAGTACCTGATTCACACAAATTCCTTTATAAAAGCCCTGTAGCTGACCCATAAACCATATCCCAGGGTCCTAAGGGAGCAAAAGCTTGTAAAGCTAAAAATCCTGTGCCCTCTGAAAGAGATTCCAGAGCCCTAGATAGATGGAGAAAGAAAATATACACCTCCGCAACTCTGGCTATGAGAGCATTAAATTGCCAGTTTCACATGTTGAAATATCAACAATTCCTGATGTCTCAGTTAAAACAAAAAAATGTGCACACATTCTGAACAGTCTGAATTCAAGGAAATGCAGGATCTGTTGCATGCAGCTGAACAGGTGGGCAAGCATACTTTACAATGCTGATTTGAGTCACTGGAAGCTTCCTGTAGAGCAGCTGTTACTGGCTCAGTCATTCATAGACATGCTTGGTTAAAAGAGCAAACCCTCCCTGACCATGTTAAAGCTAAATTATTAGATGCACCTTTACAACAGGATGTATTATTTGGTGTCAAAGCAGAAGAGGTTTTAAAGAAAATTGAGGATAAGGCTAAATCTATGCAAACGGTCAAGGATTTCTTGCAGGTACAACCCCCTCGCTTCAGCAGAAATTGGCCAACAAAAAATTGGTCCTTTCCAGCTTCAGACAGATCACAGAGGAGCAAATACAGATGCCCAAGGGGCAGAGGTCAGTAACAGGGCCCTTACAAACCTCGCCAATTAGGGTTCTGCTACCCAGAAAGGAGGAGAAGACAGGCCCCAAGCTAGCAGAAGGCAGACACAATGACTCTATCTTCAAACTACCAAGCAAATCTCTCCTGGCAACACCCTTGGGAGGAAAACTAGCATTTTTTGCTGACAACTGGCGCATCATCACAAAAGACAAATGGGTTCTAAACATTGTCTCTCAAGGCTACAGATTCCACTTTCATACCTTACCAAGGATCAAAGGAATGCCAAACCTGCCACCAAATCAATGGGCAGAGGCACAAAAATAAATTACAGCTCTCATGAACATGAGAGCCATTCACAGGTACCTACACAGGAGCAAGGACAAGGATTTTACTCGAGACTCTTTCTAGTTCCAAGAAAGGACAAAGCCTGGAGACCCATTCTGGATCTTTCAATTCTGAACACCTATCTACAAATACCAAAATTCAAGATGCTAACACTACAGCAGCTTCTTCCCATGCTGGGCAAGAATGCTTGGCTAGTCACTTTGGACCTCAAGGAGGCATACCTGTATGTCCCTATCAGACAAAATTGCAGAAGATACCTCTGCTTCATTGCAGGTTCAACACATTATCAATTCTCTGCACTGCCCTTTGGCTTATCTACTGCACCCAGGGTCTTCACAAAATGCCTGGCACCAGTAATTGCATACTGCAGACAAAGAGGAATTCAAATATACCCATACCTGGACGACTGTCTTATTCAAGCAGAAAGCAAGGACATTCTTTTACAGCATCTGGCATTTGTCAATCACCTTCTAAGTTGCCTAGGGTACACAGTAAATGAAAAGAAATCAAAACTAGTGCCCTCACAAAACATAATATTCCTGGGTGCCAGCTTGAATACTCACGCCAGACAAACAATGACAGCTGTTTCAATATTTCAAAATAATGGCAACAAAGACCCAACTCACTGCAAGAAAAATTCTGCAGGCTTTGGGATTCATGGCGTCTTGCATACTACTAATACCATTTGCAAAACTGCATATGAGGAAATTACAATGGTACCTGAAAAGTGTATGGACTCAGCACAGCCACAGCTTGGAAACAATGATTCCATTCATTCCCTGCCTTCAACAGGAGTTTCTATGGTGGGCACAGGCATGTCACCTCAACAAGGGTCAGCCTTTCACCTTACCCACAGCCAGGCAAACTATGACAACAGATACATCAGACTATGCCTGGGGAGCACACGTGGCAGGACAGTGCATTCAGGGCAAATGGACTACAGATCAGAGACACCTGCATATCAATCAAAAAGAAATGCTAGCAGTGCAGAATGCCCTAACAGCTTTCAAGGACCTTCTACACCCAGGACAACTACTAATAAGGACAGACAACACCACCGTTATGTGGTACATAAACAAGCAAGGGGGCACAGATTCCTACCCTCTATGCAGGCAAGCAATGACCTTGTGGAACACTGCACTGTCTTACCAGGTTCAATTACAAGCACAATTCCTGCCAGGAAAGAAAAACACATTGGCAGACAACCTAAGCAGAAACATCATGGATCCACACGAATGGAAACTAGATCCACAAGTATTTGCAATGATAGCTCAAAAATGGGGACGCCCAGACATAGATCTGTTTGCAAGCCCCCACAACCCAACCACCAACTTCAAAAATTTTGCACAAGGACCTTCCATCCACTAGCTTGGAAAGTGGACGCCCTCTCATTCAGTTGGAAAACATTAACAGTATATGCCTTCCCTCCACTGCCTCTTCTAGCAAAGGTACTGCTGAAAGTCAGATTAGAGAGGCCACAAATGATTCTCGTTGCACCAGACTGGCCATGCCAACATTAGTATCCAATTTTAAGGAACATGGCCCAGGGCCCACCATGGATTTTGCCACAAATTCCTCACCTGCTCACCCAGCGAGACAATCTGATTCTACACAGCCAGCTCAAGACTAAACCTGGCTGCATGGCAATTACCTAAACAACCAGCCAACACCTTTATCCAAAGCTGTTATGGATGTCATTCTGGAGGCCAGGAGGCCCAGCACCAGGAAAACCTATTCAGACAAATGGAAAAGATTTTGCGCCTGGAACCAGGCTAAAGGCCTAAATCCCCTGGAGCTGAACATTCCACAGATTCTACAATATTTAACTGAGATGTTACACAAAGGGCTTTCCTTTTCATCTATTAAGATCCATGCCTCAGCAATTTCTGCACGGATCCTCCTTTATTTTCACATCCACTCCTAAGACAGTACCTCAGAGGGGCTAAGAACTTAAGACCGCCAAGGAGAGCTCCAACACCTACTTGGGATCTCAGCTTTGTCCTGGAAAAGCTTACACTGCCGCCCTTTGAACCAGCTTTTTCAACTGATTTACAATTTCTTTCGTTGAAAACTGCCCTACTACTAGCAATAACCTCAGCTAGAAGAGTCTCAGAGCTACAGGCACTAATGGCAGTGGAACCTTTCCTCATTTTTCATCAAGACAGAGTTTCTCTACGAACTAATCCTTCCTTTATGCCAAAGGTGGTATCCAGTGTGGCCCTAAACCAAACCATTCACTTGTCCACCTTCTTCCCAAATCCCCAGAACAAAGGAGAAAGACTCCTGCACTCTTTGGACATTCACAGGCAATTACGTTACTACTTGGATAAAACTAAGGCTTTCAGAAAAACTGACCTGCTACTTGTAGCCTATGCTACAGGATCACAAGGAAAAGCTATCTCAAAACAGACCATTTCTAAATGGATAGGACATTGCATACGTTTCTGCTACACACATCATGGGAAACCAGTACCTGCTAACATTAGGTCCCACTCTACCAGGACTACAGCTAGATCAGCAGCCTTTCTCAGGGGAGTGCCAACCAAGGATATTCTGGAAGCTGCTACTTGGAGTTCAGTGCACACCTTCACCAAACAGTATCACTTACCTCTTTACTCTAAGACTAGAGCTGGTTTTGCCACTGCAGTTTTGGAGGGCCTACTAGCTTCTTCTAACCCTGTTTGACTCAACCTCCCCTCCTGAGCTTTGGGATTCAACCCAAGTGTGATGACTGCAGCAGGGTAACACGATGAACATAGTACAGTTTTGTACCTACCATAAGTGTAGATGTTCGAGTGTTCACCCTGCTGCAGTCCAGGTTACCCTCCCTCCATCCCCTCTGAACTAGCTGAACTTATCTCTACCACTTTATCCTATACTACCTCTATGGTGTATTTGCTTGTACCTAAGGGTTTTGTTTTATTTTTATATAGCCATATGTGTATATATATATATATATATATATATATATATATATGTATATTTTTTTTTGCCTACCTTTTGGGGGCACCTGACATCTGGGGCAAAAAAAACTGAAGAAAATGGTGTTGGATGCCTCTTATATACCCCTGGTGCACTGACATCAGGGAAGAAGCGACAGCAACCGACGCTGGACCAAGACTTTGGAATTCGGGCCGACTGTGGGACCACCTGATGGCAGGATAACCCAAGTGTGATGACTGCAGCAGGGTGAACACTCGAACATCTACATTTATGGTAGGTACAAAACTGTACTTTCCCTGGAAGCAGAGGCCATGGAGCCCATTCTACATCTGTCTTTTCTCAATACTTTTCTCAAGGTTCCTTTTTTCAGGATGTTTTCTGTTGCTTCCTCAAACCTTTCTAGTATCACTGGATTTGAAGGATGCTTACTTCCACCTTCCGATTCACTCTGTCTTCAGGAAATGTTTGCATTTCTTTGTTTCTTCCTCTCATTATCTGCTTTTCCTTTTGGTCTTTCTGCAGCTTCACTGGTCTTTACCAAATGTCTGGCCCCTGTGGTAGCCTTCTGCAGACTTCAGAGAGTTCAGATATTCTCTTAGTTGGATGACCTTTTGATTTAAGCTACTTCTTAGCAGCTCCTGCTTCAGGATCTACACTTCATGATGTTTCTTCTGTGCAGTGCCCGGTTCACAGTCAATTTCAAAGTCTGTCTTGACTTAGTCTCAGGATCAAGTGTTCTTAGGTTGCAGGATTCAGACCATCCAATGTTGGCTTGTCTCCCATCCCCCAAGGTCCTCTCTTTGACTGCATATTTCCAGTCTCCTCTTCCTCTTCCAGTCCTTCCTGCAGGGGAATTTCTCTGAGCTCTGGGGTACATGGCATCCAACAATCCCGTGGTTCTCTTTGCCAAATTCTACATGAGGAAATTTCAGTGGTATCTTAAGACTATTTGGCTGTTGCACTGCCACCCTCTGGAGTATCTTTTTCTTGTCTTGACCTGTCCCATGTTCAAGCTTCACTGGTGGATTTACCCGATTTCCCTTAATCCAGGTCTGCCTTTTCAGGTCATCTCCCTACTAAGGAGCTGAACATGGATGCTTCCAATTATGTTGGGGAGCCTCCTCCAAAAACCTCAAAGTCCAGGGACTTTAGTCCCATCAACAAAATGTCAAGGAGATGAGGGTTCTACTTCTAGCTGTCCAGGCTTTTCACTCTCTTTGGGTTCCAGGTCCTCTTAAGGATTTTGCAGATAATATCACAGTTATGTGGTACATCAACAAGCAAGGGGCATGAAATCTTACCTTCTTTGCAGGCTGACTCTTCAGGCTTGGGATATTGCAGTCTGCCATCATTTGGTTATTCAACTGGTTTGCATTCCTTCAGAGCACAATATTGGCAGACTCTTTGAGCAGGTCCAGGATAAATCCTCATAAATGGATGCATCACATGGAGGTGTATAAGCATTCTGTAGGTATTTTTGCTTCCTGTTTGAACAGACAACTTTCCCAGTTCTGTTCCAGTGTGTCAAGTCTGGCTTGGAAAGTGAACCCCATGTGTTTTTCTTAGAAGAGGTTGTTTCTGTTTGCCTATACTCCTTCCTGTACAGTTAAAGGTCTTGCATCAGATCATGTGGGACACAACCAAAATCGTGCTGGTGACTATCTTTTGGCCTTGACAGCAGTGATTCTCCCTTCTATTTCATTTGGCCAGGAGCAGTCATCAATAGTTACCTCATAGAATGGATGTTCTCACACAAGACAACGGACCTCTCAGTTGTCCACCCTTCAGTTGACACTTTGGTTGATAAGGTTTTGATACATTTTAGGCACCAAGTTTCTGGGGATATGCTTTAGGTTTTGCAAGAGGCCAGAAAACTCACTGCTAGAAATCATATATGATTAAATGGAAAACATTTTCTATTTGGTATCTGAAGCATGACCTCTGGACCTTTTTTTCTGTAAGGAATTATTTGGATCCTTTCTTGTGTGTGTTACATTTGCCATCCATTTTCTGCTTGTCTGTCTCTGAGTTCACCTTTGGCTTCTAGTTTTGACGTCTAACAATTTTTAAAGGCATACTTCATATTTGGTCTCCAAGAAAGCCTATTCCTTCTTCTTGTTATTGAGAAGTTGACCCAGTCCACTTTTGATACTGCAGTTTCTTCTTCCCTTCTACATTGTTCTTTGAATACTGTATTGTTGGGGGCTCTTACTTCTACAAAGAGGGTTTCTAAGCTTCAAGCATTCATGACAGTTGCACCTTTTTTGTTTTTTTTTACAAGGACAGGGTGCCTTTTCATACCACTCCATGCTTTTATGCCCAGGGTGGTTAATGATTTGTCCTTGAATCAGTCCATTCCTCATTTTTCCCCTCTCCACATAATCCTAATGAGAGGGGTTCTTCACACCTTGGATTTACATAGACAACTCAGATGTTACTTGTACAAACTATAACAGGAAATCTGAGCAAGTTTTTGTTTCCTATAATGCCAGGAAATTGGGTTTGGTGATACCTAAGCAAACCATCTCCTCCTGGATTTCTAAGGCAATTTTTTTAAGCTGTTATGTTCACGGCAATCAGCTCTCCTCTTCTGTTCGAGCTCATTGTACCAAGGCAGTGGCCTGTTCTGGTGCTTTTATCAAGGGTCTGGATACTACATCCATCTTGGAATCACTCTTGCAACAGACATTTCAAGTAGGATGCTATTTCTAGAGCTAGGGTGGGCTTTGCTAGGCCCACCTTTTATGAGTTTTTGAAGAGCTTGTTTGTGGCTGCCTTCTGCCATACTTTGCAGTAGCTTTTGTACTCTCCCAGGTGTAAAGAATACTGCAAAAATTATAAGGAAGGACATAGTACAGTTGTGTTAGATCTTGCCATAACAATAGATGTCCTGCTTCTCAATGTACTGCTTTTTGGCACCCCCTGTTACCATGTGTTACTTCTGTTTTCCTTCTGGCCAAGGGGGTCATTCTTTTATAATGTTCTCCTTCTTCCATTCCTGGATGTGCATGTTATTACTTTCCTCTGGGGTTGCTCTAGTTCTCGTGGAGCACTTCATTTCTGAGGATTAGAAGCTCATTAGTCATAACGTAACTCCTTGCACTTAAGACAGACATACGATGTACAGAGCTCTGAAGAGTAAAGGCTTTGGTATAGGTTCATAGGTGTTTACTAAGCTAACAACCACAAGGGCCTTTTTAAGCCTAGCCATGCATCCCAAATCTCAGATGAATTCTGATACCCATGGTAAGTGTAAGCATGGGCCTTGGGAGATGAACCATTTACAGGTAACCTGTTTGCATCAGAGACATAGGTGCCAAACCACGGATGAGTTTCCGGTTTCCCATCCAATTGTCCAAGTTGCATGTGAATTGTATTAGGGAGGAACTCTGTTTCACATGGATGGGGAGAGCCTGTTCCATAGACAGGGTAGTCTCTGTGATACATACCTCTTTCTCCAGCATGCTGTTTATATCACAGGCAAGGTTTAAGTCTTTAGAACAGGTCATTCTGGTACTGTTTGTTTTGTGGGTATGCAGGAGGTCGTAGAGTGGGGTCTGACAGTGCCCTGTATCCTAGGCATAGATCTCCCCTCAAAAGCCTGTAGTAGACAGAATACAGGGATAGGACCTTGAGGCGGTCTGCATAGGACATATTACTTATGCCCTGCACTCTTTTAGTGAGGAACCTCTGTGGACGTTCCATTTGTTGGATATGCCTGGATAGGTACATACCAAAGGGGGCATTGTACTCAATGATAGGTCTGATGAATGCTGAATACAGTGGAAAAATGACTTCCTTGGACTTAGATGTCATACCTTTGTTTAGAAGTTGCGCAACATAGAATGATTTCCTCACCACTGCAGACATGTGATGATCAAAGGTAAGATTACCTGGTAAACTCTGAGGGGTGTGTTGTCAATATGATAGTTACCAGGGATGGATGACTTCTCAAAGGGTACTATTCTGCATTTCTTGGCATTTAGTTTGTCTGTGAGTCTGACGCCAGTTGTTTGCCTGTTTCAGCCCCTCCTGGAGAACTTTTGTGTCGGGGTAAGATTCAATGACAGCTCCTAATTTGCAATCATCTGCAAATTTAGTCAGACAGAGACCACTGACATTGGCTTTGACTTCTGAGAAGTAAATGCCAAAAAAGAGTGGTCCAAGGACTGATCCCTGAGGGGACTCCACTCGTCACTGGCCTCTATAGAGGTGGACTCCCCAATTCTAACTTCCTGGGTCCTGTCTGTGAGCCAGTTGGCTGTGCACTGGGTGACATGCGTGTTTGTACCTAACCTCTTGAGTTTGTCAACAATGCCCGAGTGGGGTATTGTGTCAAATGCTGTGACCAGGCCAAGGTAGGCAGTGTGAATGATTTTACCATCATCCATTGCTTTGATGACCTTCTCAAAGAAGTCCACCAGATTGAGTAGGCATGGTCTGCCCTTTACAAAACCAAACTGCGTTGGGTCCAGTGTCTGGAGGTTTACTATATCTCTGTTGATCATCTCTATGATCATTCTTCCCATGGCTTTACATATAAGACTAGTAAGACTTATGGGTCTGTAGTTTCCGGGGTCTGTAGATGGCCCATCTTTGTACAGAGGGATGACTGTTGCCTTTCTCCATTCATGAGGCACGAAGCCTGTTTGGAAGCTACAGTTAAATAGTAATTCCAGAGGCCCTGGTACGTCATGTTTCGTGCTGTTTAGAAGGCATCCTGGGTTATTGTCTGGGCCCATTGATGCAGTGTTCTTGGTCTTAGAGAGAGCATTAAGGACCTATATCCTAGCGATAGTAGGGGGAGTTATATTTGATATTTCCTGAGGGGAAGGTTGAGGGGGGAGAGAGGAGTAAAGTTGAAGATAAATTTTATCATCCAGGATGTTTGCTATATCTTCTGGCTCAGTATAGGTGGCTCCATTTAAAATGAGTTCTGCACACAATTGTGTATTGCCTTTGAGGTTATGGACATAACTAAAGAATGCTCTGTGGTTGTCCTTGGCCTGGGAGGCCAAACTTACCTCAAATTTGGCCTTGCTAGACTTTATTTGTCCTCTGAGTTGTTTTAGTTTAATTGGAGTGCTTTTATCCTTCTAGGTGCTGCACCTTCTAATTTTTGCCATAATTTTCTTCCTCCTGTTATACGTCTGATTGATTTTGTGATTCCACCAGGGTGGCTTGTTTTTTAGTTGGTTCTGTACTACTTCCTGGTGAGTATAGCTGCCTCTATACAGCTATTAACATGCTTGTACATGGTTTCTGTGAAGAGTTCTGTATAGGCAGAAGTGTTCTCAGGATTTATAGGGGCTTGACGTTTTGCCAGGTTCTCACTTAATAGCAGGAGGTTAGCTTTAGAATAGTTTCTGAATATCCCCAGTTTAGCTGGGGGTCCAGGTTTTTATTTTTACTTCAAAGGAGACCATTTTGTTGTCTGGCCTTACCAGGGAAGGTATTACAGTAGAGGGTGTGCAGCACTCTCCCATATTAGTGAGGACTAGATCCAGTATGGTTGCACCTCTGGTTGGTGTATTGACTATTTGGTCCAGAGAGTTTGTGTTTACAAAATCCAGGAATCTCTGTGCATGTATATTTGATGTCATATAGGATTCCCAGTTAATAGTGGGGTAATTAAAGTCACCCTTGAATATAGTATTGGGTTGGATGGTTAGTGTTTCTAATAAGTTTAAATACATGGTGTGGGTTTCCTGGGTCATAGAGGGGGGGACCTGTAGATTGCAAGGAAGTGGTATTGGATTTTACCTATGGTGATTTGAACATGGAGCAGCGCAAGTGCATTATGTTTGACCAGCCGTGAAGTATATTTATTTTTGATGTAAATAGAGACACCCCCACCTTTAACCTTATAACCCTGCACTGTTGGTGTGCTGTCTGCGGCTTTAAACCACATCTCTGAGACTGCACAGACGTCCGCATTCTCTAGGGTAAAGAGAGCTTCCAGGGAGTGGAGTTTTTATGTTTAGGCTCCTAGAACCGAACATTAATGCTTTTAGATTTTCTTGGTTTTGATTTGCTATGTTGGAAGTACTTTCAGTTTGGCATTGTCTAAAAAAGGCAGTATGGGGGAAGACAATGTTTTAGCTATTATTCGAAAGCCTAGAGGGGAGAGGTGCAGACCATCCCTGGCAAAGCAGCGTGGTCTGTTGACCATCTCCTTCCATGCTGACAAATATTGCACCCCCTTAGAATGACACCAGAAACTAAGCCATTTATTAAAGTCAATCATCTTTTGTTCGTACTGTGGCATCATCCTTTGAGAAGGTAAAATGCAGCTGCTGGCTAGATGTTTGAATTTCCTTGGCAGGATATCCTAGGAGTCAAGAATATTGCAATAGTGAGAAGTAAGACATGCACTGTTATGTTAAGATCTTACATACACAACTGTACTTTCCCAAAGGACTAAAGGCATGGAAACTGTATAGTGTGGTGCTGTAGGATACTACTGGGCAGTAAGCACTGATGTCAAAATTTAAAAACTTTTTGGCGCGGAATGGGTTTCTCAATGAATTCATTGTATAGAGTTTTTATGAGACCTACCCAATCCAGTTCTGTGACTGGTCACTACAGAAGTGGACACAAGTAGGCAATGTGTATGTGATCTGTCTAAATTTTTGTCCAGATTTTTGAATCAATCCTGCACCATGGACTTTCTGAAAGGGATAAGAAAATGGGCAACAGACTTTATGATTTGTTGGAAACTGGACCCTATATTGTACCGTCTGTCCACCTCAACTTATGGATTTTCCATCCTTGGAGAAGATCCGAGCCAACAACTTCTCCACCACAGAGCTTTCCGTAGTCCTCGAGCTCCTTCCTTCCTCTGTGATACCCATATGTCCACCTCATCCCTCAGATGTCATTTCCTACCATCCACAACAGATGTGGTCATCTCCCATTGTAATCTTTTTCAGGTAAGTGTTTTATTTTGAAGCTGTTTTCCCTGATGTTTAGTCAGCTAACAAATTATTTTCACTTAGTCAGCTTTTCCAAAAAAAAGTTTTATATATATATATATATATATATATATATATATATATATATATATATATATATATATATATATCCAGTACATGTGACCTTTGTCATGCATATTGGGAGAGCATATTTGTAGGCCTTCTGCTAGATAGGCAAGGCCCTTAGGTCATATTCTTTATTAAAGATGAAAAATAAACTCATTCTTAAGGGCCATCTCCCGGTTTACTCAGGATTTTTGAAAATCCTTTGGAACATAACAAAGATGCTAAATGGATAGAAGAAGTAAAAGAAAGAATAAGAAGTTTAAAGGTACAGGATATGAAATGTGATGAAGTAACAGCCAGAGAGATTGAAACAAAGTTAAGAAAAGCCTCTAATTGGAAAACTTCAGACCCAGATGCAGTACCGAACTTCTGGTTGAAAGTATTAACGTCTTTGCCCAAAGATTTAGCCATGAGTAAGAACTATTTATGTGCATACTCTGAACAGACACCAACCTGGCTAACAACAAGAAAATCAAACACCAGTCCTCGCTCGTACGGCATGCACGGCCAACCAACCTTAGAACAAACACAAAAAGGCCAGCATGGTAGTTCCACCGTTTATTGTGAGGTGAAAAAACGGACAAAAATGTCCCTCACTAATAACTTGTAATACTCATACTAGTTTCGGCACCCGCCTTCTTCAGTGAGTAAGAACAAACAAAATGTGAATCTCAAACAAACGTCAGTATAAATAATACTGTTAACCAATAGGAAAAGAGACATTCTTATTAGGCTCCCAATACAGAAGTAAATTAATACAGTATATAAAAGGTGTGTACCAAAACACATAAGTGCATATATACTTCAACAAAATAATAATACCTAATTGCAGTAATACAAAATGACAAAGGCAAACCTATATAAAAATAATGTTTGCCTATATCCATAATCTAGAATAAATATTACTAATGACATAAATATTATAGGTATTAATAGTAACAAAATCAATACAATATTTAGGACTGTATATTCAAATTATGACTTAATAACTATCATAGTTTCATGAATTATAAATGGTCATTAAGACCAGGTGGAAATAGGGCACCAAGGTGTGTGATCCAGTACCTTTATTTAGAAAAAACAATGTCCCTGGCCCTACTTAAGAGTAAATCTGCAAGCTACCCTAAAAATTATAGATCAATAACTTGCCTTCTGATGATGTATAAACTATACACTGAAATTGATGCCAACAGAGTTTATAGTTATTTTGAAGAAAACTCAATTATGGCAATAGAACAAAAGGACAATAAAAAAGGTCATGGAGCAAAGGATAATTTTTGTTAGTCATAGTGAAAACTGTAAAAAGGGGAAATATCTAAGTATAGTATGGAGTGATTACAAAAACACATTTGATAGTATCCCACATTCATGGATAAAAGAGTGCTTACAATGTATAAGATACACCCTACACTGATAGACTTCATTACAGTGGCCATGAAACAGAGGCAGACCACTTTGCAATTAAGCCATGATAAAGGACAAATTACTATTCCAGAGATAAAAATTCCAAGTGGGATATTCCAGGGTGACTCTCCTCTCACCTCTACTATTCTGTCTTGCTCGTGACCCATTAAGCTGTTTACTGAACAGCTTAGGCCATGGCTGTAATTTGGCTCCTAGAAAACAAAGTGTAAAGACTTCTCATCTTCTCTGTCGATGATTTGAAACTGTATAGCTCATCAGATGAGGAACTGAAAGCACAATTGAAAGCTGTCAAAACTTTTTCAGATGATATAAGAATGTCATTTGGTCTTGATAAATGAGGCAAACTGCAGCAGCAAGAAAACAGTTTGGGACAGGAATGTCATGTAAAAGAACTTGAGCAAGAGGGAGTATATAAATATTTGGGAATTGATAAAGGATCTGCAGTAAAACATTCAAAAATGCAAATGACACTTGGTAAGGAATACTTTAGAAGACTTAAATTAACCGTGAAAAGAGCGTTGACATCTAGGATCAAAATCCAAGCTATAAATCGATTTGCTCTTCCTGTCCTAACTTACAGTTTTGGAGTGATTGACTGGCCCTAAAACATGTTTAATAGATTAGAAAAGAAAACAAGAAGGATGCTTCATGCTCACCAAATGATTTATAAAAATCAGTGCATACCAAGATTATATATTCCCCATTCCAAAGAAGGGATGGGCCTCCTTGATAGTGATTACATGTATAGATCTGCAATCGTGGGACTGCACACATTCCTGTTGACCTCACAAGACCCAAATGTAGTGAAAGTTTTGAAACATCAGGAGAATAAGCCTAAGATGACGTCCCTGCTTAATCTAGCCGAAGCTTATTGGCGTCAAGCAGGAATGGAAATCAAACCACAAGTAGATAAAAATCCGGCAGCAATTGAATGTGCCAAAAAATAAAAGAAAGAAAGAAGGACCAGATAAGAAGGCAGGAAATGTAGAAAATACATATAGCTGCAAGTATTGAAAACTTCTGGAAGAAGCTCATGTTGATCAGGATCGAACACAGGAATGGTTAAGGAGAGGCGAATTCAAACCAAGAGATGAAAGGTTAATATTGGTGGCCCAAGATAGTGGGCTATGTACACTTTGATTTACAAAGTCAATTGACCATGTGGGAGAAACGCAAATGTAGGTTTTGTAAAACAGAATTGGGAACAGTTGCACACCTTGTTGCTGGTTGTGACATACTGTTGGCAGAAGGAGTTTATACTGAAAGGCATAATAATGTGGCAAGACTGTTGCACTGGGATTGTGCAAACATTATGGTATTGAAGTGGCTGAAAAACACTGGAAGCATGAGCTACAAAGCATCATAGAAAATGAAGTCTACATTACATGGGATCGTCTGTTACCAACAGTTCAAAAGGTAGGTGCTAGAAAACTGGATATAGTAGTCCATGCAAATAAGACAAAAGTAGCATTGATCATTGAAATCACCACACCCAGTGACTACAGTGTCTTGCATACAGAGACACAAAGTCATAAAATATCAGGATTTGCAGGCAGAAATGAGAGCGATGTGGAAGAAAGATACCCAGACAGTTCCAATAGTAGTAGGAGCAACAGTTCTTATAAAAAAGAATCTACAATCGTATTTAGATATGTTACCAATACATGTAACTCCATATGAATTGCAGAAACAGTCACTACTGGGCATGTTGTGGGTGCTGTAAAGAGCACGTCTGGCTGACATCAAAGATTGAAACCGTACTGATTTCATGAACTTTAATCGTACTTTGACTTAGGAATGGGGTCCATTCCCGTCATGGTATTAGAAACCCAAAAGATTTGGAAAAATTAAAAAAGGAATGGATCAGAGAAGGAGGAGGAGTAAGGAAAGGACAGAAAGAGGGAAAAAGAGAACTGAAAAAGGAAGGTGGAAGAGATGTCTTTCCTATATCAGACTTCTAAATTCCAAAAGCTTCCAGTTCCTGTGAAGCCTCAGCAGTGGTATGTATAGAGTTGGTAACTCTGAAGCCGTTGCTTCTGGTGTCCATTGACATTGAACTGATCCTTATTTAAGACAGGTCCCCAAGGAGGGAAGCCTCCAGCAGCAGATCCTCGAAGAGAAAGCTGTCTAGGATCCTTGGCTCTCCCATCCTCTCTGCATTTTCTTTTAGGTTTACCAGGACTGCCATGAGTGTTGTTGATATTGATTGGGACCATATGATGGGGGCCTTTGTCAAGGCCCAAATAATAATGGATGTCATCCCATTTCCCTCTCACGTCTAAAGCAAATTGAGTTGGCCCTTCAGCTCCAGTGACCACTACTCATTCCTTGGCACATGTCTCAATGCTAGTGGTGCAGAAGATGGTCCTTTTGCAGCTTCTGTTGACACCAGCCAGCTTCACTCCATCTGTGTCAGCTATGCATTTAATGCATTCGATCCACATCTCTTAGGAGTTTGTGCATCTGCACCTAGCCCTCACGTTTGTGTCCAAGGTGCTGTCTTTAGCGCCACCTTATTCAGTGCTGTCCTCAATATCAGAGATTTCAGAATTTGAGGTGTTGATGCAGATCTTGGTGCTGAAGCCAGCCAGTCTGCTGGTATCAATGACTCATGTGTCAAGACCAGCTACTCCCTCTTCTTTGGGTACAGAGGCTGTCTCAGCTGGGTTGTCCTCTGAGCCATTGGAATCAGCATCAACATTTGAGTTTTTCGAGAGGATCATCCCCATTCCTCAACACAATGTAAGGATGCACTCTGTTTCAGCACCTGGTCTGAACTGTAGACTGCCTGAGCCGTTGTGTCTTCATCATCAACCCAAGAGACAGAGAAACATTGGATTCCTCAAAGCCTTCTTTCAGCAAGTGTCAGAGGACATATCTGGTCTTCAGAAGACCCCCCCCCCCCATCAAATTCCTCAAAAGTGTATGTGCAAGAGGAGATGCATGGATTCTCTTACAGAATCACTCACTCTGGCACAGACCTCCATGAGAGGGAAGGGGAGAAGGTACCCCACCTGCTGAAGACCTGAGATTTGAGGACATACTGCAATTTATGCATCAGAGGGATACTTGTCCAATTGACCTCCCTTCCCTGGATGAGGAACCATTGTTTCAGGTTTCCAGTTCTGCTTTCTCTATTTCTTAGGTGATCCCTTCCACTAGTGGGATATTTGATTTGATGATGAGAGGGCATGGCGGGAGCCCAGCATTGTTGAACAAATTCCCTGCAAACTTGACAAAATTTTGAGACCATCCAAGAACAGATCTCAGTGGAAAAAGGGCCCTCTTTTTACTGCATTATTGTGATGGCTGCTACCAAGAAAGAACTTTATGAGGAAGGCTTCATGTTCTGTTCTCTCAGCAGAGATTTGTAGATAATGGACCACATGATGAGGCATGCCTATATGTCAGGAAATTTTCCTTTGGGGCATATGGCCAGCAACATTGCTTAGAGGGATAAAGCCTGGACTACCAACACAGTTAGATTTCCCTGGAGGAGGCTGGGGAAACAACCGTAAGGTGCACCCTGGTGATGGGTGGGGAGTCTTTCTGATGTCAGCCTTTTGCAGAAGTGAGATACAGTTTGGTGCAGTCTGCCCATTACTTACCCCATCTTTGTGGTGTTATCAGATTGTGTGGGATGAGTAAGAAAGATTAGATAAAAACATTCCCGACAGCATTATGACATGAAACTAGAATTCCTTGATCTCCTTGCCAGCTGCAATCCTTGTAAGATTAAGTCTGGGAGAGGCCAGGAGGTGTATGTAAAACATGGGATTAAGAAGAGGCACCAGGGAGTCTTGATGGTGAGCTGCATGAGTGTGGAAGGTAAAAAAAATTTGCAAAAAAAACACTTTTCCCCTTTGGGCATTAAATTACATTACATACGAGGAGGTTCAGGAGATCTAACAGAGCAGGACTTGATTCTCTTTGCTGACTTCCCACCCAAGATACCAGGAAGTCATTTTAGTAACAAGTGTCAACTATGCTGTCTTGAGCTACAAGTGTCAGCCAAACTGTGTATTACCAACGTATTGAGACTGTTTCACAGTGCAGCAGATGGAATAGTTAGAACAGTGGGCACCAACATAGCTGTGAGCCTTCATGCCTAAGTGAAGTCTGTGTGACTTTACAGACAACTTCAAGGCATCTTTTGTAAAAGCACATTCTGGTGGGACCTCATTTTTTGGTTCCCAAGGTTCTAGAGAAATTGTTGAAAAACGACCAAGAGTGGAAGATGTCAGCAGTTTCAAGGGATCAGAATGGTAACTTGATGCTCTGCTTTAAAAAAATCACAGCATCTCCCTTTTGATTCCTTTTCAGACAAAGGCTTCTTTGGTGGTGGTGGTGGTGGGGGGGGGGGGGCAGCACTTCAAAGGATGCCAGCCAAGAGGCAGAGTGGGTATCTGTGAAACTGCTTTCACACCCAAGAGGGCTTGCCTTGAGTGCTCAACTCCAGAGGCAGTTGGGGTTCACTGTCTTTACCTGGATTCTTGGCTGACTATCATGAAGGAGAACTGGGTGAAGAGTATAATATCCAGAGGCTACACCATTCCCTTCATAGTGACTTCCAAACAATCATCTCTGCCTCTCCTACATGTGCCTCCTCATAATTAGGGAGCATTGGCTCAGGAGATTTCCCAACACCTTCAAAAAAGAGCTATCCAAGAGATCCCACCAGACCAGAGCGGGCCCGATGTCCATTTCAGATTTTTTTTTACTCCCAAAGAAATCAAAGGACCTCAGGCCCATTCTAGATTTGAGTAGCCTAAGCATTTTTGTTTTCAAAAAGTTGAAGTCCTAGATGTTCATATAACATTCTATCCTTCCATATCTACAGGAAGGAGATTGGATGTGCTTGATGGACCTTCATTATGCTTACCACCATATAGAAATCATGAAACCATTGTGCAGGTACTTTCATTTCCAGCTTGGAGCCAATCACTACCTGTTTCAATCCCTGCCCTTCCATCTCACCACAGCCTCCCCTGGTGTTCACAGAGTGCTCCCATATCTGTATGATTTGCTGCCGTCCACCAGAACAAGAGTCTCCCTTATCTTACCATTAAATTAATTGCTTCTTTGCACCTGTCCTTGGGAATATTAGCAAGTTACAAAATGTCCAAATTGGATCCTAGTCATACTATACATTTCATTGGATACCATCTGAACACAACCTTAAAACATGCAAAATTACCAACTGGCATACTACAAGTCCATCATTTTCATAATATCCCAGCT